>NC_064638.1:443373296-443973296 GCF_023864345.2 Schistocerca serialis cubense | reverse complement strand
GGAAGAGAGGTCCACCATTTTTGTTCTCCGGCGGAATGGAAGAACATATCTGCACTAATTTTTCACCAACAGCCATGAGTTGAACAGTTTTGTGCGAACATGTTACAGCGTGTGCATGTAGTTCATTTTGCTTGGTTATAAGTAACACATTTGAAATTATGTTCGAATATTATTTGCTTTATTCATGTCAATTCATGTGGAAAGTTTGGTCCGTTCTTTGATGTAGATAAGAGACTAAAAGGAAAAGTAAATAAATAACGTAGTTCAGGGTCATCCAGGTGTAATTGAAATAAGGACTCTCGCCAATGTGATCAGTATCGCTAAGACCGTCGGAATTAATCTAGTGCCAATTCTAATAAAAGAAAATGGTCTTCTTTGCGCTCCACGACTTGGGTTGGTGGTTTTGTCTATTCTCCTTTTAGTGTGAGAAAATTATGGATTATGTTGGGAAAATGTAGAAGACCGTAGTGCAAACAATTCTGATATAAAATTGTAATTTTGAGTATAAGCATTACAGGCAGCATTCATCTGACAACAGAATGCCTGACACGAATTGCCGCAAACTGTTTATTACGTGGGAAATTGCAGTTACGTTTTATTATGGGCTGCAGTAAACTTAGCACACTGAGAACAGCAGGACAACTTGTTGCGTGGCCCGCCAGTACACGGAACGTTACTTATGTTAGTAAGTGTATATAGTATGCTGCCAATTACATTGACATAGCTAGGATTTCCATTTAATTCAACCTGTAGTAGCAACAGATCATTAATACTTTGCCCGAATCTCGTGGTCGTGCGGTAGCGTTCTCGCTTCCCACGCCCGGGTTCGATTCCCGGCAAGGTCAGGGATTTTCTCTGCCTCGTGATGGCTGGGTGTTGTGTGCTGTCCTTAGGTTAGTTAGGTTTAAGTAGTTCTAAGTTCTAGGGGACTGATGACCATAGATGTTAAGTCCCATAGTGCTCAGAGCCATTTGAACCATTAATACTTTACAACTAGGTTGGGATGGTGCTTGCAGTACGGCATTAACTCCATGAAATGTTAAAGAATAAGTCATTGTGGAAGTTTCAGTTAGCTTGATATTTGTTATCAAAACCATGCTGTGACAAATGGTAATTGTTTTGAGGCCGACAAAATATTTTTTGATGAAATCATCTACTTTCTTAGTTTGACGACACATTTTACCGAACATTTTAGATACAGAAATGACTACAATTTCCACCTCGACTATTACGTAATTTATGGCTTCCATACATTTCCAAATTACGATTTGTCATAAGTAAATCCGTTGTCATTTCTTGGATACTGAAATATTTCTGAGAATAGAATGCTCGCAATCACATTTTCTTCTTCTTTATTCTTTTGGCTCAATTCAGAAGCGCGTTTAAGCTTGTTTGTTTTCTATATGACTTCTGCTCTCTTATCCACCCAAAATCTGTTCATGAATTCTCCCGCTCTTCGCACCGTCTCTTGCCAGTTTTCTTTTTGAATGTTCCGTGAATCTGTGCTTCGGTAATAACTTTCCAAAGGTTAGACGACTTACAGTGGTTCTAGAGTGATGTTCACGTCTTGTAAATCGTCTCTAGTCTCTTCTAACTAATTGATTTTGTCCTTCTTCCAATTAGTAATGTTAAGTAGACTTTTGATGAGTCTATTTTGGTCCATTCTTTAGTTATGGCCATAAAAATTGAAGCGCCTCTTGGGTGCCTTGTCGCTGAACATATCTATATGCCGTTATTAAATGGACTATTTATTATTTGTTTCTTAAATGCTCTACAGCTTTTAATGTCACACAGGCACAGGCCTGCCATCACTCAAATTGCTGGTCCCGTACAAAGTATTCTAAAATCTCGGACATTTGCGTTTAATCGCATTCTTTTCTCGGTCGCATATAGTCTGTCAACGATAAGTTCGCCAATACAAATAAAACTATCACTAGTTAAAATGTATGAATAAAATATAACTGACTTCAGTCGGTGTACCGCCGTAACGAGAAGTTATGTTCGCAGAACGGATGTGTGGAGAGAAACTTGCGCCGCGCCACTGGATTGCCTCCGTACAACTGACTGGCGGGCGGGGTGGTGACTAGGTGCTTCCGATCTTAGATTGCTGCCAAGTTCTCGTTGTTCTCAATAAAGAACTATGGAAAATATGTGTACAGAAGAGTGTCTAAACGTGCTTGCAGCTAGTTTTTTTTAATAAAACGAACGAAACTATGACAGTCCTCTCTCACGTTCTAAGGTTAGTGAATTTTAACTAAGATTTATTCAGATCTTTTATCTCCAATCCAGAAACAAAAACCGGGGCCTGGTTTACCATGGATAGTTGTGTAACTCTCACCCCCATCCGCACAGGGCGCCCCCGAACGTCCTCAGGAAACCTGGGCTTATGGAGCAGGCATAGCCTTGCAGAACACTAAGGCAAGCCCCGGATTCGATATCCGCTGTTAATACGACGCAATGATTAATCTAAAAATTCTCGTT
Organism: Schistocerca serialis cubense; assembly: GCF_023864345.2. NCBI lineage: Eukaryota > Metazoa > Arthropoda > Insecta > Orthoptera > Acrididae > Schistocerca > Schistocerca serialis. The sequence goes on along the minus strand of NC_064638.1, from coordinate 443,970,815 downwards.
GTGCAGGTCTTGGTGCAAGCATCAGTAGGGAATGTGAGGTTACTGTCTAGGTTGTGTACATTTGTAGGATCGCTGTCGCGCCTAAGGAAGTCCTGTTGATGTTTAACTATTCATCTTCATGTATAGTGTTAGTGAGGAAAGATACTCGATATGCTGCATTGTCAAAAAAGTTCATTGCTTGTGAAGTCGACGTTGCTTGGATGCACTGTCGCTCGTCATTCAAGCAGCAGCCATCAGTTGAAATGCAGATTCTTACGCTTCAGTTAAACTTATCACAACAGACAACAAAATTTGCAGAATCAGTGACGTTACCCGCAATAATAAGGAAACTGTTTCGAAGCTACAGTATTTACGGAACTTTAGATATTAATACAACTTTAATCGCCGGATTCTTGATCCGGGATAGTTTAACATTCTCAAGAGAAGGAACTGACTGTTGAATTTGCAGAAGTTCAGCCTTACCGCTGTACGCAAACAGTGACATTCGAAAGCAATGTGAACAATTTCAGAGTTATGTAGGACATTTATATTCAGAATAAGTGAGACTTTTATTACAATTGCAAAAGACTATTTGTAACCTACATTACCTATAAAGCTGCACGTTGGAATAGTGGCCTAAAAATAAAAAATTCAATGGCAATTTTTTTTCAATGTCCAATTGGTCGTGAAGTGGAACCCACAGTGGAAATCAAAAATATTTTATTTAAATCATTTAACTACGCCTTCCAGCCACTTCTCTACATAGTCGCCGCTCCTGCTTAGAATATGCCTGTAGCGTATTCCAATACCCTCGTGATAGAATGCAGTCGGCTGTACTTCCTGCCAATTCTCCACGCTGGTCTCCATCTCGTTGTTTGTGCCAAAACGGTATCCTCATAGCCAGCAGTTCATGTGAGCAAAGAGGTGATAATCAGAGGTAGCCAACTGACACACTCTTCCTTCCCGAACGCCTGCATTGTGAACGTCTGTACTTCCTACTTCGAAGTTCCAGCACCATTGGTGTACTTTGGTGTCATGCATGACAGTTACATTGTGTGGGCTCCATGAAATCAGGCGGAACCCCTCAGCATGAAGACAATACTCACTTCACTATAGGCGGGACACTTCATTGTTCTAAAGATCTTCACGTGCTTACTGTGCATGCAGAACTGGAAAGTGTGATGTGACTCGATAGATGGGAATAATAGGGACACTGTGCAACAGTCCGATACAGAGCGTCGTCAGACTTTGAGTGGTTTCAATTTCGCGACCGATTGGACCTTAAAAAATAACAGCTCTGGTACAACATATATGAGTTCAGATAGCAGTGATATGCAGAGGCAATGTTTGTCTTCTACCTGGTGTACAGTACAGCTGACAATTCCTTGACAGTATGGCTAGGCAAATGTCGAATTCGCAATAGAGCGATGTTGTACTCAGAGCCCAGCGGCAATGATGGGTAGAGGACGGTGGCTTAGCATAGACGGCGATCATTCGTTTGAGGTGGCCATCCAAACAGAATTCCCATCTGGCGTCCGTTACATTTTCTCTTTACGGGAATTAGAGCAGCGTTTACCTGAAGGTATTTACTGCAACATGCAGTGTATAGCAACTGTTTATTTAATAATTCAATGTGTTTAGTGTTTTAGTGAGTGCGAATTTTCCTTTGCGTTTCAAGTCGTCTGCATGTGACCTTACTGCCTATGCAGCAAGATCAAAAGCTACTACCAGCGGCCGTTGTTATCGATGCGCCGTCGACTCTGGAATATTATTATCGGATCCCCTTGATTGTGTGAACAATTTTCCGTGCATACTGCTTAAACCTCTCCAAGACTTCCATTTTACTTGCAGTCTCATATAGGTATCGAACTGGAAATTCCAGTTTAAGACGGTGTTTTAACATTTTGTATTTTGTCTTCTTGTGTGGTTTTGCCTCTGTGCCTTACATATTATATTACAGATTAGGTGTTATCTAATGCTGATAGCCAAATAGTGGTGTTGTCATGCTTTCTTTCTTTCTTCCTTTGTTGCTTTCTTCTTTCCTTTTTTTTTTCTTTACTGTCACACCATAGTAGTCCCGAATGTGTTATGGCCGTAGTAAACTTAGACGGTATCCGCCTTGTTGCCCAGGATTCTTCTACCAATAGACTGCTAGCTATGCAAGTATACACAGCAGATAATATTCCTTGTAGTCTCATGATATCGTTGTTTCGGTGGCGATACATCAGCCAGTAGATGCAATTCTCCGGTGGATAGTTCTGAGGACGTTTTAGAGCCAATCGCAGAGCCCTGTTCCGAATTAGCTGCAGCCATCGGATGTGGGTATGGGGAAATATTACTGCATACTCTAGGAAAGGTCGCATTGGGCACTTCTAGATAGCAAGACCGGTATTGGTGGGCACTTTAGAGGGCTGGTTGAGTGCTGGGTATAGGTCAATGAGAAGTGAAAGAGCCGTCCCATGTATTTATATGATCTGGTACGTGACACCCAAATCCCGTAACGATGATGGGCGACAGAGCTGGTGGTACCACACTGTTCGTAATGATGATGGCTAGTGTCTTGCTTTGGTTCAAAGATAGCCACCGTTTCATCGTCTAGTCGCCGATTTTTTGCCCAGTCTTCTTTGCAGTATATGTGAATTACGGCTCTTGGTATACAAGGCCATGTCATCAGCGTATAAAGTCAGTTTAACATTTGGTGTTATTGGGATTTCTCCAGTATACAATATATATAGGACTGGGCCAAGCACAGACCTTTGTAGGACACTTCGTCGGCAGCACCTATATGGACGGCACATGGATACAAGTAGTTGTGCAGAAGTGTCACGTGTTGTGTTGAAACTCGATGTCTTAGCAATGTAATAGTATTTCCTTATGCCTCACAGCCTCGAACTCACTTCCACCTACTCCGTGGCTGCTTACATTGCCATCTGCGTAGTATCCCAGTCACAAGTGGCTAGCGATCGGATAGTGGCAGAGCCGCTGAACCTACGGTGGTCATGGTCTCTTTCATCGATGTATGAAGAGGTGCCAGTGGCGGATAAGACTAAAGTGACAAAAGTCATGGAGTATTGGAGCCCTGAGTAGTCCAGAAATTTGACGTGTCAAGGACTCAACAAGTATATGGAAGTCCCTTGCACAAATATTGAGCAATGCTTCCTCTATAACCGTCCATAATGGTGAAAGTGTTGCCGGTGCAGGATTTTGTGCACGATTATGTCCTGTAAATGTTCATCTCGGGCTCTATTGGTGGCCAAATTATTCGCCAGATTTGTGAAGGATGTTCTTCAAACCAATCGGGAACAATTGTGGCATGGTGACATGGCACATTGTCATCCATACCTATTCCATCCTTGTTTGAGAGCATACAGTCAATGAATGGCTGCAAATAGTCTCCAAGTAGCCAAACATAACTGAGACATTTTTCTACAAGGGAATAGGGAAACAAACAGGAAGGACTGGACCCCTTTCGTTATCACTCGTTCTATTCAACAATCATATAATCAAATTCCTTTAAAACAACAATATCTTAATCATGATTACTCTAAGTAATGAGAATAGTAAGGCACAAAATTTAGTGAATCTGCTACCAATGTCTTTTATGAAACAAAGTCTATCTGACATATAAGAAAATTTTCAAACCACTAACAATTATGCGTCTGACGGCTTAAATTAATACACAGTTTAATAAATGTAATAAATGCCCAAGTCAACATAATTAGTACCAGAATTAATTAGCGAGGAATGACACCAGGTCACTCGAAGGCAGAACCAAAACTTAACCTGGAGGAGCCAAGGCGGAAGCCGGCAGTCCGTAGAAGACCCGGTTCTCGAGCTGCGACGCTACCCAGGATTTCACAGCCCCAGTACCCATAGGTGGAAAGGTAGCGATTACTCCAAAAGACCAGCCAGCCATCTGTAACATTTAACAAGCGCACAGAACAGGTCCTCAGGGACAATGTAAACAACCACCAAAAGATATTAAATAAAAGGTTAAATTATTCACCAATAAAACGGCCCACTGCCTTTGCCCCACTACAAATGAGCTACACAGGCAAGGTACAACCAACAGCGCAAATATTATCAATAACCTTAAAGAAATTCCCTACTACTAAGAGATTAAAGAAAACTTAGAGTTACTAGTAAGGTCAGCGGGCACTCCAGCCTCAGTTACAATTAAACTACGTGAACTCTTGTGCCCCACTAATCAGTAAAAACCGTAACGAGCACAATTCTGAAAATTTCAGTTTTACTGGGGTTCACTGCGCTAAGGGTACCAAACACTCCAACGCAGTATATTTCATAAACAGATTAGAGCCTTGCAGCTTACTACATCAAACAACAATTTCCCAAGAGCTGGAAGAGTCACACTCGTGCATTATATTAATATTTAACACCTGTCTTAAACGCGACGAGCTCTTTATGGGCACATCTTTACTTCCATGGTAACACCCATGCGCTTACAGTTACCAGAAGTGAGGTAGCAGCCCTCAACACCTTCACACACATGCCCTAAGTACAATCTCAGTTAACTTTTCGCTGGACGTCCGATATGGCTGGCGTCGGGTACAGCAGGCAGTAATAAGGCAGCAGACGACCGTAGACAGCCGTGCCCGGAACCAGCAGCACGCAACACAGGGCAGCAGGAAGCCTCCTTGCAGGCGACAGGAAAGGCTCTCCACCAAACTGCCCCACACACGTGGTCGGTTCCCGCTCCACTACATGCGCACTCCGGCCTCAAGTAACATGGAACGCCAACCGACTTCGTTCTTCGCGAGAGCCTCCAGTTAACTCCTCCGGCTAAGATAAGGCAGCCATGGCACAGCGCGCGTCACAAGCAAAAATAAGAGCGCGAAGGCGAGGTACCTGCAAATACGTTGGCACACCAGCAAAACGCCACGGCACAAGAACAGCTCCAGTCAATGATCGGTTCCATTGAAGCAGAGGATGCAGTTCATTTCACGTAAACACAGCCTATCGCTATCACATGACTTTTGCCGCTCCACTGTATAACAAATAGTGACAGTAGCCACGGGCATAAGTAAAACCACAGGTAGAGCGGCAGCTGTAGATGCACGTAAAAAGCAAAATACGAGTAATAGTGGGCACACTTATCACGCGCGATACGGAGGCATTAGCAAGTACTTTACCCAGCCGTAGTGGAATATAGATCCTCCTCGATCAGGCTAGCGGCACGAGCGCAACACGCGCCGCTGCTCCGCACGCGATGGACGGCCCGTAGGCCTTGCCACCATCGCTCAGGCCGTCGGCGAACCAGCAAGTGGCCGGTGGGGTCGACTGCACCGCCGTCCGCCTGCGGTGCTGCTGCAGATCGGGCCAATGGCCCGCGTCGCGCCGAGCCGGCGACCGAGTTGCTCGCAGCAGTTTGCCGGTAACAGCTTTACAATTTGTGTGTAATGGCGGCCCTTTGTCGCAGCGTGCCGCGGCCGGCCAACTCAATTTGCAGTCCCTCTCGCGCCCCTCTCTCGTTACTCAGCAGTCGCAGGAGGCCAGAGCGGGCCCGGGCGCTGCCGGCAACCGGCAGCGGCAGCCTAAGTGGGCCGCCACCGCCGCCGCCACTCGGTTCTCCTCCAGAGAGCTCCTGACACGAAGAAGACGCGCTCGTGCTCGTCAGGGGCTCGGGGCAGCTCTCTCGGCCCCTGTGATCGGCGTGCGGATCGCTGCGAGGCGATCGGGTAGCTCCGAGTCGGCTTACGTCAGAGCGCGAATCGGATTACTCGGCCCCTTAGCGGACCCTTAGCGGCTTTAAGTCCTCTTAGTGACCGCAGCTGTACCTGTAGCTCAGACTCCGCAGACGGAGGCTCTAGAGGCCGCTCGTCCTGTTGCTTCTAGTGCCGGCGGGAACATTAACACCCACTCTACGAGACTTTTCTTTAAGTCTTCCGATTGACGACTCGTTCGTTTTACGCTGTGTAGAATGTCTATAAAGCCCGCTATCGTTTCAAAAAATCATAACTAAGAACCTGTTGGAGACTGAGAGCCGTCGTTTATCATAAAACGTTTAGCAGCTCTCAAAATTTTCCTTTTTCCTTCGTCGCAGATTTGAACTGAAAAATAAAATGGTGACCTACCAGGAAACGGCACAACGAGTCATCTAGTATGCAAAATCCAAATTTCTGACAATGGTGCTCTGCAATTATTGATGCTAGTAAGGAAAGGCACCACCGGCAAAAAAAAAAAAAAAAAAAAAATCCTAATGAGTTGGAGCCGCGCGGGGTAGCCGCGCTGTTTAAGGCATCTTGTCACGGTCCGTGCGGCTACCCCCGTCGGAGGTTCTAGTCCTCTCTCGGGCATGGATGTGTGTGTCGTCCTTAGCGTAAGTTAGTCCAAGTTAGATTAAGTAGTGTGTCAGCTTACGGACCGATGACCTGAGCAGTTTGGTCCCATAAGACCTCACCACAAATTAAAAAAAAAAAAAAGTTAGAATTCCGTTTTCCTGGAGACAAGGATAAAAGATGAAACAATCAAATAAAATTTGTCCCCGGGTAGGATTTCCCCAGTATGTGCAAAGCTAAGGAGCTATTTTAATATTGGAGAGCCTCAGCAATACTGACGATTTAAGGACGGGAAAATGGACTGAAGGTGTCAGTTATTGAGGTTTGTGTTAGTGTGGGCACCGGACGAGAGTAGTCCGCGCAACTATGTGAGCCACAGTGCCACGGTGCTGTAGTGGACAGCACATCTGCCTAAGTAAGCAGGAGACCCGGGTTCAAGCAAAGGCCGTGGCACAAATTTCATTTCATTCTTTCAGTTACTGTCCTTATCGAACATAATAAAGTGGTTCAAAATCCTTAGAGACAGCATTCGTCAAACAACTACCTCGAAGTGGATGTTCCCCTGTGTCTCAAGCTAGTCTTGACAGAATGCAATGTGCTTTTCAGCGCAGCCGTCAGAAGTCAGTTCGTCTTGCATCACGAGACTTACGGGAAGCAAAATCAGCTGTCTGTAAGGCATTACATAAGCAGTTACGCCTTTTGGCGTAAAAAGTGCAAATGGTATTAGCACTGCAGCCAAACGATCGTCCTCTGCGGTACGCAACAGTGTTTTCCGTGCTCGTCTCCTTGTTTGCTGACAGTGACTACCTTACGAAGTGCCTGTTTTCAGATGGAGCAACGTTCCACGTTTTCAGACAAGTGAATAGCCACAATACTAGCGTTTGGGGATCCGAAAACCGACACGAGACACGTTTCTACATCGCTGATGGACCGAAGCTTAGTGTTTGGTGTCGCCTAATGCACGATAGGGTGACAGATCCACTTTTATTCGCAGAGAAAGCCATAACGGGAAATGCTCATCCGAACATTCTCGAACAATTCCTGCTGCCACAAATCGAAGAGCTGCAGCTGTCCATCATCTTCCCGTCATTGGAAGGATGTGCTTGGTAACATATATCCTGCGAGGTGGATGGGTCGTCATTATATAGTTTCATGACCCCTGTGCTCTCTCGATCTCAACCTATTATACTTATTTTTCTAATGTTACGTCAAGCATCGCGTGTACACAACACCAGTGTTTGACATTGCTACCCTTCGAACACGTGTCAATGAAGCAGCCACACCGCTGACGCTGCAATACTGGCCCGTACATCGGCAGAACATGAGCATCGCCTTGAAGTTCTTCGAGTGAGCACATAGAAGTTTTGGTTTGACAGAGAAGCTTTCGAGAACTGCTAAACGTTCTACATTAAATCACAACGTTCAACCGCCAACAGTTTCCAAGTTACGATTTATTAAAATGATAGCGGGAGATTTTGAACACCCCGTATATTAAAACAAACATACCCATGGTCAGATTACCAAGGAAAGAAGGAGTCGCTACAGAAATTTATTCGCCGATTATGAAGAGAAAATTTTCTCGGTTTGCTCGACGAGAAGGCTAAACGCGATTCTGCAGAAGTTACAGAGGGATGTGGTGTATATCGCCTCTCAATGACGCTCTGTTATTTTACTATAAAAAAAATGCTACAATTTGCAGATGAAAGACGTAACACCACCATTTCGTGAAAGGCTCAAGACACCGAAACGAGCTTTTCGGCAATAGTGGCACATAATGCTGATGCGTGTTTAACACTCTGAACTCCTGTAACAACCGAGATACAGAACCAAAAAAAAATATTTTTTAAGGAGCTAAATGGTTTTTGTAACAAAACTGGAGAACACTTGACATGAGTACAGTGAAACAACACTTGTTAATGTTGGCGTTCCAAGGTCTCGAGATGTGCTAAAACTGAAAGACAAAGCTTTCGTAATCGATTATTGCGGTGCGAATGCCACCAAAAGCGCTCACATACTAGACTTCGTTGTCATATGCAGCTAGTATGTAGGCCGAGGCTACTAAACAGTAAATATATTTCCTCTTGTCTATGCTTTTTACGACACAGATACAGTTTCAGGAAAAAGCTGACTTAGAGAGCATTACAAAGAGCTTAGGATAAGTACTGAAAATGTGTACATACATTCATGTTTAAGTGCACAGCTTTTGTAGAAACAACGAGCTGCCCCGCATCTTTGCCGCACTATTTTAGCGCGTTTCTCGTGAAAAGCATCAACGCTAACTTTAACAAGTGTAGTATCACCATACTCGTCTTTCCCAGCGCATTCGAATATCGTTATAAAAGAGTATCATCACATTACAAAAAATAAATAAATAAATAAAACCCCAAGCTCTCGTATGGTTACAAGAATTTAGGGATTTAATCATATATTATATTTACGTGCCTTTCTGTATGCAAACCTATGCACAAATCATCGGTCAAAAATCTTGAACCTTCCACGAATTGAAAAAGAAGCATTACGTCTTAAACGACTCTTCGTGTACACAGGGTGATTCCTCGGTGATGCTACAAAGTTTCAGGAAAGATGGACAATAGTAATTCTATCAATAAGAGGTAAGGGATTCTGATCCAGGAACGACCGAGTAGAACTATATAAGTTCCTAGCTTCCGATGTTTTGAAAGGAGATATTATTGACCAAAACAAGTAAAATGTCCAGCAAACATAGAGTTAAAAGTGCATGCTTTGAAAGCCATGAACACTTGTTCAGAAGGAGAGATGTGTTAGACAGTAGTTCAGATGAAGAAATGCTCATAGTTCTTAAGATATGCATTGTAAAGCTCATATTTACTACGCAAATTTTTCTTTTTCTGGTCCATACTACCCCTTCCCTACCATGAAAAGCAAAGAGCTTTCAGTAGAAGAAGTTCATAGCCAGAGGTATCAGAGCAATTTTCGCTAACACTCATAATATTAGACGCGATCGTTTGCGTACCAGGGTCCCTTTCTCAAACTGATTTATTTACCCCTATCCAACATCGCTGAAAGTTTGAACATCATCACAGGACCACATTATACATTACACAAGCCGCAATGCTTTGAAGTCGGTTTTTCATTAAACTAACTGAAATTTTTCAGAATATTTCATTCCCCCTATTTGAAGTCCTAGTGGACCTGGATCTGGAAGCGGTAAGGCACTGGATGTAACAAACACAAACATTCTATTCCTTAATTGATTTCTCTTTCCAATATTTAGTGGATCTTAAACCTCCAAAACATTTAAGAGCTTGCCCCATGTGCACTCGAAAGACTATTCACAATTATTTAGAATATTTTACATGAGCCACCATTTAAAAAATACATACGCAAAATTTTGAAATTCCCAGACCAGTTTACTCAGGAACTCTTTTAATGTGCGTAATCAGTAAGAAAATGGTTGTTTAAAACGACAATTCACAAAGGAGCTGAGAACAGACGCGCTGTTTAACAGTCTTGAAACGGAATTACATGAGCTGAAAGTTGATGCATTGGCCAGTATAAGGTTACAGGCTAGAGCTCATCCCACTCATCACACAATTGCTTGATTCAGTTCGAACTCTAACACATACACAGAACACACACTAAAACAGATCATAAACTGGTCTCTGGCCTTACATAACAAATTTAAAGCAAGAAAAAACTGTTACCGTTTAACCCACAGAAACGTTAAGGTAAAATGTTTTATATCAGTTTGAACAACCGATCATTTATAATAAAAGAAATGCAAAATTTTAAATATCCTCTAATATGCTCTAATACAAAGGAGTCCGAACATCTAATAATTCGAAATGAGACTCACATACAGGTTTAAAAAAATCAATCTCTGTCCTTAATCGTCTGTTCTTCATAATCACTTCTGCATGTTCCTACTACCAGTGATACCGATCCATATTAAAAGCTCAGGTCAAAATAAAGCCCACTAGCGAAAACTGCATTAAGCAACAGGTGAGAATCCAAAAGAAGTTTCAGTTAGCGGGGTCCACCAAAACAACAGTGGTTTTCACGAATCACGTAATCACAGGCAACACAAGGTGCTTATCATTTATTTGTAAACCAGACCGTGGTGAAGAAAAAAATGGCAGCAGGACCACATCCATTGACCAAGGCAGCAGAACTGGGAAGTGTGGCGACTCAGCAGACGCAACACGCGACCTTGAAAGTAGTGGGAGAAAGTCCAGTGAGTCTTTAAATGGCGTGAGCATGCTCTTCAAGGTAAGCTACCTACAATCACATCACGGTCACTGGATGCCACGCTCGGCGAGCGACTCCTGTTAGCATCTGTAAAAGATAGCGAGACAAGATCCGTCAGAGAGCCGCACGTTTGATTAAATGCCTTCAGACAGCCCCACGGCTGCCCCGTTGTGATATGCAAGGGAAGCCGTCACTAAGAGATGAAAACTGCAGTTAAACCAGTGGCTCGAACCGATATGATGACTCAGTACTGAACGAAGCAAAGCTGCCTGTCCGTATACCACTGTAAGCTTTTTTATCCCTCTTATCTGATTCTCATTTTCGCCAAGCTAAATATGTTACGAAAGTAGTAGAAATGCCTCAGAGACACGTTTTCTAAGCTTGACGAAACATTAGTTCGTGAGAACAACATAATTTTTCTTCCAACAAATTCTCAGTTTATTTTCTCGAGCATGTGCTCTCGTAGGACCTCTGTAGCATTCTTAGACCACAGCAGAACACCTCCGTATTCGTCCAATGTCTGCTATCTTGTGTATGTTCAAAATGGTTCAAATGGCTCTGAGCACTATGGGACTTAACTTCTAAGGTCATCAGCCCCCTATAACTTAGAACTACTTAAACCTAACTAACCTAAGGACATCACACACATCCATGCCCACGGCAGAATTCGGACCTGTGACCGTAGCGGTCGCGCGGTTTCAAACTGTAGCGCCTAGAACCGCTCGGCCACTGTGGTTTCCACAGAGTGACACTGGAAATATTGACGAGGGTTCGTAGGTTCGTCATCAACTAACGTTACCTAACCGCAGACAGAGTTCCTATTCAGTATATCCGTCTAAAAGCGACGCATTTGCACCATCATTTAATGAAATTCTCTAACACATTTCGGGAAAATAGGCATCAAATCCTAATTCCCGACTGTTGGTTTTCAACGGCCAGACAGACAGTTGTCCTAGGGCCGTTATGGTGGGAGGAACAGTGTGGGCCAGCCACATTAAGTGTTCACTTCTTCTAGTGCCGGTGAAGTTGTCTCACATTATAATGGTGAATCTGAGTCATTTTTCAGGTGTTACGTTGCACCTTCCACCTAAGGGCGCATCTGAATTTCTGCAGCCTGTCCTTGACAACTTGCTGTCGTTCGTAAGGTCACATACCAGCATATCAAGGAAAATCACAACTCGATGAAACACCTACAATGATTGATCAATAGCTTTCAAGTTTCACTGGCCTCGTCGAACCATTGGTACACCTGTAAACACCCACAACGATTCGACCATGTTTTTTTTCCTGTCACCGAACGCTGCAAGTACATTAAGGTACGTTCATCTTTATTTTCCTGAAATCGGGACGGACCGTACAAATATTCGTATACGTGCCGGCTTTTCATATGTAAATACAGAGCAGATGCAAAGTAAGCTCACTAACTGGAATAAGACTTCACCAGCAGTACACATTGCTCACTTCAACGATTTTATGTCTATATACGTGAAGATATGGTAACGGGATTGTCGTCCTAGAAAATACATTCGACAGTGTAAAATAGTGCACTATGTTAGAGAATCTCAGGAAAAAAAGGTATAAACTATAGGGAAAGGCCGGTGGTATATAGTATGTACAACAATCAAAAGCAAAAGATAACAAAGGAGGACCAAAAACGAAGTGCTCGAATTAGAAAGAGTGCAAGACAGATATGTAGTCTTTCGCCCCTAGTGTTCAATCTATACTTCGATGCAGGAATGACAGAAGTAAAAGAAAGGTTCACAAGTGGTACTAAAATTCTGGGTGCAAGGATGTTAATGACAAGATCCACTGGTAACGTGGCTATCGTCAGTGAAGGGGAAGAAGAATTACAGATTCTGTTGAATGGAATGGACAGTCTAATGAGTAAAAAATATGGGTTAACAATAAACAGGAAAAAATAAAAGTAATGAGAAGCAACAGAAATAAGGACATTGAGAAAGTTAACGTCATATTTGATGATCAAGATAAATATTGCGTTCCTGGCCAAAAGATGTTTCCTAATATCAAACATCAGCCCTAATGTGGTGAAATAATTTCAGAGAAATGTGTGGAAGTGATTCATGGATTGTAAGAAAACCGGAAAAAGGAAATGGTAGCATTTTAGGTGGAGTGATAGGAAATGAGGTGGATCTCTGTAGAATAGATGAGGAGTGGAACGTGTGGAAAAGAGACACGATGAGGGGAGAAATGTTAAAACACAGGGAATAAACTCCATGGTACTTGGGGAGCAATGAGAGAGTAAAAACTGTAAAGGAGAATGGAGACTGGAACTCCCGTAAATCCATCAGGTAACTGACAACGATTTTTGCAAGTGCTGCGCTGTGGTAAAGGGTGAAGAATTTTTGGTGGGCGTATAAATTCAGTCAGAATACTACATAGATATGGTAATTATCTCCCAGAGAATATTTGAGGATATTGCAGTGATATAGTAACGTAATAATGTATGAATTAGCTCCCCGTTTCGAACATTGTGTATTCCTTCAGTTCAACATCCACTAGACAAACTGTCAAGTATGTTAAATTTAGTTTTCTGCATCTAATCTAAACTGTTCGATCAATGGGTAATTACTTTCCGTAAAAGATCTAGTTTTTTATGAAAGTCGTTTATTTGTGCTGAGTTCTCAAGGCTGTGAACTTTATTTCTCAGTTAATATATTTCCTGGTAACATTTATGAGTGGAAAGACAGTGCAGCTCCTGTATAATCATTGCTCACGATGTGGAATTACAGGAAACTTGTGTTTGTTTATTCATAAGTTGATGAGTTAGTGTACTGTATATGTTAATAAATTAATATGTATCTATACAGCTTTTAGCGTGATTATGCACAAATTTTTAAATGTATCCTATTTCGATGTTTACTCATTTGCAAATGAGATGGAGGACTTAATTTAGTGAATAATGGGATAGCGTGTAATATTAACAGTACAGGCTTCTCAGTAACGAGAGTAATGATAATGTGGAAAGCTTTTGTAATCGCGTGTACAATTCATTTGCAGAAAACCGTCAGTAAATTAATAAAAATCACACAAAGTCGTTAGTTAAATCTCAAATAACTCTGTATAGAAATTTAATGAATAGACTGATGACAATGTTGAATTTGTATGAACAAGAATAATTTTAGTTATACTATCAGTCTGCAAATTTTTTTGTTTGGAGTAAAAATGTTCTCTGCATTATGAAGCATTAACGCACGTAATGTAGCCAATGTTGAGGTCACCTGCGTACCGGTTTCTTCCACGAATATAAAGAACTGTAGCAGAGTAGGTCAAGTATCGTCCACACGTTCCGGGCTCTTGCAGCAAACATTCTCAATATTTCTTACTTTTGTGGCTTTAATCAAAATACTTTTGTCAAATTAGTTGGCAATTACCATTTAGACGAAATGTAAATGAAGCAATAACATGAATCTAGATGCCGTGACAGCAAATATCAGGCATTAATTCTCCATTACGCAGGCAACAACAAAACCTCTCGTCTCCATAATCTTCACTTTTCTTGATAGGAAACTACAGGTTCAACGTACAGGTGCATGATTGACTATCGTGCAATGTTTCGAAGAAAGCAGTTTTTCCTTCAGTAATGTATATTCAGGCTGATACTCAGTAACTTGTAAAAATCCCCGAAGCGACGTGAATGACGCCGAAACAAGTATTTTAATATGAGACACATGGGGGCGGAAATGTCCGGAAATACCCCAAAAATAAATGACAAATATTGAACTTATGAAGTCACCAGATGACGTCCCTCATGACACGTGCAACGGTTGAACCTATCGGTCAGTGGCACTTGATCATCCCGACCCAAAGATCCACATCGATGTGGCTTCTGGCCTAAGTGGACGACTTTATCTCGTGGGGCTCAGGGTTTGAATCTTGCGTGTGGCAGGCATTGTTTTATTGCGTTGTGTTACACATTTATCTGTTTATACTGAAGTAAAATTTATTAATTTATTTAACAGTTTCACGATCTCCTCTGGTTAATTGCAAAACACAGTACAACAGAAACTTACCGTATTGCGTCATAAGCAAATAGGTATAAGCTTGCGAACTGCACCGCTACCAAAAAATGACCTACTTGTTCCTTATTAAACAATGTCTGTCGACAACAATAGACGGTACAAACGGAAAGAAACACAAAACAATAACAGTTATACAGCAGATCACGTTTACAGAAGGTGATCGAAGACAGTAGCCTAGTTGAGTGATGTGTGGCACTGTCAACTATCGCTGAGAGTGGTATATATGAAACTAATCGCTGCACGTGCGGCGGGGTACCTCATCTGATGACATCACTGGTTTATCACTTGTCATCCATTCCTGGGGTTTTTCCCGATATCTGAGGCCCAATGTGTCTTATATTAATACTCGGTCCAAAGTCATATATGTCGCTTCGATGGTTTTTAAACGTTAGTAAGAATTACCCAGTACAGAAGCATTAACAGTGATTCTCTTCACATAAATCTCATATTATTTAATGACACAGTTGTACTTACGACAGTGAAACTATCATTATAGGAATGGTCCGTTTACCGTTTAATTTGACAACGTTTCTTTACACTTTGCTTTCAGTGATTAAACGATATTTGCTGTTATATGACACTGAGGGACCTGAGTACTGAATGAACGTAGAGAAGATCTTATATTTGATAAACATTTGCTTGAATTATTACTTGTTTGCGTCCCCCGATACCAGCACTTTTATTTGCTTTATGTTTAGTTTAACGTAGTTTAACGCCTTTAGAACATGTTCTGCTAATCTTCAGGCGTTTATACGTACACAAAATTGTTATTTAAAAACAAAAAGTCTTAAGCTAACATCGGAATTTTTGTTTATTGTTCGCCGATGGTGTAAATGTTGGGATATTTAGAGGGAGGGGGCCAGTTGTTGGCCAGAAGCTGATGTCCAGTTATGTCTTCTGCTGGTGTAGAACTGGGTCTCTTTACCTATTATAACTGACATCACACAAAGTGTGAGTTTCAGATATTAAAGGCGCTACCGTCTGGAACCGCATGACCGCTACGGTCGCAGGTTCGAATCCTGCCTCGGGCATGGATGTGTGTGATGTCCTTAGGTTAGTTAGGTTTAAGTAGTTCTAAGTTCTAGGGGACTTATGACCACAGCAGTTGAGTCCCATAGTGCTCAGAGCCATTTGAACCATTTTTTTTGAGTTTAAGATAGTTTTGTATCAGTTGTCATGATGCGAAAATCGTGTGATACGTTTTTTTATTTGACTGTTGTTCACTTACGAATCTTTAGATTAGATTAGATTTGCTTTCATTCCAATTTATCCGTAGTGAGGAGGTCCTCCAGGATGTGGAACATGTCAGAAATACAATAATACCTGACAAATATTTAAAACTAAAACAAATAAGCTAATGTACCATTCCACAAGCTCCAAGTGGAATGATCGTCATTTTTTGATGAACACTATATGAAAGAGTCATTTTACAAATACTGGTGCAATGAATTTAAAATTAAAAAGCTTTTAATTTATTTATAAGGTGATAAACATGTAATACAACTACTATAATACTTATTTACAATGAACAATTACTGTACTGAAATGGTGCAGAAGTTAGATTGTACTTACAAACACACACACACACACACACACACACACACATATATATATATATATATATATATATATATATATATATATATATATATATATACAATGAACACATTACTGCCTGAAATTGCGCAGATATATATCAGTTGGTTTTACTGAGAAATTCATCAATGGAGTAGAAGGAGATGGCCACCAATAAATCCTTTAGGCTTCTCTTAAAGTGAATTTCATTGGTTGTTAAGCTTTTTATGGCTGCTGGCAAGTTATTGAAAATTTGTGTTCCTGAATAATGCACACCTTTTTGTACAAGACTAAGTGACTTTAAATCCTTATTTCTAGTATTGATTCCATGAATTGAGCCGTTGGTTTGAAAAAGTGGTATATTTTAATGACAAATTTCATTAAGGAATAAATATATTGAGAAGCAGTAGTTAGTATCCCTAGTTCCCTAAACAGGCTTCTGGAGGATGTTCTTGAGTTCACACCACATATGACTCTTCCTGCACGTTTTTGTGCCCGGAAAACTTTAGCGTGGGTTGATGAATTACCCCAAAAAATAATCCCATATGACATCATGGAATGAAAGTAAGCATAGTATGCCAGCTTTTTCATTTTTATATCCCCTATATCTGACAAAATTCGCATTGCAAACAGAGATTTGTTAAGACGGTTCAGGAGTTCTGTGGTGTGCTCCTCCCAGTTGAATTTATTATCAAAGCTCCCTTTGGGTCACGGGTACACTGCCGCAGCTGTTGCAAGACATTTCACTTCCTCACTGTTTATTTTGGCACAGTTCTTCAACTTATTTCACTGCAAAATTTTCCTTACATACGAGTACATGTAAACACTAAAACCCGGCAGTACCGTCAGTATTGCGAATATTGATTAAAATGTGATAGTCGATACTCATTCACATGCAGCAAGGCCGCGACATTGCAAAAAGCTTATAGACTGTATACGTATGCTAAAGGATTGTTTCGCACCATAAAAACTTATGTAAAACTATCTAACTAAGGCACTACGGGCGCAGGTTCGAATCCTGCCTCGGGCATGGATGTGGGTGAGGTTCTTAGGTTTGTTTCGTTTAAGTAGTTCTAAGTCTAGGGGACTGATGACCTCAGATGTTAAGTCCCATAGTGCTTAGAGTCATTTCAACCATTTTTTAACTAAGGCATTGGTGTCAGTCATAATAAAGAACGTGATGTAGTTCCACACCAGCAAAAGACATCACTGGGCATTACTTTCTGGCTAAGCTAGCCTCCTCCCACCAAATACCACAACAGAGACACCAACGGTAAACAACAAACATAAATTCCTATGTTAACTTAGCTTAAAGCATTTTACTTTACTAACAATTTTCTGTATCTATAAACGCCTGAAAATAATCATAAAATGCTCGAAACGCATTGCAGTATGTTAAGTTAGGCATAAAACAAATAAAAGTGGGATGCAGCAAGAAATACAAATTCCATACAGTCACGGTACTAAACGTGGCAAGTATCGCCAGAAGTAATAAACATTTGTTTGAGTTATATTTCATAGGTCTCAGGTGTGATATTATTTGTCCAGTAATTAAGATAAAGGAGAATGCCTGATTAGATGCGACCATTGGCAGTAATTAATACTTTGAAATCTATCTCAATTTATCGTTATAAGGTAATCAACCGTACATGAGAAAGGCAAACAAGCGAAACTATTCTACACCACGTGACACTTTGCCCTAACTTCACCGAATCACGCAATATTCGATCTACAACGGTGTAGATAGGGAAATTAAAGAACTTTTCTCGAACAGCTGAATATGCTGATCATTCATTTAGTGGCCACACTAGGAGCAAAAAATCCTGATATACCTACGTGTGTTTCCGTCATCTGTATATTATGTGAAATTTCAAGTTTTCCACTTGGGAGCTGTAAAGTTCCAATATCAGAGGGAAAAAAATCAAACTACAGAAAATTACAGTACCAAAAGTTGGTGTGAAAACATTTCCGGTTCATAAGAAACACTATGTAGAGAGACAATAGAGAGAATATCAGTGTAGATATTCATCTTCCACCTATCACTTCTCTATAGAATCAATAAGAGTGTTGGGAACGGCAAGTGGATAGATATGGTGAAGATATGAATTCAAGAAATTTGGGAACTTCATTACTCAACGACTAATTTCACGTACTGTCGCGAATACAAAAGGTATCAGTCAGTACCACACTGAAGAGCCAAAGAAACTGGTACACCTGCCTAATATCGTGTAGGGACCCGCAAGCACGCAGCAGTGCCGCAACACTACGTGGCATGGACTCAAATAATGTCTGAAGTAGTGCTGGGGGGAACTGACACCATGTATCGGGCAGGGCTGTCCCTAAATCTATAAGACTACATAGGGTGGAGATCTCTTCAGAACAGCACATTGCAAGGCATCCCAGATACGCTTACTAATTGTAAAGTCTGAGGAGTTTTGTGGCCATCGGAAGTGTTTAAACTCGGAAGAGAGTTCCTGGAGCCACTCTGTAGTAACTCTGGACGTGTGGAGTGTCGCATTGTCCTGCTGGAATTTCCGAAGTCCGTCAGAATGCACAATGGATACGAATAGATGCAGGTGATCAGACAGGGTGCGTAAGTACCTGTAACCTGTCAGAATCGTATCTAGACGTATCAGGAGTCCCACATTACATCAACTGCACACACCCCACAGCATTACAGATCCTTCACCAGCTTTAACAATTCTCTATTGACATGCACGGACAATGGATTCATGAGGTTTCTCCATACCCGTACACGTCCATCCGCTCAATACAATCTGAAATGAGACTCATCCCACCAGGCAACACGTTTCGAGTCATCAACAGTTCAATGTGGGTGTTGACGGGCCCAGGCGAGGCGTAAAGCTTTGCGTCGTGCAGTCATCAAGGGTACCCCAAGGGCGTTCGGTCCCGAAAGCCCATATCGATGATGTTACATTCAATGGTTCGCACGCTTACACTTGTTGAAGGCCCAGCACTGAAATCTGCAGCAGTTTGCGGAAAGGTTGCACTACTGTGACGTTGAACGCTTCTCTTCAGACGTCGTCGGTCCCATTCTTGCAGGATCTTTTTCCGGCCGCAGCGATGTCGGAGATCTGAAGCTTTACTGGATTCCTGATTTTCACGGTACACTCCTAAAATGGTCTTCGGGAAAATCCCCACTTCATCGGTACCTCGGAGATGCTGTGTCTGATCGCTCGTGCGCCAACTATAACATCACGTTCAAACTCAATTACATCTTGATAACCTGCCATAGTCCCAGCAGTAACCGATCTAACAACTGCGCCAGACACTTGTTACCTTATATAGGCGTTGCCGACCACAACGGTGTATTCTGCCTGCTTACATGTCTCTGTATTTGAATACGGATGCCTATACCAGTTCCTTTGGCGCTTCAGTGTAATTTAATAGCATTATTAACTTAATGTTTCGGTTTCTTTTATGCTTGTTGGGAACATTTTGATATTTTCGTTGATATCAATAACTTGCAGTAAGATTACATTCTTTCAAAAATTTGACACAGTTTTTCCGTATCGACAGCTTTCGAGTAATTAGTAGGACATCACAATAATCCAAATTGCGCATATGCAAAACTTGTCACGGTTAGAAAACTAAGAAAAAACCACGTTCTTGTCATGAAACTACCTACTATTCAACAAATACTAATGATTGTTTTCATGTTATTAGACTTGTTTCATTACCTGAAGAGTTCTTTTCTTTTATTTCCTACCACAAATTCATCTTATAAGTCTTCGTTTCTCTCCTATTAGGATGGCACACAGAACTGTTACCTCATCAGAGTCCTTCGGATGATCGTAATAATAATTTTTCTTTTCATCATATTACGGAACAAAACACCACATAGTGCTCGCTTGTTTACCTAAGATGCATAGTTTGAATTAGAAAACTGTGTTCTAATTAACACGAAATGAATAATTGAATTACCTAACTGCTACAGCTAACAGGCCTGATAGCTGCACTGTAACTAGTGATACTTTTATTTTGGAAAAAATTAGAAATGTTGATTTATTTTTAGAACGACAATCTTTTTCTAATCTGCTTTTTTATAATACTGACACCCAGGATATTATGAAATATGCCTTCTCATAATAGCGTATTATGTCCTCAGTTCCTCTATGTGAACTACTTTCATCATTGAAGGGAAGACTGGACGGTTGTAACCATTTATGACATCTATAGATCTATAGCATGACTCATAGGCGCTGCATAGGAAGAATTTACAGCTGACCTTGTGAGTTACTGACGGAAAAAAAGTTGCAACACTAAAAAATAGAAAACGTGGAGTAACGAAGTTTTGGAAATGCATTTGTCTAGGTAACATATTTAAGTGATTAACACTGCAAGATCGCAGGTTGATATAAGCGCGAGATAAGCCATTGCAAATCTGTAATGGTGGTATTGTAATAATCGATGTAACCGCCAAAATGTTAAATGCAAGCATGAAAACGTGCGTGCATAGTGTTGTGTGGTTGAGTTCTCGTCCTGTTGCACTTGGTCGGTTAATACAACGAGGGTTAATTTTGGTTGTGAATGACGCTGGAAATGCCGTCCAGTGATGTCCCATATGTGGTCGATTAGAGGCGATTCAGGTGATCGAGCAGACCAAGGCAACAAGTCGACACTCTGTAGAGCATGTTGGGTTCCAACAGCGGTATGTGGGCGATCATTATTCTGTTGAACACCCATTGAAATGCTGCCCATGAAGGGCAGCACAGCAAGGTGAATCACCAGGTTCACGTACAGATTGGCATTCAGGGTCGTGGGATAACAACGAGAGTGTTACAAGAAATCGCACACCAGATCAGAACTCCAGATATAGGTCTAGTACATCTAGCATACAAACTGTTTGGATAGAGGCCCTCAACTGTCCTCCTTCTAACCAACACGTGTCCATCACTGGCACTGTGTCAGAATCAGCTTTCATCAGAAAACACAACAGAAATCCATCCTACCCTCCAATAACCTCTCTCTTAACACCACTGAAGTCGCAAATGGGGGTGGTTTAGGGTCAGCATTAGGAACACTGCAGGGCATTTGGCTGGGAGCTGTCCTTGCAGTAAGCAATTTGTAATGGTTTGTTGTGCCAACTGATGCTCAAATTTCTGTAGCAGATGCAATGCGATGCACCAGAGCTTTACGCCGAACACTATGGTCTCTCCTCTCGGTATTGCCACGTGGCTATCCAGAGTCTGGTCTTCTTGCGACGATACATTCCTGTGACCACCGCTACCAGCAGTCACCTACAGTAGCTACATTCCTGTCAAATCTTTCTACAATATCGCAGAAGAAGCATCCAGCCTCTCGTAACACTATTACAAGATCTCGTCCAAATCCAGTGAGGTGTTTATAATGGCATGTTTCTCAAGTTAAAGGTATTCTTGACTAATGTCGACTCAACACGACCAAAATTAGAGGTAACTAATTCTCACGACCCTTGTTAGAGAGCATTACTCGTTCCAGTATTTGCCTTACAATCTGGGAAGCTTAATTGGGAATTTTGGAAGAGGGCAACGTAGTTCTCATAACATCCTGTTGGGAAAATCAGAGAAGCTTTATGTACTGCGTGCCAAGTATGCTGCCACCGTCATATGTGCCACGTAGATGCCATGAGCATAAATCGGGATAGTTTAGAATGTGTGACGAAATATGGACGTAATGTTACACTCGCTCAATAAAAAAAGGAAAAAGAACAGAAAATCGTTAAAATAAGAACTTACAGAGATGCACCCTGCAGTAGATTGCCAATTGTACTGTGTGTTCACGGAGAAATGGTCAATACACAATATTTTTTCTTTTTTTGTTCATTTTACTACGTCCCAAAATGCGGAAAGAAAAGAGTTAGCAGCAGAAGTGATTTATTTCACACTACTGAAGATGGAGCAGCACTCATAACTCTTAAGGTATGCGTTTTAGAGTTCATGCGTTTTAGAGACCATTTTGCTTTGAATTATTGTCCCTGTTATATTCTTGAATATTGACCATTCCTCCTGGGACGCCGTGTATATGTATATTTGGAAGGCTTCTGAATATGTTGGTAGAAACCAGGGCGCGAGAATGAATATCAGTATGTTTTCAGGACTATATGGAAAGTGGAAATGTCAAATGTTCTAAGTATATCAAAGGTCATATTCGTCAAGACAATAAAGAACACCATCCCTCTATATGTACTTAACTTATTTGCACGTGAAAAATTGAAAAGGTACTCTGATGCGGAAGAATTATGTTACTCAACCCCCACCATCGCAAAAATTACTGAAAGAAATAAAAAAATAATGTATTAAGGACTTCTAAGTGCCATTCTAGGGAAATGCCTAAAACGAAGTGCCAGGAAGAAATTTCTTCTTTGAGGTGCCATTAATACTGAGATACTGATTTTTAATTGTGATGATGTAAGTACATAAATACAGCAGTAGTGTTTCAGCTAGTAGAACTTTGGTTAATAAAAACCATTTCTCACATCTTTTAAATCCTTTAGAAAATTAAATTCAAGTTAAAAATATCTCTTTATTCACTCCATTCTTGGGGTTGGATGTTGCAATGTTTCCTGCGGTACTTCTTGTGTTGTTGAGGAAGAAATGGCAACATCGTCAACAGGTCTTTCTGTTCAGCAACCGAGAAACGTTTTTAATAGCTGTTTGAGATGAGTAAGAGTGAGACAACTGGATCATACTATATTTGGAAATCTTACATGTCCATATTCACAGCAGTGCTTAGGCTGAACTTTAAAATCAAATAAGCCAGTTGTGTGCACGGAAATGACGTGGAATGGATACGCAGCTTTAACTGAGTCAACACTGTTGAAGTATAGCACTTGTGACTACAGAGCGAAGCACTGCTTGACACTGAGTCCATACGCCATCAAGTAATGAACGTTACTAACATTTTCTCCATTCATTTGGCACTTGTACCAACTCTAGGAACATGTAACAGAGTCCCGTCAACACACTACTACTAAAAACGCGTATTGTGAAAAAATGGAACTTAGAAGGTTTAACATGCCCGCTCTTCACTTGTCTGAAACAAAAATGTATGTTTGTGTATCTGTTAATAAGAAAATTGGTAGGAAAGAGAACGATACCAACATAGGATAGTCGACGCACAAAACCATTTTATTCACTGAGATGACAACATTCAAAAAATAACTCCTGATATCATGTCGGACCTCCTTTTGCCCAGCGTAGTACAGTAAGTCGACGGGGCATGGTCTCAAAAAAGTCATGGGAATCTCACTGTAGATATACTGACCAATGCTGCTTCAATAGCCGCCCATAATTGCGTAAGTATTAGCGGTGTAGAATGTTGTGCGCGAACTGATCTCTCGATTATATCCCATAAAATGTTCGATTTTATTCGTGTCGGGCGGCAATGAGTGGCCGTATCATTCGCTCGAACTGTCCGGACTGTTGTCATAACCAATAGCGAACAACTGAGGCCCGGTGACATGACATCGTTGTTTGGAAACATGAAGACCACGAATTCCTGTAAATGGCCTCCAAGTAGCCGAGTATAACAGTATCCAATAAAAGATCAGTTCAGTTGTACCAGAGAACTCAGTCCATTCCATGTAAACACAATCCACACCATTATGGAAATATTACCAGCGTTGTTGGCTCTGAGCACTATGGGACTCAACTGCTGTGGTCATAAGTCCCCTAGAACTTAGAACGACTTAAACCTAACTAACCTAAGGACAGCACACAACACCCAGCCATCACGAGGCAGAGAAAATCCCTGACCCCGCCGGGAATCGAACCCGGGAACCCGGGCGTGGGAAGCGAGAACGCTACCGCACGACCACGAGATGCGGGCCCAGCGTTGTTGACAACTTGTTTCCATGGCATCGTGAGGTATGTGGCACACTCGTACAATACCGTCAACTGTTACCAATTGAAATCAGGACTCATCTGACGAGGCCACGGTTTTCAGTCGCCTAGGATACAATCAATATGTTCATGAGCCCAGGAGAGGCGCGGTAACCAACGTCGCGCTATTGCGAAAGGCACTCGCGACGGTCGCCTGCCGTCTTAACTCATTAACGCCAAATTTCACTGCACTGTCCTAACGGATATCTCGTCGTACTTCCCACATTGATGTGTACGGTTATATCACGTAGCGTTCGTTGCTTGTCTGTTAGCACTGACAACTCAACGCAGACGACGCTGCTCTAGGTCGTTAAGTGAAGGTAGTCGGCCACTGCGTTGTCCATGGTGAGAGGTAATACCTGAAATGTGGTATTCTCGGCACGCACTTGACACTGTGGATCTGGAATACTGAATTTCCTAACGATTTCCGAAATGGGATGCCTAATGCGTCTAGCTCCAACTACCATTCCGCGCTCAATGTCTGTTAAGTCCAGTCGTGCAGCTATGATCACATGGGAAACCTTTTCACGTGAATCACCTGAATGCAAATGACAGCTCCGCCAAAGCACTTCCGTTTTAAACATTGTGCACGCGATACCGCCGTCATCTGTTAATGTGCACATCGCTGTGCCATGACTTTTGTCACCTCAGTGTATAGTAAATTACTCATGTAGAGCACCATAAGTGTAAAGTTACAGCAGTTATAGAAACATTACGTTGTAGTGTGTAATTTCTGAGATACACCACTCATAAATGTCCCGATTTACACTTCAAGGATCAAATTACCAATCAATATTTCCAGATTTAGTTTTCCTTACATGGATCCATTTTGCTATGGATAGCTGCTCATCGGAGTTCCTACAGTTTTGCACAACACTTCGCAGTTTCTTCCAAAATTAACATTAGGAATCCAGACTTTCTTTTAATTGCTGCATAATTCGCGTTTCATTACGACGAAAAGTATTCCTCAATATCTGATTTCTCCTTTTCCATTTCAGTTTAGTTGTCAAATTTAGTCAGGCTGTTGCGCTGTCTAATTGTTCTGGTGAACTTTTGCAAACTGCGATTAGGTTTTCCGGAGACTAAGTCAACACCGAGTTCTTCTAAAACTGTTAGAGCAGTATCTACTAAATTACGTTTCCTGCTTTTTCAAAAAGGCATCCACTTTATGTTCATCCTGTGATTGTCTTCTAATTCTTTGGTTACAGCCCAAGATAAATATTCACATAGTGATATTCCCATCAATTATATTTAAACAAATGTTTTTTTAATCAGAAACCATTACTTAATATCAGAAATTCCAGTAACAAGTGTTTTCTTTACGTCAACACAGATGGTTTGTACAAAGAATAAACGAACCAATAAAATATTCTCATACATGTATTACAGAAATTTACAAGTTACGGCGAAGTCTCCAGAAGAAGGTGGCCGTTTTCAAGAATTAGCCAGTGACATTGATAAAAAGAGTCAATGCCAATGAATTATTACAATTTTATACATTTAGTGTAAGTATTCACGTAAAGTTTTAGCTCTCTAAGGAACATTGTTGTTGTTCCGACAGATTTTTTTTTCACGCAGTATCTCTAAAGAATATTTTTCTAGAATTATCAGATATAATATTACCTCTATAGTAAGATGAGAGACGTTAAATTCAAGTTGAACACCCACAGGATGTTCATGCAGTGGGGATGACGCATTCAACTGGAATCGTTTTCGGTGTAGCTTTTACATCATCTCCAGGACACTCTGATGTACAATTTGATCATGAGGTTCGGCACAGCAGACACTGATTTTTTCATACTATATGATATGAACAATCACTATTACCCGGTATCCACGTGATCACCGGGTGTAAAGAGACCATAGGATGTTGTAACATAAAACCGAAAACTTCTGTAAATAACATAACTGCTATAAATGCAGCCAAACGTACTACGCCTTCTATATAATGGTATAGTAACAGACGGGTTGATGGATGTATGGATATCGGAAGATGTATTTACGAAATTGACGTATAGGATTATTTTATTCGGAATAGCCTACGCTTCTGAACTGGAGAGTAAGCTAAAGGTATAGCCCGACTGGACCAATACCACAGTGAACAAAGCGTTCTTCCAATCGACTAATTGAATGTCAAGCAACATTTAATTTAAATTCGCTGTCTATGGAGAGAATTTCACCCACCTAATGAATATTAAATTAGAGTAAGGCTACACAAGAGGGCCACCTTGGTACACTCAAAGTGTATTTCATTGAACACAGTGTAAAAAAAATGGTTCAAATGGCTCTGAGCACTATGGGACTCAACTGCTGTGGTCATAAGTTCCCTAGAACTTAGAACTACGTAAACTTAACTAACCTAAGGACAGCACACAACACCCAGCCATCACGAGGCAGAGAAAATCCCTGACCCCGCTGGGAATCGAACCCGGGAACCCGGGCGTGGGAAGCGAGAACGCTACCGCACGACCTCGAGATGCGGGCGAACACAGTGTAGATATACAATTCATGGCAGTACACTCATAGTGCTGAAAATGATGTAAAAACTAAGTTTTCGACTAGTGATATTATGGAATAAGGTGAGTAATTTTAGGCTCGTATGAAAGAGCACAATCAATCACCGTTCCAGTTTTTTGAAAAGTCTTACTTTGCCTAAATTCTGCTAAGTTACTTTTTTAGTTACGTTTCCTCTAGTCTTAATAATCTATACTGAAACACCATCATCTTATGAAGCCTTTTTTTTCTCCCTGCCGGAAATTTCTTTGTGCAGTCCGATTGACATGTCATTATTTTTGTTATTAACTTTTTGGGTTTCTCATTCATCTCTTGACCATAGGAGCATTTCAAGAATTCCTCTAATGCCTTCTCGGGTTCATCTCTTGTGTTGGTTAATATTTTTGGTGAGTATATAAGATGCCACTCAAAGCTGCCCGAGGCACTATACGCAGCCGTTGCTCATCGTGATGCAGAATTCGGACATATAGCTTGTTGGCCTGCATGATTGAGATAATCGCTAGAGTGAAGACAGTTGACGAAGCTGGGAAAATAAATGACTGAACAGGACATGGAGTATTCAAGATCCTAAACATTATTCAAGGTTTCTTCTCAACTTGGAAAATTGAATTTAGAAAGCAATACTCTCTGAAAGCATGTGTGTATTTTAGCGTGGAGAAACACAGCATTACGCAATAGATGTGAATGTTGCTGACAAACAAATCGACTGGCCACATGATAGTTTCGCACAGACCACTCACATGCATGGACACGCCCATACTAATTTCCACTGCGCTAGACGAGATGTCGTCTCAGTGTGGACCATTTCACTGAGTGATGGAAACGACTTAAGTAACTGCTCAGAGTTCGCTGAACACTGAGCTATACGAGTTTCAGTAAGAGCCTCGATTGCTCGGGATGGGCCTACACTGCTTACAGATGAATCGACTTTTGGCAATGAAATGTCTGCCTTACCATGTTTGCGATAATAGCAGTTAGATATTCCTTAACATAAGGGACTTACCTCATTTTTCCCCGCTTGTAAAGTGATGGAAGCATATTGTACCCGAACTGGTTTTGAACAGTGCAACTACAGTCCATATACTCATCATTCGAAACATATATATTTTATGCAAGTAAAACTGTGATTTAGTTTATAGAAGTACCTACGATTGTTGCATTTAATTCTTTTATTTGGTAACAGTTAATGCCACATCAAAGCGCATAAATTTTAATCCGTACATATTATACAATGTGTGTGTGTGTGTGTGTGTGTGTGTGTGTGTGTGTGTGGACCAAACTTGGTATACACATTCGTTACTATCAGAAAACAATCACTGTTGGGTAAAACCGACCTACGTGTTATAATTCAGGAGGCATGATCCCATAAACAATAAGATCCGTGTAAAACTGCCGCATCATGCAAGACGATTAAATTTATTACGTCTATGCTACTAGTTCTATTCGCAATACATTTCGCAAACTATATTCACGTATGCCTAAACAAAATTGTATCATGGTACTACACATAGTTCAGCCGGCCGGTGTGGCCGAGCAGTTCTAGGCGCTTCAGTCTGGAACCGCGCTACCGCTACGGTCGCAGGTTCGAATCCTGCCTCGGGCATGGATGTGGGTGATGTCCATAGGCTAGTGAGGTTTAAGTAGTTCTAAGTTATATGGGACTGATGACATCAGATGTTAAGTCCTATAGTGCTCAGAGCCAATTTTGAACTACACATAGTTCAGAGGATATGAGTCACAAACAGGGAGATGCGTGAAAAACTGCGCATTGTGCGCGACTTTTATATTTGTTATTTCTCTGCTACTAACTATATTCACAACACATTTTTCAGACGGTAGCCACATATACTGTTGAATGTGCCTACGCAAATACATCATTGTACAACACATAGTTCAAGAAATGTAAACTGAGATGCATGGAGAAGCACAGCATGATGCATGAAATGTTAATAAATTTACTCTTCAATACTAAGCCACTCCCTCAGTTCAGTCACGTAAGTAACTCTCTGACACCAGGCAGCGCTTTTGACAACTTTCAGCTCCGATGCGCGAACGTTTGTAGGCGAAACCGATAGCTGTCTATACAGCTATGAAGAGGCGTTGCCAGAGAGATGCTTAACAATTTTCGTTGTAGATGTGCGTAGCAGCTGCACCCAGCGAACAGAAACTGTCCAGGAGATTGTATTTATACATTTGTACATTATGCACATTTACTTGTACGGTTATTCCATAATTTCAAGGTGTTTTTGCAAATATATGGAAATGAAGCCAATTTTTTGTTTTTATTTCTAATACAATAGAGAGCAAAATAAAAACCCGGGAAATGCCGGGTTTGTCAATCAGTAAATAATAATTCTCTTTTCTTAGCTAGTACCTATCTTGTAGTATGGGGTGTCTGTTAAAATGCCAGTGTAACAACTATCGTCTGTTAAATCATGTGCGCCACCTGCTGTGAATCGTGTAAGCATTGTTCTGTGCGTTGTCATAATTTTACTGTTTGTCTACCGTAGTTCTTGAAATCCGCCGCGCTGGTTCGATCCAGCTGTGGCTCATGCCCGTTCCTCGCAAGTGGCGTGCTGCGTGTTAAGCTGTAGTACCTGATCTTTCATAAATAATAACAGTGATAAACTAAATTAGCTTCCCAACATGGGGTTAATTACTAAACCCACAATTACAATTTCAAGCCCACTAGCCTAACTGATGAGATGCGATATCTGTCCAACATTAAACTTGAGACACCACGAAGGCTGCATTAAACAAACGTCACGTTGGCATAAAGTGCACTACATGTTTGGATATGAAGAGGATTAGCATTACATCTTCCAAACTATGTAAGCACAGACCAGATGTGGCTTAAATTCAAAGAATCAGTATCGACGGCAGTTGACAAATATATACCAAATAAATAAATAAGACTGGTACTGATTCCTAACGGAACACAAAACAGGTCAGAAAACTTTTGCAGAAGCAATGAAAAAAGCATCTCAAATTTAAAAGAACGCAAAGTCCAAAAGATCGGCAATATTTACAGATGCTCGAAATTTACCGCGGATTTGAGTGTGAGATGATTTTAATAGTTTCTGAAACTCAACTCTGTCTTGAAATGTAGCAGAAAATTCAAAAAGATACTGGTCATACTAAGATGTAAAGTGCGTCATCTTTAAGAGTCCATCAATACCTGCACTGCGCGATAGAAATGATAGTGTTACCGATGTTAGGTCACTAAAGCGCAGTTACTAAATACGGTGTTCCAAATTTCCTTTACCAAGGAAGAGGGAGTAAATATTCCAGAATTCTAATGAAGAACAGGTGCGAACATGCGTAAGTTAGAAGTAGATATCCTCGGTTTAGCGAAGCAGCTTAAATCACTTAAGATACAGTAGCTCCACAACTAACAATAATATACAACTGCTCGCTCGCTGGAAGGTACGTACGTTCCCAAGAAGGGAAACAGGAGAAGTACGTTGACTCACAGGTCTACATCAGCGCTATCGATTTGAGGTAGTGTTTTGAAGCATATATTGTGTTGGAATATTACGAATTATATCGAACAAAACGATCTGTTGGCAGATAGTCAGCCCGGACTCAGAAAATAGTATTCTTGTGAAACACTATTAGCTCTTTTTTCACACGAAGCCATGAGTAATATGAATATTGGATCGTAAATGATTGCATGTTTCGTGATATCCAGAAGGCTTTCGGCAGCATTCCACATTCTAGTAAAGTTATCAGTACATGAAAAGTAATTGCAGAATAGCTTAGATATGGTATCGAAAAGTTGCAACTGAATGTAAATAATCGAAAGTGTGAGATCACCCATGTGAGTAGTAAAAGTGAATTTCGGGTCCACGATGAATCATACAATTCTAAATTGTGCTAACTGAATGAAATACTTGATTATTACAGTTACGAATAACTTAAATTGAAACGATGAGGTACATAAAGTTCTGGCGGGAGAGAACCGTATACTGTGTTTTATTGCCAAAACAATTATGAGATGCAGCAATACTCTTGTCCGGCCTTCGTATTGTCAACAAATACAAGCGAGGATGTCACGCATGTGGTACGCGAATTGGGGTATGGATCTTAAAAACAAAGGCGTATTTCGTTGCTGTGAGATCTTTTCACTACATTTCAATCACCAAATTTCTCCTAGTAGTCTTAAAAAATTTAATTGTTTCCCGTTTGTATAGGGAGAAATAATCAAGGTAATGAAATAAGTGAAGTCGGAGTTCGCATGGCAAGATTTCGTTTTCTCCACGTGCTGTTCCAGAGTGAAACTGTGCAGAAATAGCTTGAATTTGGTTTGGTGAAGCCTCTGCCAGGTACTTAACTGTGAATTGCAGAGTAGTCATCTAACTGTAGATGTAGATTACAGCGCAAGCTTTCAGATGGTTACGAGGAAGGCTATTTACTTTCTATATTCGCAGAAACATTATGGAATGGCTTTTTTTTTCCGCTATAGTATGTTGGTTGATAATGTGGAGATCGTCTTGTTCCATACGTAAGAAGATGGAAAGACCATCAGAAGAGACCAGAATTCGATGGTGGCTATAAGGCATAATAGTTGAAAAGACATAATAGTTGACTCTGCCAGGCAGGCTCCTACAGTCACGTCATGCGCTTTGCGTTTGGAAACTGTTTCGCCGGCCGCGATGGCTGTGCGGTTCTAGGCGCTCCAGTTCGGAGCCGCGCTGCTGCTACGGTCGCAGGTTCGAATCCTGCTTCGGGCATGGGTGTATGTGATGTCCTTAGGTTAGTTAGGTTTAAGTAGTTCTAAGTTCTAGGGGACTGATGACCACAGCAGTTGAGTCCCATAGTGCTGAGAGCCATTTGAACCATTTGAAACTTTTTCGTTTGTAGCAACACAAATATCGGCATGGACAGTGGGGACAAGTGCTGCAATTTCCCTGACGCTGCTGCACAGAAGGAGTGCCGGACAGTGGCACGACAACACTGAGCAATTAAGTTGCAGCACGTCGACTTTTTAGATCAGTTCTACCTTTACGTTAAGCACTTCGATGGTTGCACCGGTGAGTGGTTTTCCCAACGGGGATCAACTTTGACAGACGTCGTACGTCACCATATTACTGGCCCGGCAAAGGACGTGGTGGATTCGGGTGCAGTTGAGTGGTCCACACGAATTCATCATTACCTCCGGTTCAAATGGCCGGAAATATGGACAGCACACCTTACATATCAGACTTGTTAGGTTCAGTGTTTGTACTCAATGCGCGAGGTCTTAGTAACGACCACATGATGCCTTTGACGTCATGACATATCTCGACAGAGAGGTATCGTGGCCATCACGTTTTCTAACCCACTGAAAACATCTGATCTTGGGTTGCCGAGAGGCTGGCGCTCGCCAGCCACTACGATTTATTAACTATGATATACACTTGAAGTCGGGTTAGGCCCGTAGCTGCTGCCAGCTGCGACAGTTTTGCGTATCTATACTGTAAATACCCAAAGTACCAACAATTATAGTCAGATTTTCTTTCTATTATGCTGCATATACAAATTAAGCGAAATTCGGTTATTTGATATAGTGCCTGAAATTGTAACTTTTTTGGGCAGCAATGTAACACAGTGAAACACCCAGAAGGAGAGGAGGAAACGAAATGAAATTTCACAGTTTGAGGGGTATCTGATGTTACTGCAGCGCCAACAAAATCCACTTAAATTTACAAAGAACTTGGCAGTACAACGTCACTTGTCAGTGTGATGTTACACACTCTTTGGCCTGGGTGTGTCCACTGATTCGGTTGGGAAGGGTGTCGTGTAGAATGACAAGGAGAGAAATGATGAACGGTGAACGCTCTTGCAGTTGACACCGAAATCAACAAATCTAACAATAAGCGCATACGTAGCAAAAGAAATACTTAACTGTGCAGTCACACTATTGATGACATACTGCTGGAAAAGTTTCTAATGTCACATATCTCGGAGTAACTTCCAGAGCGACATTAAGTGGAATGATCACATAAAACAAGTAGTAGGAAAAGTAGATGCCATACTGAGATTCATAAGAAGAATCTTAAGGAAACGTAATTCATCCGTTAAAGAATTGGCTTACAAGGCGCTTGTTCTACCGATTCTACAGTGTTGTTCATCAAGCTGGGACTCTTACCAGGTAAGATTAGTAGAACAGATGGAGAAGAGCCAACGAAGAGCGACGTGGTTCGTCACGGGATCGTTTGTTTAATCGGTGCAAGAGCATTGCAGAGTTGTTCAACGTACTCCGGTGGCAGACGTTACGAGAGAATAGTTGCACATCACTGAGAGGCCAACTATTGAAATTTCAAGAGAGTATACTCCGGGAAGAGGCGTTCAACATTTTACTGCTTCCCACATACATCTCGCGAAGTAACTACGAAGAGAAAATTCGAGAAATTCGGGCTCATACAGAGTCTTACGGGCAATCTTTCTTCCCACACGCCATTCGCCAGTAAAACAGGGTAGACGGGATCACTTAGTGAAACCAGAAGAGTCCCCCGCCCTTGACGGGATCACTTAGTGAAACCAGACGTGTCCCCCGCCAAACACTATTAGGCGTCTTGTGGATAACGATGTAGATAAGGCCGTTTATCGTCTCCTGAGGCGAACCAACACACAACTCTTGTAACTGGTCCTTTATGCCGGCGATTCTAACACTGTGACAGAGTTGATGTTCAGCCTGGTTCCACACCCATTCTGTCAGACCTGAGAATCACCGCTGGACATGAGAGTGCCCCAACATCTCACAGACAGTTCATAGGACTGAAAACGCAAACTCCATCCATAGGATCTGGTGCGCCCATCTTTAACGACTGAGCACCGTGCCATCATCTGCCAGTGCCGTCGTTGGATGCTGCATAGGAGGACCGACCACTCTCCTGTAAGTTGTCAATTTTCGAGATTTGGAACCACTACTACTCGGTCAAGCAGTCCTCAGTTCGCATCAACGGCCTGAATACAATCTGCTCCAGTCCTCCGCGAAGGAGAAATCTCCGGCGGTGCTGGGAATTGATCCCTGGTTTTCTGCACGGCAGTTAACTGCGCTGACCGCTCAGCTATGGAGGTGGACAGACAAACATCGACATTTTCAAAAATGGCACCACGATATAATCGCACGAGAGGTAAGACGTGAGGATGCAGAACGTCCGTGACATACTTCTGTGTCGTCAGAGCTGCCTCAATCACTTCCAGCCGCGGCTTAATGTCTTACCCGATGTCCCCAAGTGTAATGCCACTGTGTCTCTAGAATACGTTGAAAGAATGGGACTTCTTCCGAGGTTGCCGCCATACCCGCGTATGTAGGTGATAGAAGTGCAGGGGTAGGGTAGAACCACGAATCATCGCTGAAACCTCTGCTACACCATTCACCAGCAGTCAATGCTTCTCAGGCATGGTACAGCTCCAAACACTGCCATTTGCGTTATGGTGATAACAGCATGGGACAGTAGTTCCCTAGTACGGCTGCTACTAGACTCCGACTAATGGAGGTGGATGACAAAGTGGATTACAGGTAATCCAATACTTGTTCTCGGATGGTTGGTGGAGAAGAGAAGGGGTCACAATGTGCTTAATGCACGATACGGGGAACTTCTGTCTGTGGTGGTCAGACGTGGTCGTTCGCAAGCTTGTAAGACGTTTATATTTCTATTGTCTATTGTCAAACCACAATTTATAAAAGAAGTTTATATTTTATTAATAGGATTTAATAGGAATAATTAATATTTGACATGTGGAACTAATTGTG
Source organism: Schistocerca serialis cubense (assembly GCF_023864345.2). Taxonomy (NCBI): domain Eukaryota; kingdom Metazoa; phylum Arthropoda; class Insecta; order Orthoptera; family Acrididae; genus Schistocerca; species Schistocerca serialis. The sequence goes on along the minus strand of NC_064638.1, from coordinate 443,936,560 downwards.
GTAGTAGGGAATGTCTGCACCAAAGTATTGTTGGCAATAGAAACCGCACATTGATATAATTTTAAAAAGGACGGGAGAGACAGCGTATCGATACATTTTAAGAAAAGAGCGGGAAAGACCGCGCATTGATACATTTTGTAATGGTAGCAGGGATTGTCTGCCCTAGAAAGCATTGTTGGCAGGAGAGACCGCACTTTAGCGTTCGTAGGAAGTCAGTAGTAAGCGAGCAGTGAAGCGAGTCGGTAGCAGGTCTGAAGCGGGAGGATGAGAGGAGCGGTGTGCCTGCCAGCCACCAGCTATGATTTACAAGAGATTATAAACGGTTGTACAGAGACATCAGCTAACTATTATCATAAGAGGAACTAATACTATTGAATTATTTTTTTGAGAAACTCAAGACTACTGAAGGTATGTTTGCGCAATGCTAGTTGTAAGATTATTGTAAAAAGTAAGTCCCATTTAACCCTTTGTAAAATCATTTCTTTCAGAATATCATTAATTTTTACCAGCAATATTGCATTACCGATTATAATCCATCCCAAAAACCATCAACGTAAAACTTTGCAAAATATTATTGTTGTCAAGAAAAAGTTTAACTATGAATTACGTAACTTCAGTCAAATTAATTTAAGAATAACGTCAGCTTTGCTATTAAAGAATAACGTCAGCTTCGGTAATAAATACAGCCACTAATTATGACAGCCCACCAGCAGCTAATAGAGTATAGTAAAACAGAGTAAATATATTCATGTCGCAGTTCGATGTAGCAGTCAGATGGCGATCCAGTAACAGTAAAAAAAGGTAAGGAACAATTTTGGGTTATTGCAGGTAACGACTGAGGGCCACGACGACGACACATTCTATGTTTCATCGAAATAATCAGCAAATCAATTTTAATAAGCAGCATTTAAATTTATTTGTGAAGATTGAGAAAGAAAATTAATTTCAAAGGGAAGATTTTATTTGTTATTATTAAGCAAGATATAGAAATCCTAAGGGAAGGTTTCATAGGTTATTGTAGAAGGGAAGGTTGAGTAACAAAGATTTAGAGGAGACGGGAAGGTTTCAACTCTGACGAGGATTATGCGTGCCCTCACACTCCCATGCGGTCCATTATTTGGGCCACTGTCGCCTCTTAATATCCCACAAATGGTGCTGCTGCACGATTCGACCAGCTACGCAAATGGAGTCTCACAACGAGGCCCCTGTCAAATTCTTTCAGATGCATATAACACTGTCTCGCACGAAAACGCGGTACCTCCCTCTCCTTCACTGCTATCACCCTAGATCTGAAGCTGTTGTCATCTCTTGTATACCCTACCAGGCTTGGTAACTACGCTAAACACAAATAACTTCAATGCACTCTGGTGATTGTTCCGCCTCTCAAACAAAATGCAACTCTAAACATTTATGCACCAGCCACTGTTGTCTTGGTGTACATCCGACCATATCGCCTGGGTGTTTCATTATTTTTTTGTTTTTGTTTCACCAGGCAGCACAATTACGATTAACATAAATTAACTTCACAAGAAGAGGATATTTCATATCCTAAGAGGTGAAATGTGATATCTAACCAACTTAAGGTTAATTTTCCTCGGGTTCCGCAATTATCTGCACGGTACAAATCCAGATGAAGATGGAAATGCCTCTCATTTTCCTTTCCCCTCGGCAGTACCTGCAGCAGTGAGAGAACTGCTGGCATCCGGCAGTCGGCAGTCGGCAGTCATTCCGCGCCGCGACGTCCGCCCCGGACGTCAGCAGAGCACAGTTCTCCGCCGCGCAGCGCACAATCCCATTCCGGCAGGCGGGCCCACGTGATGAAAGGCGGAACTGTTGCGCAGCCATCCCGCCGATATCTTGCCAATTTGCGAATCCAATTCGGAGGCGCTCCGGGCGATGCATCTAAGGCACGGTTACGGCGGCCTTACCGCGCAATAACACGGCCCGATATATTCTGTTTCGCCATACCCACCGTCCCCAGGGGAAGACCTGCCGAGCCGAATCTCGCCCGCTACTGGATCTTAAAGCTTCATTACGCGCATAAACAAGACAAGTATCGCCTGTCCAATTGTTTACGTCACAGCCGTCGGAATGGATAGAGAGACAGAGATCTTTTTTCCAATAACAGCGACATAGCACCCACTTGTCTCAGGTCTCACATGTCTCTAAGAATTACTAAATCCACAGAAACTTCTGTACAGTAACGCGTGGAGAACCGCTATACTGGATATTTAGTAACTCCTTAATGCTGATTAATTTTTAATGTCTAAGTGACACTATGACTTTTTTTGTGCCAACGACCCAACAGACTGCTGCATTTTGAACCAATTTTATTAAGACACTGTTGGTTCCGTGACTTGCAGACACGTCATCGGGTGTATATCTAAACAACAAGAAAGAAACGTTCGTGGTGACTGAACCACTATAGATCAAAATTATACCAGAGGTATAAACATGTTATTATAAGGACAAATAAAAAAACAAATGTATTCACAAATATTAAAACATGGTAAACAACATGGCGAAGAATACAAAGGGCCTAACCTTGTTAGTCAAAATCATAATATCCGTGGGCAGATAGTCAGTGAATGAAATACTGGGCGACAGAAAACATGCAGTACCTTACAACAAGGACGCCCTTATAACCATAGAGCTAAAGTGAGACACCTGACCAAAACCGACATATCGTCGAGGCAGAAAGAAGTAGTCTTACCAGAAATCAGCACGAGACGGATCCACCCAAATGAGCCGCAGCAATCCTAGTCGCAATGCACATTCAGCGACAGGTGGTAAAACAAAATGTGCAGCGCATGAGTACCTGGTGGTAAAGGCGCCACTGTGATGTGGGACAGGAAGAAAGAAAAAAACGTGTCCAAGTGTACTGTGAAAGTTGGAGCTTCGTTACATCAGTTTGGACATAATAAGGTCAACAAAGCAAGCAGACACCCTGCATGGGAAGTCTTGTGCATACACCCTGAAGCAAAAGCAAATTATTTTGCAAGTATGGTGGTGGCATGGCCAAATACACACTAAGATCAAGAAACGAAAAAATTCTTAGGGCTAAACAAGGAAAACGAACGAACTGTAATGAAACAGGCTAAGGGAGAACTAGGCTCTCGCAATGCAGTGATAATTATATAAAATTTTTTCATACCACAGCTCAGTCTCGTTGTTCAACGTGAGTTGTAGACTCAGTTTGAGTACTCAGTACTCGCCAAGTATCTTTTAGTATCAGACATATATTCAAGTGACGTAAGTGATGGGATAGCGATATGTCCTTACAGAGATGTCGATAGTAACGCGTACACAAGGGCAGTGCAGTGGCTGAACTGTCATTTGTATTCAGGTGATTCGTGTGGAAATTTTTCCGGCTGATTATGGTCGCACGATGGGAATTGGTAGACTTTGAATGCGGAATAATAGTTGGAGTTAGACGCATGGTAAATTTCACTTCGCAAATCGTTGGGGAATCCAGTATTCCGTGATCCACAGTGACAAGACTATGCCGAGAATACCACATTTCTGGCTTTACCTCTCACCGCTGACAACGCAGTGGCCTACGGCATTCACTTAACGACCGGGAGTCGTGGCGTCTGCGTAGAGTTGCCAGTGATAACAGACAAGCAACACTGCGTGAAATAACCCCAGAAATCTATGTGAGACGTACGACGAACGTATCCGTTAGCACACTGCGTTGAAATTTGGCTTGAATGGGCTGTGACAGTGGGTCAGCGACGCTAGTGCCTTTGCTAACAGCACGACGTCGCCAGAAGCTCCTCTCCTTGGTTTGTGAACACATTGGTTAGGGCCTAGACGACTGGAAAACCATAGTCTGGTGAGATGAGTCCCGATTTCTGTTGGTAAGAGCTGATATTAGGGGTCGAGTATGGCGCAGACCCCACGAAGCCATGGAGCCAAGTTTTCATCAAGACATTGTGCAAGCTGGTGGTGCCTCCATAATGGTGTGGGCTGTTCATACATGGAATAGACTGGGTGCTTGGAACGGACTGCGTCCTCTGGTCACGCTGAACCGCCCACTGACTGGAAATGTTTATGTTCAGCTACTTGGAGACAATTTTCAGCAATTCATGGACTTAAAGTATCCAAACAACGGTGGAAATTTTATGGATGACATTGTGCTATGTCCCAGGACCTCAATTGCTCGCGTTCGATTCGAAGAACCTTCACAAGAATTCCAGCGAATGAGTTGACCACCCAGATCACCCGCATGACTCCAATCGGTCATTTATGGGACATAATTGAGAGGTTAGTTCCTTACTCAAACTACTGCAGAAATTATGGCAACACAAATCAGCAAATAGTTAAAACAGTTTATTAATATAAATTAAGTCGTATGTGTGTTCAGTGTGATGATAGTGCATAGCAATGTGACTGTCCACTTGCACTATTCGGTCTGTACACTGGTGTAGCCCTGTATCCAGTAACAACCACAACTAGTAGATTGTCCGTGTGTGCTCCATAGGTCGGCGACTAGAGAGGGTTCTGATACTGTTGGACTAACTGCTGATACACTGAGTGTCATTCATACCCGTGTTTGGTGAGAGGATCTCCATCAGGAGAGCTATTTGCGCGACAACAGGCGACAGCATAATGTAGTTCGTGTCTTGGGTGCTCCCTCTATGGTGTCTAACCGTAAAACCGTAATTATGTTGTTGTCTCTGTGGAGGCTGACCTTGCCCCCCCCCCCCCGCCCCCGCTCTTCTCAGTATGGCTGCCTCTCGTAACTTCTAACGGATACATCAGTGCCGGCCGAAGTGGCCGTGCGGTTAAAGGCGCTGCAGTCTGGAACCGCAAGACCGCTACGGTCGCAGGTTCGAATCCTGCCTCGGGCATGGATGTGTGTGATGTCCTTAGGTTAGTTAGGTTTAACTAGTTCTAAGTTCTAGGGGACTAATGACCTCAGCAGTTGAGTCCCATAGTGCTCAGAGCCATTTTTTTTGATACATCAGTATTATCGATACAGAAATAATTCACAATCATCATCATCATTATCACCAATTATGCGCTGTGTTTGCAGGTCTCCTCATTTCCATTACACTACTTCTGTCTCACTTCTGTCGGCCGCCACGTCGTCCACGAGTTGAGATCCTTTCCTCCCTCGTCTATTCTCCCCTCCATTATACGCTTATTTCTCAACATTTGTCTTATCCAGTTTTTTTCTCCGGCTTTATATTTCACCAGGCAGTTGGCCATGGATGTGCATATAAAATATGGGCCGCGTGACAGTGGATTGAGGCACATTCCTCACTCCTGCACCCTTCTCTTTCCCCATTTCCAATTTCCGTCCAGTGCTCTACTCCCATTACACATACAACATACTGCATGCTGAATGCTGTCTTCTGACTTCAGTAAAAAATTAATGTAGGCAACACAAACTTTAACAAAGTCTCTCTTATTTTTAACACTTTAGTAAGTAAAATATATTATGAAGAATTTTTCACTGCATCCCACAACCGAGCATAACAAATTTTGCTCCCGAGGCTGGGTGCAAACCAAACTGATACTTTCGATAATGTGTATTTAATAAGTTGTATAGTTGCATTCAGAATAAAAACATTACTATCGAATTACTCACAACAGAGAATAATCTGATAAAAGTAACGTAACAGCTATTATGGTATTGTAAGACAAAACCGGCACGAAAAGATAATTTAAAAGAAGTACATGAGTATCAACGTTCATGTAAAAATTTAAACTAGTAATGAAATACATGTGTTTACTGGTACGAATTCGTTTTACATAAATGTGTTTTCTCCGTTTCTGCAGGACGGATATGTAAGTTGGTTAATAATACCTGTAGTTTTAGCTCTGTGAAACAAATCTTGGAATTTTCCCAGAACGATCTTGCGAGATGGTTTTGGACAAATTTCTGCCAGTTAACGTCTTTCAAAATTTCTCTTACATACACTCAACAGTCAGTCTGTGACTATACATATTGGCCTTCTCCTTTTAACAGATCCCGATTAAGTGAATAACTTATATGTACTGAAACGCCGAAGAAACTAGTACAGGCATGCCTATTCTAATACAGAGATATTTCAACAGGCAGAATACAGTCCGGAGGTCGGCCACGCCTATGTACGACTAAAAGTATCTGGCACAGTTGTTAGATCGGTTACCACTGCTACAATGGCAGGTCATCAAGATTTAAATGAGTTTGAACGTGGTGTTATAGTTGGCGCACGGGCAGTGGGACACATCATCTCCGAGGTAGAGATGAAATGGGGATTTTCCGAACGACCATTTCACGATGATGCCGTGAATATAAGAAATCCGGTAAAACATCGAATCTCCGACATTGCTGCGGCCGGAAAAAAGATCTTGTAGAGAATCGTTCAATACGACAGAAGTGAAGCCCTTCAGAAAATTGCTGCAGATTTCAATGCTGGGCCTTCAAGTGTCAGCGTGCGAAGTATTCAACGTAACATAATCGATATGGGCTTTGGGAGCAGAAGGCCCACTCGTGTACCCTTGATAAGTGCGCCACAAAAAGCCTTAAGCCTTGCCTGGGCCCCTCAACACCGACCATAGACTGTTGATGACTGGAAACAAGTTGCGTGGTCGGTCGAGTCTCGTTTTACATTGTATCGTGTGGATGGAAGTGGACGGGTATGGAGACAACCTCGTGAATCCATGGACCCTGCGTGTCAGCAGAAGACTGTTCAAGCTGATGGAGGCTATGTAACTGTGTGGCGCGCGTGAAGTTGGAGTGATTTGGGACCCTCGATACATCTAGATACGCTTCTGACTGGTGACACGTACCTAAGCCTCCTGTCTGATCACGCAGTTCCATTACTATCCGTGGTGAATTCCGACGAACTTAGCAATTCCAGCAGGACAATGCGATACCCCACGCGTCCAGAATTACTACAGAGTGGCTCCAGGAACACTGTTCTGAGTTTAAAGATTTCCGTTGTAGACCAAACTCCCCAGACACGAATATTATTGAGCATATCTGAGATGCCTTGTAAAGTGCTGTTCAGAAGAGATCTCCACCCCTCGTTCTCTTACCGATTTATGGACAGTCCTGCAGGATTCGTGGTGTCAGTTCAATCCAGCACTACTTCAGACGTTAATCGAGTCCATGGCTCGTCGTATTGCGGCACTTATGCGTGCTCGGGGGTGCCCTAGACGATATTAGGCATGTGTGCCGCTTTCTTTGGCTTTTCTGTGTAGAAATACATTTAAATGCGTTTAGCCTGAAAAAAAAACACCCAGCTTTTACAACATCCACATTTTCTATTAGATACACCTACACGGATGAGCACACGTCGTGGTAACACGAAATGAGCTGTGCTATGTCTTCTGTGTCGAACAGTTTCGATGAAGTTCTTAATAACAACGCCGCATCGGGTGGGTCTATAACTCACTTCATTACTTAAAAGCATTTATTTAGATGTGAACAAATGTTGTGAACCACTGTGTAAATTGTCATTTTGAGGATAGTTTATGGTTATCCTAGCCTTCTTTAGAAGTTATTTGCTTGTTAGGCATTTTGATCTCGATGCTTCCTGTTTCATAGATATTAAAAAGGTTCATCCAGCAGTTCGTCGAATGATGCGTTGTTACAGCGCTGTTACTAAAAGGTGGAAAGAAGCTGCAACGTCTATACCTTCAGATTTCAAGGCCTTAGGTTCTATAGTATTTCATTATAATCCTTTAAATTAAATAAGAAAGCTCTAGGAACAATTATGTTTTTAAGACCTATTGTTACATTTCGTACGCTATTTGTGAGTATTACTTAAATGAATACTTTTGACTGCATAGGGGCGATCGTATATACTAGCCCAAGGCATTGCGTTAATTGTTTTTAGCGTTGCATTGGAAGTACTCGCGGAGCAAGTTTTTAAATCCTATGCCTGTAGGACTGTGAGACAAAAATATTTGCTGATGTCGAATGTTGTTAAATAGAGACCTGTTTCCTTATTAGTCATTACAGTGTCTCTAACAAAAAAAATTAAAGTGTGATTTGATTTTTTTTTCACACAGTTGTGTATGCCTCTCATGACGCGTGCCCCGCATAACGTTAGCCGCATGTATTCTCAAATCTAGATCTTCTCGTTCTACACATTCAACCAACTGATGTTCGGGTCCTACTGCAGACTGGCCACTCACTTCAGGAAGGGACGTAAATGATTCAAGTCTTTTTAGCCCTGAAGGATTTGCAGAGCCGTCTGTTTGAACATAGCGAAAAGGTTTGACTTATCGACTTTACTAATTTTCCACTTTTTCTTTCAGTTTCCATTTTCCCTTCTTTTCTACGTTCTTGGGTGTCCCAGTGTTTTGCGCTAGGTGCCCCAGCCTACTTACACCCTGCTGTTATCGCTGAATAGTTACCTTAATAATTGTTTTCCCCACGCCCTCTCAGAGAGAACAAACGTATCATGACGTGACGTAATTCTCAACAATAGAGGGGGGGGGGGGGGGGGGTTCTCGGAGCGGCTCGCACCGTTGCCTAGCATCAGTCTGAGACGAGACGACTGGAGAGCAACATGAGTATATCCGTCCTCGGTCGGCAAAATCTTGAGCAAACCATATGAAGCAGCAAAGGAACGGAGGAACCACAGCAGTAACACGGTAAGCCACCACCAAACATCTTAGTTCTGTCAGTGTGTAGCACCCAGTACTCAAGTGTAAAATCTTTTGCGCCTTTCTGCAGAAGCGCAACATACTTGTAAATTCTCTGAGCCACACACTCATGAGCCAAAACATTATGATCATCTGATTAGCATCTTGTTTATCCGTCCTTTGAACGAAATACGTCACTGATTCTACGTATCAAGGATCCGACAGGTTGTTGGAAAGTTTGTAGAGGTATGTGGCATTAGATGTCTACGCACAGGTCATGTAATTTACGTAAATAGCGGTGCGCTGATTAGCGTACGCGTTGTTAGCGTCTGACAGCGACTCAGATGGGACCAATGGGATATACACCAGGTGAATTTCGTCCACTATAATGTTCCTCAGACCACTGAAGGACTATTCTGGCCCCTCGTCACGGACATTTTATACTGCTGAAAGATGACATCGCCGTCGGGGAAGACACCAAGCATGAAAGGATGCAGGTGGTTCGCAGCTGCCAGTGTGTCTTCGATTACTACCGCAGATCCCATGCAGAATGTCTACCATAGCACAATACAGCTCCCATCAGCCTGCGTCCGAGGCCGAGGCGCGCTGCGCGTTTCGAGCCGCTGCTCACCTCGATGACGGCATTTGTGAAGATGACCATCGACCTAATGTAGCAAAAATGTTATTCTCCCGGAGAGTCGACAAGTTCCCCTTGATCAGCGATCGAATCCCGATGACCCCGTGCCACTACAATCGTAACGACGATGTCGCTGGGTCAACATGTGAACAAGTATGGGTGATCTGCTCGGAGCTCCGTGTTCAACAATGTACTATGAACATTTGTGCGTGCACCAGTATTGTGCTCTTTTGGCAGAGATGCCATAGATCACCATCCATCCGACGCTCTATAGAGCAGACAACCCTGCAAACCCCACGCTCTCTGCAGAGTCGTTGACGTCCTACCATTTAGCACCTAGTGGTAGTTTCACCGTCCTTGTATCTCTTTCTGTAGATGCTGACAACAGTAGCACGTGAAAATTCGAGATACTTGTTCCAAAGCTTACCTCAGTGGTTTTTCCCATTTGCAGCCCAATCTTCGCTAGAGTGATACCCCGTTCGCTTCTGCTCCAATTACATACCTTTGTCGTCGCCTCACATCCCCGCAGCGCCACCAGGCGGTATCCAACGTCGCGTTGGACAGTGGTCATAATGTTTTGACTTATCAGTGTGTATGTTCAATGAGTGTGGAGACCATGAACACGGCAATTATATTCAGAGTAATTTCATTTTGGAAATCAGTCGTTATGAAGTGGTTTGTGTAGGAGAAGCCTGACAGTTATGAATCTTTTAAATACAGGAAACTCGGAATACTATAAAAAATTAAGTCTTCCGTGTAATTTCCGTGCCAAAGGTACATCTGCATTCGCTTGTACAGATAACGTGGGTGAAAATTACGTATTTGATCCCCATGCATTTATCTTCATGGCGCGGACGTAAACAATGAGCTTCGCTACCGATCAGCATGTTAGCACAAGTAGATTTACTGCTTTCACGTTCGTTGGCTTCGACAACCCACAACCAAATAGTCAGCCTCCTACATAACCTAGACCTTCGGCTGCGCTGCAGAACAGTTTGTCACCGAAAAGAAAAGCATGATATATGGTATCTCGAAACACACAGCTCCCGTGCGTATAGCGTAACAAACAATACATATGCGTAAGAATTTATAGCTCCTTGGATTTCATCTATTAGGCTGTCCTTTTTTTTCGGAAACGTTGTTTGCCATTTAAATCCGTCTAAAGAGCTCTGGATATTAACAAATTGAAATGCAACTTGAAATTGTTAATTTCTGCTGCCGTATAATTGAATAAATTAGACTGCAATTCGCATTCGGAATCGCAGTACAGTTCAGCCATTACACATGGTTCCTTGTCTCCTTGGTACTGAATAGGTGGAGGTCACTGGAATTCCAGGTGCTACTATTTTGATTGGTCTCGCTACCAACTTTACTGATCAACGAGACTGTGTACAATAGGCCTGATAATATGGCCTTCATTACCTATTAGAGTGGTTCATTTTGGTGCTAAATACACGTAACTGACAGCAGTAAAATTTCACGTGTGTAGTATTTTATCCATCTTGTTATACATATCGAAATAATCAGCACTCAGTCGCATGAAATGCAATTTTTTGCTGATTATTTCGATATATTCACTTGTAAATGGCTTCTTACACCCTTGTGTTCCTTGGCTGACACGAGACTTAGTCTCGTTGACAAGTTCATTGAAGGTCCCACTATGAAGATATCACTGATGGTCTCGGCAGCAAGATATTCAAACTAGTATTTTCAACGCAACTACGTTTGGAAGTCTGGTACGGAAAATTTAGCAGCAGTGTTTTGGAACGCTTTTCTTGGGAGCTATGTAAGCATTCAGAATGAAATTATCAGATGCTTAGCTAAAGGAAATCATTGAAATCATCTACATCATTTTTACTATGTAGAAAATTGTATTTATCTTGTTACTGGAGAATTTTGCTTTCTTTTAATTATTTCTTTTACTATTTACTTCATTTTCTTTTACTTTTTTTGGAAAATATATACACTGGAAGCTCTCTGGACTTTAGTTATGCCTTTGTAGCTCTCTCTGCTCTCCCTCCTCTTAGTATTTCTTTCCTCCACAACGTCAACACTAATATTCCGGAATATTATTTAATTTGTGGTAAATCACAGTAGAAGCTTCTGACGACAGATTCATTTTAATTTTGCTTCTCTGTTACCGTGAGAACTTGCGAGCCAAGCTTATTCTGGGAACGAAACATGTCGTTGCATAGCTCTAAGTTTTCTACGATAAATAACTAAATAAAAGAGACTAAAATACTTAACAATCTTGAAAAAAAAGACGTTTGTAGTATATAGGAATAAATAACACGTCCCAGGGGATAAACTATTGCGAGGAATCCCTGTGCGGAATGAAAGAAATCTAATCTTCTGCCACGCTATTGAAACTGGAATCTGGCAAATATCCCACTCCGTTCCTTGAAAAATCTAATTTAAAACTGCTGAAAATGTGTTTCACAGTAGTTGAGTTAATCAAAGAGAGTGATAGTTATAAATAACTTACGCAAAGAAACAGCACAACGATTTTCATACTGCCTGATTCCAGCGAGGCGGTTGATGCCGTTGGCACCGATATCTTACATTCGGAAACGAAGAAGCTGAATTTCTCGAACAGTACAGTCATGTGGTTCGATAGCCACCAGAGGAGTAGATATCAATGAGTCCTCTGTGAATGGGAGAAGCTATCGTGGAAAAATATATTTTGAGCCCCCTCCCCCCGCCCTTCCCAGTGTTCACCTATTGGACAGTTGCTTTTATCCCTGTAAATCAACGATTTCTCTTCTGTGTTTCGCTCTTGTAACTAATACATGTATGAAAATATCCAGCTATAGCTGTGCGCCTGTTCTAATAAAATAGCCTTAGCCGCACTAGTAATCAAAATGTCGTCCATTTAGCGTCAAGAAGGGCACAAAATCTTGGTATCAAACTAGACTATTAGATATACGGTATCAACCACCATGGCACAGACCAAAAACAGAGGGAGTTAATTAATTACTTTTTCCAACACTCTTTCCACCTACATCTCCTGATGCCACCCTAATGGAAAAAAGGCAAATGATATCGGCGCAGTCCTGTATGAGCAATATCTCAGAACACGCAGGAAATATCTCTCTTGCCAGTATGCAGTTCATAAAAAACAGTATTTCTACCTAAAATAAAACAAAATGTTGTTTATTCATTGGCGTATCTTAATCTCTACCATTGTGAAATAATTCAACACGGTACGAACAGGAAGACCTACAGGAGGTAGCCACGAAAATTTTCTTAATTCATAGGTGTAACAATCGGCTTCTTGATCACTTCCTCTCCTATGAGGGATTTATCAGCGTAAGAGACTCGAATTTCGTAATCGTTTTTGTACTCACTTTCTCAGCCGCTGGACTCCTCGTTATTTGAGGTACATAATTTCACAGATTAAGTACAACATACGATACTTTAAAAGCCTTTTCTTTATCTATGTAAAATGGACAATCTTTCAGTCAGTCCCACTCTCAATGTCAGTCGTACCTTTACGAAAGACCCTCTCTGGTCATATTCAAAAACATGCTGACAAGGAATTAAGCATTCCCGCGTACCATAGGCGTAGCTTCTGCTCTCAGTATATCCCAAATTTCTTCCTTCTGCCCAACATTTAAACAGTATTTTTTTCCTATTTGCTTTTCAGTAGTTTCCAGTTATCTTCCTTTCCAATACCCTTATTTCCAATTTTATTCCTTCACCGTCATTTTTTCTTTCCTTATCTCTGCTGAGAACCTTCTTCTATCATTTCTTCTGGTTCCTCTAAATAATGAAGTGAAGACTCTTTGCAAGAACTAGATAGTAATCGAAAGCAAAGTTCCGATAAAAACGAGAAATACGTTTTACGGTATTTTTTACAAACGGTTCGCTAAAAATGAGTTCATCATGGAAACGTATCCAAATCTGAGATTCTGTGTTGCTTTTAGACCTCCTATCTGAAAACTACCTTGAGCAGTTAAACAGAGAACCGACTCGTGGCGATAACGTATTAGACCTTCTGGTGACAAACAGCCCCGAACTATTTGAAACAGTTAACGCAGAACACGGAATCAGCGATTATAAAGCGGTTACTGCATCGATGATTTCAGCCGTAAATAGAGATATTAAAAAAGGTAGGAAGATTTTTCTGTTTAAGAAAAGTGACAAAAAGCAGATTACAGAGTACCTGACGGCTCAACACAAAAGTTTTGTCTCAAGTACAGATAGTGTTGAGGATCAGTGGACAAAGTTCAAAACCATCGTACAGTATGCGTTAGATGAGTACGTGCCAAGCAAGATCGTAAGAGATGGAAAAGAGCCACCGTGGTACAACAACCGAGTTAGGGGACTGCTGCGGAAGCAAAGGGAACTTCACAGCAAACATAAACATAGCCAAAGCCTTGAAGACAAACAAAAATTACGCGAAGCGAAATGTAGTGTGATGAGGGCTATGCGAGAGACGCTCAATGAGTTCGAAAGTAAAGTTCTATGTACTGACTTGGCAGAAAATCCTAAGAAATTTTGGTCTTATGTCAAAGCGGTAGGTGGATCAAAACAAAATGTCCAGACACTCTATGACCAAAATGGTACTGAAACAGAGGATGAAAGACTAAAGGCCGAAATACTAAATGTCTTTTTCCAAAGCTGATCACAGAGGATGACTGCACTGTAGTTCCTTCTCTAGATTGTCGCACAGATGACAAAATGGTAGATATCGAAATAGACAACAGAGGGATAGAGAAACAATTAAAATCGCTCAAAAGAGGAAAGACCTCTGGACCTGATGGGATACCAGTTCGATTTTACACAGAGTACGCGAAGGAACTTGCCCCCCTTCTTGCAGCGGTGTACCGTGGGTCTCTAGAAGAGCCTAGCGTTCCAAAGGATTGGAAAAGGGCACAGGTCATCCTCGTTTTCAAGAAGGGACGTCAAACAGATGTGCAGAACTATAGACCTATATCTCTAAAGTCGATCAGTTGTAGAACTTTGGAACACGTATTATGTTCGACTAGAAATCTACTCTGTAGGAATCAGCATGGGTTTCGAAAAAGACGGTCGTGTGAAACCCAGCGCGCGCTATTCGTCCACGAGGGCCATAGACACGGGTTCACAGGTAGATGCCGTGTTTCTTGACTTCCGCAAAGCGTTCGGTACAGTTCCCCACAGTCGTTTAATGAACAAAGTAAGAGTATCCAGACCAGTTGTGTGATTGGATTGAAGAGTTCCTAGATAACAGAACGCAGCATGTCATTCTCAATGGAGAGAAGTCTTCCGAAGTAAGAGTGATTTCAGGTGTGCCGCAGGGGAGTGTCATAAGACCGTTGCTATTCACAATATACATAAATGACCTTGTGGATGACATCGGAATTTCACTGAGGCTTTTTGCGGATTATGCTGTGGTGTATCGAGAGGTTGTAACAATGGAAAATTGTACTGAAACGCAGGAGGATCTGCAGCGAATTGACGCATGGTGCAGGGAATGGGAATTCAATCTCAATGTAGAAAAGTGTAATGTGCTGCGAATATATAGAAAGATAGATCCCTTATCATTTAGCTACAAAATAGCAGGTCAGCAACTGGAAGCAGTTAATTCCATAAATTGTCTGGGAGTACGCATTAGGAGTGATTTAAAATGGAATGATCATATAAAGTTGATCGTCGGTAAAGCAGATGCCAGACTGAGGTTCATTGGAAGAATCCTGAGGAAATGCAATCCGAAAACAAAGGAAGTAGGTTACAGTACGCTTGTTCGCCCACTGCTTGAATACCGCTCAGCATTGTGGGATTCGTACCAGATAGGGTTGATAGAAGAGATAGAGAAGATCCAACGGAGAGCAGCGCGCTTCGTTACAGGATCATTTAGTAATCGCGAAAGCGTTACGGAGATGATACATAGACTCCAGTGGAAGACTCTGCAGGAGAGACGCTCAGTAGCTCGGTACGGGTTTTGTTAAAGTTTCGAGAACATACCTTCACCGAAGAGTCAAGCAGTATTTGCTCCCTCCTACGTATATCTCGTGAAGAGACCATGTGGATAAAATCAGAGAGATTAGAGCCCGCACATAAGCATACCGACAATCCTTCTTTCCACGAACAATACGAGACTGGAATAGAAGGGAGAACCGATAGAGGTACTCAGGGTACCCTCCGCCACACACCGTCATGTGGCTTGCGGAGTATGGATGTAGATGTAGATGTATCTTATCCATGGAACAAACATTTGTTTGAGTATGTAGTTCTTGCACTCTTTTTATATGAATGAAGCACAAGATCCACTGAACGAATTTGATGATACATGTGCATAATAATTTATTAAAAGACAACAAGATAAACACAACAGATTTATTTCAAATAATATAAAGAATTATGATACAAGAAAAGTGGCTGATATTTCGGAAGGAATATATCCTGAACCAAGATCTCTTGGAGTATTTGTTTTATTTCGCAATGAAAAGTTTCGACAGAAACTTGTTTTCATCTTAGGATGTACATTGTAGCAAAATTAAAGCCATTATAAAGAGAATTTACAAACCAGTTTATCAGTGATAAGGGGTAATGAGTAATCTTGTTTACATACCTCCGAAAATTCTTATTAACATGCATATATGTCACAAATACAGGGCGAACACCTACCATTCAAAGGAAATGACACCACTCAGCCTTGTCAAACACATAAGAAATAACATATAAAATATCCATTCCACCAACTGTGTGTCCTGGAGTGAAGGTGAACAAATAAAACATGCAGCCATGACCCAAGTACATCAAACGACAGAGCGAGCCGTTACGTTTACGGTCAACAGCTGGCTAATGTATGCACGCACTGGTTCAAATGTGTGTGAAATCTTATGGGACTTAACTGCTAAGGTCATCAGTCCCTAAACTTACACACCACTTAACCTAAATTATCCTAAGGGCAGACACACACACACCCATGCCCGAGGGAGCACTCGAACCTCCTCCGGGACCAGCCGCACAGTCCATGACTGCAGCCCCTCAGACCGCTCGGCTAATCCCGCGCGGGGCACGCACTAGTATTTCATATTATTAGAGAAATACACTGGAGAATCATTAATTATCATTCTGGAAAACACTACACTGGAGAATCATTACACAATGGGATCCAAATTATACCAAATGATGGATCGATTACCAAAGATCAACGTATTGTCTAAATTAAGGCAAATGCCGCCAGCTCTAGTGTGAACAGTCGGAACAGTCATCGTATACCATAATTCGCACATCATAGCGTGGATGACCTCACAGACCAGAAATCTACAAGTACAATAAGAATCTTCCTTCCTTACCAATGGCAGATCGCTCCTTACAAAAATGTGCAACCCATATTCCAAGGCAACACTCCTGCAGTTGTGCACTTAATAAAGATATTAATGATAATAGAACAATATTCTTGAAAACCAGTTTCTGTTCCACTTCGTTTTGTGTTTTCTAGATGTTAATGAAACCGTTCATTGATACAAACCAAAATGTTAGATCGAAAGTATCCTAATTTGTGTGTATAAGTAAATCTCCAAAACATTCTGTACCTCGTAGCTGTTCACCCATTGAATAATGCATCACCGTCAGTTCCTAAATCCTCATCTTCACTCGTCAGTTTCGTTTATGCGGGTATAGGGGGAATGTACATTTCTGCAAGATGCATTAAATCTGCATTGTTCCCCCTTACCTACACTCAGTGTGATCGAGAAGAGCGAATGTGCATGTAACGTTGCGACTGGCGCTCTCTCTCTCTCTCTCTCTCTCTCTCTCTCTCTCTCTCTCTCTCTCTCCTTCACGCTTAAAACAAAAACAAAAATTCCGACGTCACATCCTGCTGTTCTTCCACCATAGCGAATATACTGGACGCTTATGCCTCGACATCATGCTATTATTTAGGCGCGAAAACTTATTGATTCTTCTTTTTGATCTTTTCAATATGGATAAACGTACTATCTTAGAACGTCAATGAGTTGTCGCACTGAGGAAAATCGTGAAAAACTTTTATGATCTGCTTGACGTAGCCAGTGGCGACCACGCTCTATATCAACAAGACGGCAATTCAGGCCGGTAGGACTGAAAGGAAGAGGAGGATACTCCGTGCTACTGTCTACTTCGTGCATTCGGAGGAAAGGTCACTGAGCTGAATAACGTCCAGCGACTTAAAGATGTAATATTTTACAATTCAACCACTAGTAATGGAAGGTGTCTGTGTACGTAAGGCTTTGCGAGAAAACCCTCAACTTCTTTCTTGCATTGAGATCTTAAATTTCTCCAGTTTTTCACTACGGCCTCCATTTCTCACTGGATTTAATATATATAGCTACTACGAATTAAATGAAACTTATAACAAATGTATTACACACAATGTTAACTCTCACTATTACTATTATTATTATTATTATTATTATTATTACGCTATTATGGTTGTTATATGTAAGTACCTTACTACGTACGTTTAAATGTGACCGATATAAGGAGAATTTCTAAGGATGCCACATTAGATGTAATTGAATGCCTGAAGCCAATAATCTTGGGAGATAAAACAAATGCCTGAATAATTAAACATGATGACATGCGTTATAATTAGTTCCAAAATAGACGAGAACGATGTGTAAAGAATCGCACTAGGTGCTCATAGATTTCAAAAAGGGTGTGATCTGCTTACCCTTCTTTGGCGTAAAACGAAAAACTTTTACTCGGGTCATGCATGTCGGAATGCGACGAATCAGAAATGTTATCTCTACCGAGAATGTTTGCATGTGGAAGCAGTCCTGCAGTCATTTTCTGTGGTTGAATGAAACAAGATTTATGTGGTCTTTTTACCGTAACTACGACGGGTATTCACAAAGTTTTATCTGTCAGAATAAAAGTTACATAACATAGTCTTTGTTTGTGTGTAGGTCCATGTCTGCGACCCTGGTACACACTGAAATTCGTGCGTTTAATTACGGCAGCCCTCCTCTAATGGCGACAAAGCAGCATGTGGTAAAGCCCTGTTGAAGCGAGCTGTATTATAATGTTTTGGCTACTCTGTGGTTCTGCGGCTCACGAATTTCAACGTGTACAGAGGTTGCAGAATTTACCCTGCATACATATCGAAAAGCAATTATGTAATATCACTTTTGATAGTTAAAATTAAAAGCACTGCTCGTAGCATTAGACACTCTTCTAGATACTCGAAGACTGTGAGAGAAACCAGTTACTGATCGGCGATCTCGTGGTGAAGAAATATATTATTTTCGTGTGCTTCTCCATATTAAGTGACACTTATTTCTTTTCAGCGCTACAGGATAACTCAAAAAGGAAGAACTTACTTCAGTTGTTTACAACAGACAAACTAAGGACGGATTTGGCAGGGTTAAGTTGAAGGGGTGGCTGGATGCCCTTTCTGCCGCCACCCCATACCCCCCGGAATGGAGTCAGTGTACCTCAGCTGTCTGTGTCTAGTGTAAATCGTGAAATAGTGTGAATGTGTTTGGCTGGTTCCGGCGGAGGTTCGAGTCCTTTTTGAACATTTTTTTTATAAATGAGAAAAACACACTGCGCATGTCGCTGGATAGATGAAGGCTCAAAGTTACTCACACACCTGCGCTGTCGTTTGTTTGTAGCAACCTGGAAACTACACCATAAGAGAACTCATTTTGTGTCTTTGCGTTTGCGCGAAGTCAATCCTTTGTTCAAGTACAATGTGCATTCCACTATCGATTCAGCAAGAACTCGCCACTGTACAAACATATTCGTGACTGCCATGCAAATTTCTTGGAAGTTCATTGCGTATGCAAAGGGAAGAGCACTGACCGGCCACGCTTCTCTGGTGACAATGTCGAGAGTATCCGAGATACGATCACAAGGAGCCCTCAGAAGTCCACAAGACGGGCAGGCCAGGAACTTCAGGTCCTCGAACAACGGTTTGGCATGTAGGGGACTCTTTCCGTACAACTGATCTTCTCGTACAAATGGGCGTTTAGCTATCGGGTAAAGCAAACCGCCATAATGTTAGAATTTGGGGGTCACAAAATCCAGGCGTCGTCGAACAAGAAAGAGACTCATCGAAACTAAATGTGTTTCGAGCCGTTTCTGTTCACAAAGTTTTGGTGAGGAAACTGTGACAGGAATGTCATACCTAGACACACTGCCAAGTTCATTGTTTCCTCCACCTCACGAAGATTCCAGTGATTTCATCTTTGTGCATGACAGCACCCACATCACTTTCACATTGAGGTGCGGCGTTCTCTTACAACACAACACCCACAAAGTTGTATCCACAAAGTTGTATTGGAAGAGGTGGTCTACAAAACTTTGGTCATTGGATTTGGCCTTCCAGGTCACCAGACATTACATTTTGCGATTTCCTTCTGTGTGGGTGTATAAAAGTCGGAATTTTTGCCAGATCCATGCCACTGTCGCAGATCTGAGGAATTGAAGTGTTTAAGCTCTCAGTACAATAAAGATGGACCTGTTGAATCGTGTGTGGAATGCTGTGGACTACTGTTTCTATGTTTATCGACCAACGCATAGAGCTCATGTTGAGTGTGCGAACATAAAACTTTCTAACTTCCTCTATACGGTAACATGCGCATTGTGTTAGTATCTTTCACAGTTTGTCTGTTGTAAACAACTTAATGGTGTTCTTCCTTTTCGAATCACCCTGTGGTTTCGATCGTTTTCATCAGGCGGTTTTCACCTGCAAACCTATTTGCGTATTGTAACAGTTTCGTAAGAGGTCACTCCATGTTGTCATTTGCGTCCTCTACGGAGAGCATGAGGGAAAGGTGGTGGTTTTCTACCCTGCAATATAAAATGGGTCTAACGTACTGCTTTGCTGAGACGTATTCAATCGAACAGCGTCTCCATACAGTTACTTCTCCCGATCGCAGGTAAGAGATGAAGCAGCGCTGACTCATCTCCATATAGGCCACTGTACTCCGAGCCATGGCTTTTTGCTCCAGTCAGAGAATTCACAAGTTTTTGAAGCTTGTGAAGTGTGTGTTTCAGTAGAGCACAGTTTAACACAGTATGTCTCATATTCCGATGAGAGAGCACAAGTTAATTTAAGTGGAGACCTGCTCCCTATTTCAGCTGATGACGAGACTAATGTGAAAAGCAATTTAAAATTTTGTGAATCTCCAGACTGCGACATGGTCTGTTAGACTGGAGGTTTTAGTGTATTTCAGAGTGACTGGTGTATACGTTTTCATATTTGCAGCTTCGTTCTACACGTATTATTTGTTTTCGATCGCTGTCTTCTGATGGCTAACGGAAATGCTCCAGATGGCTAAACGCCGCGTTATGGACTGTCTTACTCGGTCCCTTGTTCCAGCTGCCTGCTGTATCTGCTGAAATCATTCTTGAACCCGCTGTCGAAGAATGTCAGAGTTCACAATAGGTTCTGAATACACTATTCCTTTAAACGCCTCCAAAAATAATAACACAGTTGATTGAAATCAGGAGAGCGAGCAGGCCAAGATGTTGCTGCCCCGCGAATTTTCTGTTCATTTAGGAAACTATGATCTAAAATCATTTTATTGGTTGCGAAGCAAAATGCCTTTTTTAGTGTTGATATTCTTCACCAGCATCTTCGAGAAGGACGTCAACAGGTACAGCAGCCACTTTGAAAGGTTACTGTTGGTGTGTGTTTCTTTTCTGGCTGAGTAGAATTCTACAGATTTAAGCTTATGGTTTATCGAATAGTTTTATTAATCACGCTCTAATGTTGTGCATTGAAGATTCTATAATTATTTACCGTCTCGCAATCTTTTCGGCTCAATGCTTGCTGATAATTACTAGGAGGTCAGCCTGAATATTTATTTAACCACTTATTTACTTTAATCTTGTGTTATACAACTCGGACAATGGACAACAGTGTGAGGGAACAAGCAACATAAAATAGACAGCTGAACGAAAGTGTTAGCAGCACAGTCTGATATGATAATTATAGGATTGTAATTTATTTAGTGAATGAATCAATACTACTATTTCAGGGATAGATCTGTTCCGGATTATGTCGGCAGGGCGATCTGGTGAATGAAAATACTATCGTAGACAATGTGATTATATTTCTCATTTGAAGGCATAATTTGTTACAGGACTCTGCTATAAACTTAGTGGCTAACAAAACAAATAAACCGAGCGAGGTGGCGCAGTGGTTAGCACACTGGACTCGCATTCGGGAGGACGACGGTTCAATCCCGTCTCCGGCAATCCTGATTTAGGTTTTCCGTGATTTCCCTAAATCGCTTCAGGCAAATGCCGGGATGGTTCCTTTGAAAGGGCACGGCCGATTTCCTTCCCCATCCTTCCCTAACACGAGCTTACGCTCCGTCTCTAATGACCTCGTTGTCGACGGGACGTTAAACACTAATATCCTCCTCCTCCTCCTCCAAAACAAATAAAATATTACATGCGCTGAGGGTGCTCCAAATTTCCCCCTAAGCGGCCTCGTAATTTACTATGCACAGTACTGAGGGGAGGAAAATACGTTGCTACCGGATCTAGCACGTAACTTTAGTAAATGGTTCAAATGGCTCTGAGCACTATGGGACTTAACTTCTGACGTCATCAGTCCCCTAGAACTTAGAACTTCTTAAACCTAACTAACCTAAGGACATCACACACAACCATGCCCAAGGCAGGATTCGAACCTGCGACCGTAGCGGTCGCGCGGTTCCAGACTGTAGCGCCTAGAACCGCTCAGCCACTCCGGCCGGCGTAACTTTAGTACTCACTGCGCTGATACACTTTTGATGATTGCGGACGCAACATGACTTCCGGTTGCAAAAGTGAATAAATAAAACATGATTTTGCTACTGGTTGCTACATATTTGGTAATTTGACTTCTGGTTGTCTGAATAGATTTGGTGGAAAGAGTGAGCACGTTATCACAAGGTACCATAGGGGGCAAGTGAAGGTCAGACAGACAAAAATACACGACATAGGGTAAATACAAAACAACAGTACATCCGAACAAATCTTTGCATAGTCACTCTCACTGCCTGGTATAAAGTTCTTCATGAAATATCAGTACTCATTGACTGTATAGCCAAGAAAATGTGGATGATTAGAAATCAATGGCAAAACTCTGTACTCATCATGCTGGATCGTTCTTGGATTATTAGCAAATCTCCACACGCAACACAGGCAAAATATTTTACCAATTTCCACAAGAATGATCACTGTTCAGTGACTGTGCATCCAACATCATGCGGGTGATTGGAAGCTAATGGAAATATTACGTATGTGCTCACCATATTCACTTGTTCCTGGATATTTATCAGAATTGCACACAGCACACGTAAATTGATCCTTTCTCCATACAGTTATGCTTTGGTAGGAGCACGGAGACAAAGATCAAACAACATAAAATAAATAAAATCAAATAATTCCACACCCAAGAATGCCTAATTGTTGCTCACTATTCACTCGAGTATAAGTCCAAGCTGAAAGAATTGAATGAAATTGCCTATTTCTCTTTACAACGACTACGACCACATGGCTGTCTGATAAACATCAGTTAACGCCGTATCACAAAGAAGAAACGTTCAGGAATCTGGCAAGAAACTTACGAAAGTAACCAAACAAAACCTCACTGTAATATAAAGTCCACAAATATTGAGACACACCATAATTAACTGAATGCAGGTGGACTAAAATACGCATTGTGTGCTTCTTAGCAACCTAGGTCTTAACCACCGAATGTACTTAAAATTATAACAAAATCTGATCGCAACATAGCCGGCCGCGATGGCCGTGCGGTTCTAAGCGCTCCAGTCCGGAGCTGCGCTGCTGCTACGGCCGCAGGTTCGAATCCTGCCTCGGGCATGGATGTGTGTGATGTCCTTAGGTTAGGTAGGTTTAAGTAGTTCTAAGTTCTAGGGGACTGATGACCACAGCAGTTGAGTCCCATAGTGCTCAGAGCCATTTGAACCATTTTTTTGATCGCAACATAATCTTAACTATACAGTTTCTGAAGAAAAATGTATTAATGATTTTAATCACAGTATACTTCAGACTCCGAATTTACCAATCAAGCTGATGGAGACATACACAGAATCTGCCCATCCTCTAAGTCTGCTGGAAACCGGAAGCTGGGAATGGCGAAGCGCCGGCTAACGGCCCTCTGAGCTTGCCTGAAGGGGTGAAGTGGCTCTACCAACACCAAAGATCCCCCCATCCCCGTTTTATCTTTGATTGTTTACTCCAAGCATTTAGTTGGCAGTAAAACCCAAATAATATGTTTATCTGTTCACTACAGCTGTTCTATTCAGTTAAATACAACAAAATCACTCGCTTACAACGTAACTCATGGCAACATATAAGGACTGGGAAAGACGATGTGCACCATAAAGTAAATAAGTAAACACTGTCATTCTGCCGCAAAATGCACTCGGTACCTGAATAAAATATGACCATGAGCATTGTATCACTGAGAATAAAGAACACAGGGTACCTCGAGGCAAAGTAATGGGGCGAAACATACAGTTCGGTCTGAACCTGGAATAAACAAAAGAGTAAAACAATCCATGATGCAACCTTTAGAAGCTTGTGTTAGAGCTAATGATAGACATTTTCAACATTTTATACAGCCACCACAAGAGAAAACGAAAGGAAAAAAATGCCTGTAGAACCAAGTTGGAAATTAGTTAGACTGAATTTATGGAATGGAGGCGGAAATCACAGTACTCTCCCCGTTTACACGCTCACATTATAATAATATGTACACCTATATTTGAAAAATGCTTTCCATATGCTGTATTTTACTGATTGGCAGTTTCTTGAAAGTTGTGGAAAAGCTATGTACTAAACACTGATGGAAGCAAACAATATTAGTAATTACTGTTATTCCGTTATAAATTCTTACATGGTCCTTCTAGCCACAGGGGAAAAAGAATTACGGGATTTGGTGGACACCATTGCAACTAACGGAAAAAATATGGATTGAAAATTAACACAAATGAAACAAAAGTATTGGCACTAGGAGGAAATAAGGAAATAAAAATTTTGCTGAATGGAGAAACACTAGAACACGTGCAAAATTTTAAGTATCTTGGAAGCAGGATAGACACCGACTGGAAGTGCACCACAGAAATTAAAACAAGGATAGCAATGGCAAAAGAGGCGTTTTATAAGAAAAGTAGTATCTTCTGCAGCGGTCTGGACAGAGAACTCAGAAATAGGCTCATAAAATGTCTTGTATGGAGTGTTCTTCTATATGGCGCTGAAACATGGACTATGAGGAAAAAAGACAGAGAAAGGCTGGAGGCTTTTGAGATCTGGACATGGCGGAAGATGGAAAGAATAAGTTGGATGGACAGAGTAAACAATGAAGAGGTACTCAGAAGAGTGGGAGAGAAAAGACAGTTACTAGATGTAATAAAGAGAAGAAAAAGAAATAGGATTGGGCATATATTAACAAAGAATGACTGACTGATAAAAACAGTTTTAGAAGTTTATGTAGAAGGGAAAAGGAAGCGAGGAAGGAAGAGATTCCAGATACTAGATGACATGATGGACGGTACAACTTACAGCAGCCTTAAGAAGGAAGCAATGGATCGCAGAAAATGGAGAGGCAAAGGACATGCTAATATAGCTGATAACTGATGATGATGATGATGTGTTATTATTATAGCTGTAAGCTTGTATAGCACGTTATGGGTTGACGACAAGTTAAATTAGGGGAGAGACTCAAAGAAACCGTGATCCCCCATCCTCAGTACCGATCAGCACCTGGGAGACGGTATGCACAGTCCAAAAGAAGTGCTACGAGTGTAAGCGTCAAACAGAGCCCTGTCATCCCACCAAATCGGTTGTAGCAGAATACTGTTTAGAAACCGGCAACGCCATGGGATATGAAAAACGAACGTACACTTACAATCCACTGCTTTCTGTAACTACATAATAAAAGAAGCTGTAGAAACACGATTCGACCAGAACTTAATAAGTAAATGCAGTGGACTCCACCTGAGCAGGGCTTGGGACTCTGTGCTCGGCGCACTGAGGGGGCAGCAAGAGGGGGTGAGGCAGGACACGAACCCAGAGATAGCACAGCTGTAACCGAGTAACCCCGTCATTCCTTCACTTGTTTGTTGCAGAAGTGCTGCTTGCCAAACAAGAGGTACACAACAAATACTGCGAGAGTGTGCCCCCATACAGGCACAACCAGTGGCTTGGTGGCTCTCAGTAGCACGCAACAGCCTCCTCAACGCACCTACAAACACGAACCTCTTACTGCTTCTGCACCTCTTCCTTCAGCGCACCGTACACAGTCCCTGATGCTGAAGACAGCCAATAGGAATTGCTGTCAACTACAGACTACTTTTCTTCTGGCTCGTATTGGCTGACGGGGAAAACCTTCCGCTGACAGGTACCAAAACATGACGTGCCGCAGACATTCTCTCACAGGTCTGCTGCAGCGAATGGACAGTTGCGAAACAATGGCGAGTCAGTTCAATTCAGTTCCTGCTGTTAGTTCAGTAGAACACTCTGAACACCGAACTAGAACTGGCCTTCTATGGAGTTACTGGATTATCGAGTGCTTGCTCACTTACTAGTGCTTACAGTGACAACCTTTATACTGCCACGACACATCAAATTTATTTAGATATCATTGTATTCACATTGACGACACGAAATGTTTTCGTACCAGACTTTGCTAAATTAAGTACAGTTTTATAACATACGTTTCATACATGTTACTTGTTATTTCTTATGGTGTTGTCACATCTTCGTTAAAATGCCGCCCCACCAGACAAATGATTATTCGTGTGCATGTAAATCAGCCATCTTTACAGAACCATAACACAGACACAGTTTTCCGCTAGTGTGGATGTTTGGGCTGAAATAATAGCTGCATTGAGTTAGTATATTTTCACCAAGAATATATAATGTGTGAGTGTGTGTGCGTGCTTATTAACAAGTTCAGTTAATATATATTCCTTGGTGAGAATGTGTGTGTGTGTGTGTGTGTGTGTGTGTGTGTGTGTGTGTGTGTGTGTATGTGCTTATTAACGAGGTCTATTAATTTAATTAACAAGGTCAGATAAAAATGTATCGATAAATAGCTTAATGAATCCACTAATGAAGTAAACTATTAAACTGTGAAGTAGACAAAGGTCTAAAACTGTAACTTAAAAGTAGCGGATGCAACAGACAAATTAAAAGTTATTTTTGCTGCAAAGGGCATGATGATAGCTACCAATCAGCCTGTCATTCTCCATAAGAGGTGGCAACTCTAGTCCCTGAAGATGGAAGGTAGACTCATTGGCGAAAAGTCATGTAGTGTTCAAATTTCATAAGCGCAGTCAAAGTACACGCACAGGTCACGCATTTCCCGTATATTACGAGTCAGTGGTTTGACTATATACGTCTCTGAACACCTAAGAAATATTTAAATTATATATTCGGTGGGGAAACACCGACCGCATCTTTTAAAGCTTTTGAAGTTTTAACATTGTTGTTAAATTTCCCATTGAGAACTACAGATCGATGTATCTGTAACTTTTATGTCGGGGGAGAAATTAGAATTTCGAAACAGAAATTCGTAATGTACCGTCGAATAACAGTGTACACTGCGGTTCAAAAGATTCACTCACCTACGCTTGTAAACGAAATCATAAAATTGCCTTGTAACTCATTTAACGAATTAAACATCCCACGAAGCAGCTTATTACAGAATACGCGGACGTTTTGGCAAGAAGTAATCCGGTTTCATCGCTAGGCAGGCGCAGCGCTGTCGCTGGGAGAATGCGAGATAGAAAACTCAAACCGAATGCAAATGCTGGGTTCGTAAAGAAAACTGGAATTGCATAAAAATTAGAAATTCTGAGCGAAGAGAGAGATCGCTCCCCTACGCCCCTTCTGTCCTCCCCGTTAGCTTCCCAGAAGTCTGATTTATGCAAATTAGGAAAAGAAAAAGGAATCTGAGTTAGCTGGAGGTTGGTCGCATTACAGGAAATCGATGTGTAATTTTAGAAATGCTGTTAGATAATCCACGCCGTCCATCTTCCCCTCGGCCGTGCAGAGATTGGGATGGCTGTAAATGTTTCGTGTGATTGGGAGTCCTTTAATATGATTGGATCTCTAGCGGAGCGCGTGGTCCAGAATTTAATCTCCGCCAGAGCAACTCCATGGCGCCACTTCGGCTTCTGCGGTTTGAGACGGAATCACGCTTTGTGAGGTCGTAGCTCCAACTGCCGACGCTGTGGAATTACCACACGTGGGAAGTAACCTGTGCGGGATGTTCAGCGTCAAACAATTCTGGTACAAGACAGTACGGGCAGTTACTAAAAGAAAAAGGCATGCATATCAACGATGACAACAATCAGTCACACGATTGTTAGCCATGTTTGATACTTGAAACGACACATCACTAATGTAATCATCCACATACAGCTTATGAAAGAGGGCGAAGTGACAGGTCCTTTCATTCTGGCTTATTGATTGAGTTAGATTGGATAGAATTGAACGTGGCACAGATAGGTCTTGAACGAGGTAATGACACGGATTGGTGATTAGTGCTTCCTTATGGCGCAACATTTTGTCTTTAAAAACTTTCCTCTGTTCATTCGAGACTAGACTGATGGCGATTCAGTAAGCGAGAGTTTGTTTTATTTTATTTTTCTACGTTCTGCCTCTACCTAGCTCACTCCTAAATGTCCCCATTTCTTTTGTACCATTCGTTTTTAATAGCTTCCAATAGCTGAGTTTTCAGTTTCCTTTTTCGCTATTTTTCGGGCTAATTACTTTTCATCTAGGTATAATTTTTCTTTAACTGCTGCCACATTCTATTTTGATGTCACATTACACTCACTCCATATTACTACTTTATTACGAAAAAAAGTTCATATGCCAGACATATTGCAGCAATTAAATTAGTTATTATAACTATTGTTATTACTATTTTTTGTATCAATACCATCACTGGAACCATATTACCTCAATAAGAGTAATGTTAACTGGATACTTTGTGCTACTTAAGAGTGGTCATTCAGTCCCATAAATTAGCAGGTAAAACAAACCTGTAAATAAATAAATCAGTTGTATTGTTGTATTATGCTTATTTATACACGGAGAACGATATGTGCCTGTCTGCTCCTGTTATTGTAGGCAGAACAGTACCTGAATTTATATAAGGCTATAGGATATTGTTGACACCAAACTGCTCACGTCAAGCACTTGCTCACGCAAGCGCTCTCTCTCTCTCTCTCTCTCTCTCTCTCTCTCTCTCTCTCTCTCACACACACACACACACACACACACACACACACACGCGTAAATATTAAATATTATATAGCAACGATATTACATAATACATGCAGATATTAACTAATTACAGCTGATCGACATTACGAAAATGTACTGCATTGCTAATAATGTGTCCACATTTGTTTTGTTGTACCTCATTCTTCGAACCAATGTTACAGTCCTTCAGTATCTGTTGAAAGATTCCTTCGAAATCCTTGAAATGGTTCAAATGGCTCTGAGCACTATGGGACTTAACATCTGGGGTCATCAGTCCACTAGAACTTAGAACTACTTATACCTAACTAACCGAAGGACATCACACACATACATGCCCGAGGCAGGATTCGAACCTACGACCGTAGCGGTCGCACGGTTCCAGACTGAAACGCTCGGCCACACCAGCCGGCTCGAAATTCTTCCTTTGTCGATAGAACGTTAAAAGTACTTATCTACCGACCAACCCTTATTAACATTCCACACCACCTTTGATACCGAATATCTACATCTACGTGACTACTCCACAATTCACACATAAATGCCTGGCAGAGAGTTCCTCGCAACAATCACACCAATTTTCTACTGTACCACTGTCGGATGCCCGCTCGAGAAAAACAGTTAATCCTCTCCGTGCAAGCTGTAGTTTCTCTTATTTTATTCCGATTATCATTTGTTCCTATGTTGGCTAGCGTAAATAAAATATTTTTGTATTCGGAATAGAAAGTTAGGGGTTGGATTTCGTGAAAAGATATCACCGTATCGAAAGACGCATTTGTTTTAATGGTTGCCACTCCAACTCGCTCAAAGTACCCGTGACACTGTTACCCTATTTCGCGATAGTGCACAACGAGAGCAGACCTTTTCTGATGGTCTCCATGAGCCCTATCTGTTAAGGATCCCATACTGCAAGACAATACTCTAGCAGAGGACGGACAAGAGTGGTGTAGGCACTCACTTCAGTTGAACTGTTCCATCTCGTAAGTGTTCTGTCAATAAAATGCAGACTTTGGTTCACCTTCGCCAAAACTTAATCTCTGTGATCGTACCAGCTGAAGTTGTTCGTAACTGTTACTATTCGGTATTGATTTCTTCTTATAGCCTCTAGATTTGTATTACTTATTATGTAACCGAAATTGAAGGGACTCCTTTAAGAGTCATGTGGATGAGCTCAGACTTTTCGTTATTTCAACTCAACTGCACCTTGTCTAAATCATTTAGCAGTTGGTTTCTATTCGTCTGATGAGTTGACTAGGCGGCAAATGACAGCATCAGCCACAAACAATGTAAGAGGGTCGCCCAGGGTGTCTCCTACTTGGTTTATACATATTGGGAACAGCAGGGGCCTCTAACACTTCCTTCGGGAATGCGAGATATCAGTTCCGTTTTACTCGACGACTTCCCGTCAGTTACAACGAACTATAACCTCTCTGACAGAAAAACACGAAACCAGTTGTACAAATGGCACTCCATAAGCACGCAATCAATGAAAACCATCCGAGGTACTGGAACGGGTGTAGTTTTTAAAGAGTAACGTGGTCAACTTATCTTTCCCTACAGTTACACAGTTGTCTGTATGCTTGGTTAAAGTGTACAGAAGTGTAAATTAAGTATTTAGATTTTAAATGCTTTAGCTCTTGGCGAACTAGTATCGATGCACGTAGCCATCATTTCCGTTTAACAATATAGCATCTCACCATTAGTTAATCTCTTTCCTCTAAAACTGTCCATACTGTCACTTATATTTTATATGTCTTTAAATATACCACATACCGCACATAGCAGTTTCATAACCAGGCTGCACGCTTTTCCTGATTTACTGTCAACAGATTATATTCCGCTATGTTACCAGATGTTTACAACGTAAGAATATTTAATATGGGAAAGGTTAAAGACAAAATCAAAAGTGGTGTTCAGAAACAATGGAAGGCTACACAAGTTCATCCAGACACATTCGACATTGTGTCATTCTATAACCTATTCACGTGAAAGAGGTTACGAGTTACAGTTGGTCAAGAGTCTGCTAGAGAGTAAGCAGACTACTGCGTTTTCAGGATTCAACAGCTAGTTACTTGAAGCTTCCTGGCAGATTAAAACTGTGTGCCGGGCCGAGACTCGAACTGGGGACCTTCTCCTATCGCAGGAAAGTGCTCCACCATCTGAGTTTGGTGACAGAGCCTCAGGGGGGCCGCTCTGATTTGCGCGCGCAACCGTCTGATTCGCTAACTTCAATACCGATTTACTTGATATCGGCGTAAAATATCTAATTACTTTCCTAAAAATTATTTCCCAGCACAAGTTACCTTGGACTACCCTTGCAAGCTTTTCAGAGTGTTCCTGACTACTGTGTATTCCAGTATCGGAGTCGCGATGAGCTGCATACACGTTGCAGCAACGCCGTGCAGCGGAAACTTTCCGATCGCCCGTTGTACATTTAGCGCACTGTGAGACAAGGCGGTCAGTGTCTTAATGGGAAAATATCTGCAGTTGCCTAGAGATGCAGGATTATACCCG
Organism: Schistocerca serialis cubense; assembly: GCF_023864345.2. NCBI lineage: Eukaryota > Metazoa > Arthropoda > Insecta > Orthoptera > Acrididae > Schistocerca > Schistocerca serialis. The sequence goes on along the minus strand of NC_064638.1, from coordinate 443,905,608 downwards.
AGCGTGCACCGCTTCGTCCGAAGCAAATCGGTGACCACGAATATATTTCTTTAGGGCTCTAAAATTATGGAAATCGCGTTGGGGGGGGGGGGGGGGGGGGCTCAGGACTAATTGGGGGATGTGTAAGGGCTTCGCAGCCTCGTCAGGTCAACGTGCTCAACATATGGGCTCGCCGACATGTTCCATAGAATATGTGTGTGCGAGTTCGCACAGGTTGCCCGAACTCTTACGGGAATCATCACCTTAGTGTGCGCGCGTTAATGAGTGGATAGGCAAATATCTATTAGGTACATTACGTATGTAGACTGTGGACAGCTGGGAAGGTGGGTCTCACGGAAAGCGTGCAAGGGATAGGTCCCTGCAGTCACGCTATTCATCTGTGTCCTCGGTGGCTCAGATGGGTCTGCCATGTAAGCAGGAGATCCCGGGTTCGAGTTCCGGTCGGGGCACACATTTTCAGCTGCCCCCATCGAGGTATATACACAACACCTGTCGGCAGCTGAGGGTTTAAGTTAATTATCATATATTCCATAGCGTCCCGATGTCTCCTCATGCTATTTTCGTACATTTGTAGCCTTGAAGAAAGACACTTGTGGCCGTCGATTTGCTTCGAACGAAGAGGTGCAAACATGGGTACGATCATGATTAATTAGTAGTTTTTCTGTCTCTCCTGTAACTGTACAGTTAAGAAAGAAGTTTCATCAAAGACCTTTTCTGATACGTATTGTACTTTATATTGGTAGTTACATAACTCTGAACCCACATAAACCGCTACGACTTTGTAGACGAATGGAAAGGAAATTTTTATAACTTTCTCAATGATAAAAGCTTAAAGAAGGAGTACTTCACGTTATATTACTTTAAAGTGAAGGAGTATTCGTACGGTGAGAGAACTGTACCGAAACTGACAAACGATTAATCAACAAGGAAGCAACAGAATACAAGGGAGGTAGCGATATTTCTGAAGATCCTCTTTACGATGATTGTCAATGGCTAATGTAGGACTATCGTTAGCAAATATAGGATCTGAGGTAATTAAATATAAATATTACTAAGATGCTCATTAATTAAAAACAGTTATGCACTTTACAAGTACGGTGAAAGACCAAATAGGTCCATAAAAAGTGATGCAAATTTTACTAAAGTATCTACTTCGACAAAATGCACAACTGATGCTCTATTTAGTGAATATCGTTTGAGGCTACGTACTAATGTTTATTAGATAACTCGAAGTATGTAGGGTGTACTAACGCCCGAGATACGTAAGTGCTATTTTCATTAGTTTCTGTTTCTTCACCGAGAGGCGTGATGCAGAAATAAAACTGGTGTTGCATCTTGAATGTCTGATTTCGAGTAATATTCGGGCAAACCTGTTTTTGGCTTCCACCGGGTTTCCTTATGTTAAATGGCTTCTGACACAGTCTCGGATTGTTATTAAGTTTAGGTCATAGCCCGTTCGTTTCCCCATCCACGCACAAATGAATTGCTACTCTAAATACTTTGTTTTAGAGAAATAATTAAATTCAGGTCGTAGTATCCCTCCAACAATTTCTTCTCACACTTTCAACATGACAAACGAAGTTAATCTAATTCTCTGCCGCGTAAACTACCAATAGCCATCCGCAAAGCATACAATGAATTCACTTTGACCCCAATCAAGAGAAGATTCCCCCTTTAGCTCTGAAAATGGATGTCGGACGTCGAAACATCTACCTCATTCGGGTGGAAGCAATTTCCAGGGCCTGTACAACAACAGAAGTGTTAAACTTTTCTTCGCCCTGTGTTTCCCAATATAAAAATGGAGCCTGTAGGTGGGTACGCCAGTTTTACAATGTGTGCTCGATTGGCTTCCACCTTTGTGCCCTTTCCCTTTATTCGCTCCTTTTTGAAAAAATCAACGCCGTGCTTTTCCCACTGCAGCGTAGGCGAGCCGTGCCTTTTGGCCGCGCGACCTGGCGCTGGCACCTTATACGGACGCATTCGATTATAAAAACCATTCCGGCGGCAGTCCGGCCCGACTACGGAAAACCAATATCTGGCGGCCGCTGGCCACGCCGGGTCACGGGGCACCGCGTATTTCACGCCTCTCCAGGCCGCAGGCCGGCTCCGCGGTTCCTGCTCCGCCGTCGACACTTCAGCCACCTTAGAGGACGCGTTTGGTACAGCGCTTCCTGGTGGCACGTCGTTCTTCGACTGTTCCTACAAACGGCACCAAACATTTTTAAGCCTAGCGAGACACGCAAGAGCCACTGAGTTTTGTTTTCGTCTCAGGACCGGGGACAGGTGCAGTAAGCCGGCCATGGTGGCCGAGCGGTTCTAGGCGCTACAGTCTGGAACCGCGAGACCGCTACGGTCGCAGGTTCGAATCCTGCCTCAGGCATGGATTTGTGTGATGTCCTTAGGTTAGTTAGCTTGAAGTAGTTCTAAGTTCTAAGGGACTGATGACCTCAGCAGTTAAGTCCCCACCGAGCGAGGCGGCGCAGTGGTTAGACACTGGACTCGCGTTCGGGAGGACGACGGTTCAATCCCGCGTCCGGTCATCCTGATTTAGGTTTTCCGTGATTTCCCTAATTCGCTCCAGGCAAATTCCGGGATAGTTCCTTTCAAACGGCACGGCCGACTTCCTTCTCCGTCCTTCCCTAATCCGATGAGACCGATGACCTCGCTGTCTCGTCTCCTTCCACAAAACAACCAAACAGTTAAGTCCCATAGTGCTTAGAGCCATTTGAACCATTTTAACAGGTGCAGTAAGCATTAGATAAATGTAAATAAATGTGCAGGGAAACCCGCAATAGTGACTGCATGGTATTTAGGTTTGAAATCATTCACAGTGAAAGTCCAGTTCAATGTAATTTCATGAAGAGTGGCAAGAAATGATTTAGAAAAATTCAAATAGAACAGATAACTGCGTCAGCCGTCTTTTTGTTTCATGCCGCGACATGTTTCGAGATTGACACTTTCACCTTCATGTGTAACGATGATATTACGTTACTTTTTTGCTAGCTGGAAGTGGCTACCTGTTTCTTGTGGTTTCTTTCTGATAAAAAAAACTTATAACAGGCCCTCGTTAGCGTAATATGGCGTTAGGACCATAAATTTTAAACATTATAGAGCTACTTACAATCTGTCCCTGTGCACAGAGCCCTGTGGCTCGTAATTTGTTTCACGGAACACGAGTCAATAACATAAACAAGCCAAAGATTCTAAAGATGTAAAAATACAGTCCTTTGCCTGAGAGATCATTAATAATGAACTTACATTGTGGTCCATAGACACATATTATAAAACAAATTACAGATTGTTGAAAGTGTTACTGCCGCACATACATGACAGTAAAGACGCAAACAAAAATAAAATGAAAAACATAAAAGATAGAAAACTTACAGACTTAGTACCAACATAATCTAATACTTAATGTTTGTGTAGATTGCTTTGGGAATTATCTTTTATTTAGGTCACTAAGGAAGCAGAAAGTGAGAATAGTGCGTTATCTAGAATATCTGCGAAGCTCTTAAAGGAACTCATTTTCACTATGTCAGCTTTTTCATTTAGTGCGTTCTGTACACATTTTCCATTGTGAGCAAAAGTTTCCATTTCTTCACCAAAACTGAGTTTTTTTCTTTTTGTGAAATATAATTGGATTGTTCTCTGTGTTACCAAAAGTATATCCTGTTTCCTGAATTTGTGTAGTTAAGGTATATTTATTGGGTGTGTTGTATCTAAATGCATTGATGTGTTCTTTGAATCTAGTTCAGAAGCTTTTCCCAGACTGGCAGATATAATGTACAGTGCATTGATTGTATTTCATCTAGTATACAACTTAGTTGGAGATTTTATCTTTACTGGCTTTTGAGTAATATGGCAGTCTTTTTCCCAATTTATTGTTTGTAGAGAAAGCAACTGCTTCATTTTATGGTGGCCGAGCGGTTCTAGGCACTGCAGTCTGGAACCGCGCTACCGCTACGGTCGCAGGTTCGAATCCTGCCTCGGGTATGGATGTGTGTGGTGCGCTTTGATTAGTTAGGTTTAAGTAGTTCTAAGTTCTAGGGGACTGATGACCATAGATGTTAAGTCCCATAGTGCTCAGAGCCATTTTAGAACCTCTCGGCCACTCCTGCACGCTTTCGTCATTCAAGCGATGTTAATATCTTCGTGGAGGATACCCAAAAAAATCAAATTATCCTACTTTGACAATTTACATGTTTTAATCATCAGTTTTTTTCCATACGGCCCGGATATCACCAAATACTCACGGATCGTCTGCGGGTACTTTTGTTCTGCCTCTGCCCTTATCCTATTACTTTGCCTTCACCCTTAAAATGTCATCAGTTTTGGCAAACTATCCTTGTTGCCCTGTTGCACCTTTTCTGAAGATTTCAAGTGTAAGCGATACTATGCGATAACGTGGACTTCCATTGATTCCTTTTATGTCTGCCACCCACGTCTGATACAACCGCCTACTCTATCCTTGCCCACACTCTCCCTTGGTGTCCTGTACAACGCTGATCACCTGATCAATGAAAAGGACGGATTTAAGGAAGATTAGGTTTCAATGTCGAGGTGACAGGGAGGTGATTGGAGAATGTTAATAAAATCACCAATACTCATGCTGTAAGTACGTTTTACACTAAAGCCGTATTCGTACTGGATACACATCTCGGGGTGAGAAAATGTGCCTTTGTCATGTCTAAAAAATTCCCAATAACAAGACAAAGCGCTAGTAAAATGCACATGCTAGAAAACGATGATCGTAGTGATTCACGTAGCCGACCGCTCGTGGCAATAACAGCCAACAGTACCTGCGCGGAACATTCAAACAGAATGCGTTACACTGGACTCGTATTGAGCTCTGTACTTGCTACAGGCATTTGGTGGAATGAATCAGTGTCCTTGAAATCGTCTAGCATGTCTCTTTTAGCGTTTGGTTTTGCTATTAGGCATTTTTTTTACTCTTAACACCTACAAATTTCGTCATGTGAAGAGGTTCGTTTGGACCAAAACCGGTTGTGGCATAACAAACACACTTGCAATAACAGCCATGCTGGTTTTTATTAACATTTACGTTATTCAGTTTTGGAGACAAGAAATGATAACGATATGTTCAGGTCTGATGAGAGAAGGATGCGGAAGACATTCGGCCGTGCGCATCCAAAGGGAACATACGGGCATTCGCATTGACACTATAGGTGGCAAAATGTTTTGGCCACCATAACTGTAACATCAAGTCTTTATCTACACTCTTGGAATAGTAAACAATAAAATTGCTCAATTTATTATGTATTTGTAGATCCACCTTGGAACTCATGTTCCAAGGTAATAAAATTTATACCAATGAATCAAGAACACAAAACCTGTGCTTAAAAATTTTGACAAAATCTGCAGAACATTAGCATTATCAATTTCTGTTGTAAACAGTTCTTGCTTTTGAATAAATCATACTGCACATCCTTGTGTGAGACTGCTTCCGCGTGTAATTTTTGCACCGCCAGAACCGCTGCGTCATGTACAACGTTTAAATATCGTATTAGTATGCAGCGTATAGTTAACATCAGCGCTTTAGAGCCTGCATATTTATTTCCTGTAGTAGCTTTTGTGTAAGCAGAGTTTCTAGAAAAACGTATCTGTTGATACATCCATTTGCACTATAGAAATTTATTTCTGTTTTGAGCAGAAATTTGTTTCTGTTTTAAGAGCTTGTGGATACTGCAGTCTCAGGCTGTAGTAAGAATTTCTCAGAGCAGATTCTAGAGTGTTTATTCTTCTCGTTTCATTCTGTGTGCAGTCCCACCTCAGCAGCACCGTAGCCGTAGCCATGTAAAAATTTCTGTTTTTCGGCGGGCTATTAGTACTTTCTAAGTTACTTCTCCCTACCTTATTTAGCTTCTTCTTTTTTTTTTTTTTTTTTTTTTTTTTTTTTTTTTTTTTTTTTTTTTTTTTTTTTTTACACAAAACGATGTGGCTAGGGATTCAGGTTGTTGTCAGTGGACACAATGAGAACTGGCTGATGTCTGTAAACAGTTGGAAATTGCTTTGTCAATAGCCGACAGCGTTCTGACCTATTACTGAAAGCTGCGGCGACATCGGGACGCCAGAGACAGGACCTGCAGCACCTTTGGTACCGCTGGAATTCCTCATGACCAGGTTGTTGCAGCGTCTTCCTACACGCAGCATCTGACCAGTAAAGATAGCATAGTCGCCAGTGGTAGTGGCCTGCTACAAGCAGGAAGGAACTTCATAATATCTGTGAGGTCATCACGGATTTCAAATGTGAATTAATCTGAACGAACTTAATCATGAAAGGTCGATCAGAACTGGTAACTTTTTGCTTGTCTAGATCGCCTGGGTCAGGAGATGTTCTCATAGAATACTTCAGAGATAACTTGCAGAACATCGTTAGTGATTTTCCTGTTCATGTTCTTGTAATAGGAAGTGACTTCAGTTTGTCAGGTATAGATTGGGATGCCAGAGAGAGGTATTTGTTAACGTTATCCCGAGCGTCTTCTCTGAAAATTGCTTCGATTACATAGTTAGAGAAATGACGTAAGTAGCACTTGAACCTCCTAGCAACAAAGTTTTCGGATTAGTTAAACTAGAGCCTGACGTGAAGAGAACTGAAGTTTCGAATTTGTTAAACAAGAGCAAGGTATCAGTGATCATAAGGCTTCATACCATCTATGACTGTGGGTATTATAAGGAATGCTATGAAAAGTAGGAAACTATTTTTGATTAGCAAGAATGACTGGGTACAAACTGCAGAGTATCTGAGTAGTAAGTATCCAATATTGTGCTGAAGACGATGATTTAGAGCACAAATGGAGAAAATTCATAAGACTGTTCAGTATGCGTTAGACACGTCTGTTCGAAGCGAGGATGGTATAGCCCATTGTGGTATAATAGCTGTGTTAGAAAACTGCTACGTAAACAAAGAGAGCTTCAGCACGAATTCGAGAGAAATAAACCTAACTGACAAACAAAAGCTGAACGAAGCGAAGATGAGCGTAAGGAGAGCAATGAGCGAAGCGTTCGATGACTTTGAAAGTGAAATTATGTCAAGCGATCTGAGGAAAAAACTTAAGGAGTTTCGGCCTTAGGTAAATTCAGTAAGCGGTTAGAAATCCACTGTTTATTCTCCCACTGACATTACTGGCAGATAAACGGAAGATACCTGGAAACATCTGAAAAACTGCATTTATTCTTCCGAAATTATTTTGCTGCCGAAGATCGTAGCACAGTCTCTCATTTCAGTCATCGTACGAACGACGAAATGGCAGATATTGAGCTAACCGATGTCGCACTAGAAAAGCAACTAAAAGCGCTTAATAGAGGAAAGGCATCAGGACTAAGTGAGGTATCTATAGTACTACAAATATTATGCGAAAGAACTTGCTCCCCTTCGAGCTGCAGCTTATTGAAGATGGCTGGAACAACGAAGTATACTTAGTTGACTGAAAAGAAGTGCGTATCATTCCCGTTTTTAAGAAGGGTCGTAGGAGAAGTGCGCACAGCTATAGACCTATATCATTAACGTCAGTCTCTTTTAGACTTACTGATCTTGTATTAGGCTCAAGCGTTATGACGTTTTTGGAGAACGAAGATGTGTCTATAAAAATTATCATGGATTCCAAAAACAGAGTTCTCGAGAAACTCAGCTCGCTCTGTTCCTCCACGAAATGCATAGCGCTGTAGATTACGGCGCTCAAGTAGGTGCCGCGTTCCTTGGCTTCAGGAAGGCATTTGACAGTCCCTCACTGCTGTTCAGTGAAACAACTACCAGCTTACCGAGTATCGGACCAGATTTGTGGCTGGATTCAAGACTTCCTTGAAGGCAGAACTCAATACGTCCATCTTAACACAACAAAATCGATAGATAATATACGGAGTATCCTAAGGAAGTATGATAGCACCGTTATTCTTCTACGATGTTTGTAAATGATCTATCTGAAAGACTCGTAAACTCTTTAAGACTGTTCACAAATGATGCGGTTGTCTATAAGAAAATAGCAACGCCAGAAGACAGTATAGTTACACTACTGATTGTAAACCGCTGGAAACAGCACCTGCCGCAAAATATGTAGGACTAATTATACGGAAGCCCGCCCGGTTAGCCGTATGGTCTAACGCACGGCTTTCTGGGCGGGAAGGAGCGCCTGGTCCCCGGCACCAATCCGCTCGGTGGACGTGTGTCGAGGTCCAGTGAGCCAGCTAGTTTGTGGATGGCTTTTAGGCGGTTTTCCATCTGCCTCGATGAATGCGGGCTGTTTCCCCTTATTCCGCCTCAGCTACACTACGTACGCGTTTGCTGCAAAAACAAGTTCTCCACGTACGTGTACACCACCATTACTCTACCATGCAAACATAGGGGTTACACTCGTCTGGGGCCGAACCTCACAATAACCCTGAAAGAGAGGTTCAGTGTAGGGCGGCGGAGGGGTGAAGTGGGCTGCGGTAGTCGTGGTGTGGTTGTAGACCGCTGCGGCTGCAGTGGGGACGGAGCCTCTCCGTCGTTTCTAGGCTCCCGGTTAACATAAAATACATACAGCACAACTATCCGGAGTGACCTTAAGTGGGATGACCACATAAAACAAATAGTAGGAAAAGCAGATGCCAGACTCAGATTCATAGGCAGAATCTTAAGGAAATGTAACTCACTCACGACGGAAGTGGCTTATAAGGCGGTTGTTCGACCGATTCTTGAGTATGGTTCATCAATCTGTGGGCCATTACCAGGTAGGCCGGACAGAGGAGATAGAGAAGATCCAACGAAGTGCGGCACGTTTCGCCACAGGTCCTTTTAGTCGGTGCGAGAGCGTTACAGAGATGCTCAACGAATTTTAGTGGCAGGCTTTACAAGAGAGGCGTTGTGTATTACGGAGAGAGTTACAATTGAAATCTTGAGTTACTACTTTCCAAGAAGAAGTGGACGACATACGACATCGTCCCACATACTCTTCACGAAATGATATTGACGAGAAAATTCGAGAAATTAGTCAATACAGACTTTTACCGACAATCGTTCGTCGCACGCACCATTCGCGAGTGGAACAGGGAATGGGCCATCAGTTAGTGGTACCACAAGTACCCTCCGCCACACACCGTTTCGTGGCTTGTGGCGTTTCCCAAAGGATTCGTTTCACACCCAACTTTAGATTAGGCAAACAGTTAACCCAACCTGTTGCATTTGTGTTAGGCGTTCCATGTACTGGTCTACTTCACAATGTGTTACCCAGACTAGTATCAGCAACTGTAGTAGAAGTGGAACTGTAGAAATAGTAGATACATCATCCAAATCAGAGTATTCTCCAAATTCTGAGTCGTCTGCGTACTCTTCTGTAATCAGCAGTTTACAACACCATCAGCAAGAACTTCATGTGTCACTGAACTAAGTCACCTGCATGATGTGATTCTTTTAAAGCTAACAGAAATATTCAGGGATGCCTGTACGATCATTATAACCACAAAAATCGAAACTGAGTAAATAATAAGTCTATTACAGTCAACTATGTACATAAACTGTTTCCGTCATATTGAATATTTTCAGTAATTACTCCACGTCTTCGATGTAATCTGTGGTATTCATTCTTCATTAGAAGATGCGTTTCTCATAATATAATCAGCGAAAATGGGTGTAACTTGTAACTCATTTTACAACAGTCTGTTTCCATTTACGCCCCCGGAGAAAAATAGCCATAAACATGATTAGAAGGCATTCCCATTATTCAATTTATACTTTACATTGTGGAAAATGTTGCTGTGAAGTGAACGTGAAGTCGTTTACTTTTCTTCATTTCATTGCATATTTACAGATCTGCTGCATAGTTCAAATAGCTCTGAGCACTATGGGACTTAACATCTGAGGTCATCAGTCCCCTAGACTTAGAACTACTTATATCTAACTACCCTAAGGACATAACACACATCCATACCCGAGGCTGGATTCGAACCTGCGACCGTAGCGTCCACGCGGTTCCAGACTGAAGCACCTAGAACCGCTCGGCCACAACGGCCGGCTGCTGCATAGTATTTCAAAAACTATAGCGTACTTATTATAATATTTTTCATTTGATACCATACGGTTCTATATTTGCAAGTAAATTTTATATTCAGAAAGAAAAATTTGAAGTGATGATACTGAATAGAAAGAAAAAAATTAATTTAATTGATGGTAACGGAGGATATTAACTAAAAATCTTCTTGTGCCACAGCCTGTATCCCGCAGTGTCAAGGATGGATTTGGAATGGTTAATTTTAAGGGGTGGCTGTATGCCCTTCCTGCCAACACCCAATACCCCCCGGGACGGAATTAGTGTACCCCAGCTGTCTGCGTCTAGAGTAAATCGTGAAATAGGGTGAATGTGTTTCAAATGTCTGTGAGTCGTGTAACTGAGGCGGGACGTGGGGACAAGCCCGGTATTCACCTAGTAGGATGTGGAAAACCGTCTAAAAACCACATCCAGCCAGGCCGGCACACCGGCCGTCGCCGTTAATCCGCCGGGAGGATTCGATCCGGGGCCGGCGCGCCTACCCGAGCCCAGGAAGCAGCGCGTTAGCGCTCTCGGCTATCCTGGCGAGTTGGGCTATTAACTAAAATTGTTAGCGAAGTATTGACTCTAAAGGAAGTTAAAGATGATAGGAATTATGAGGGTAAGGTCGTATGACTAGCGCCTCCCGTCGGGTAGAACGTTCGCCGGGTTCAAGTCTTTCGATTTGACGCCACTGCGGCGACTTGCGCGTCGATTGGGTTGAAATGATGATGATGAGGACAACACAACATCCCGTTCCTGAGCGGAGAAAATCTCCGACCCAGTCGGGAATCGAGCTCGGGCTCTTAGGATTTACATTCTGTCGCGCTGACCACTCAGCTACCGGGGGTGGACAGATCAGGGATGAGTTGTACATTCCTGTCATTTTTTACTGGGTAGCTATTTGTCTACCAATACCATACAGACATATAAGTTAAAATCATAATAAATTTGAGAGAAGGAAAATAACAGAACTCTCGCTTTAAAAAAAGTAATAAAAAAGATATCAGAAAACGTCAAAAACAAAAATCCATAGGTCACAAACGCTAACTGAACAGTAAACCTGCTCTGAAGGCGACTGCCTCAAAGAATGTCCGTAAATATTCTTACCATTGGTCACTTGTTCGCTGATATCTCAAGCCTACCAACTCACAAACAAAACAATGGTTTAACACTAACGTAGGAGACTGTTGTGGACGTATTAAGTCGATTGTTTATTGTTTAAAAAAGTGATAATACCATTTAAAATCAGTATCACTTAAAATGATAAGGGATTTATGGAAACGAAGATAATCTAGAGGAAGATGGCAGAACGGGGATTTGAACCGCCCACCTCCAGAAAACGAATCCAGTACCTTAGCCATAGACTTTGTAAAAATAACGAGACGTCACTAGTGGGATGCAGGCGAGAGATATTTTGAACCATCTGGTAAGTTGTAAATCACACAAGGTGTTCCAGAAAGATTGCTACACACTTCAAGGATTTGTAAAGGGTATCTTGAGGAAGAAATCGAGGACAGGAGCCTGTATTCAGAACAGTCGGCCAAGGACACTGCATAGTGTCGAAGCTGTAAGCCCCGGCGCCGGCCATTAGACCACCCCTTTGGCAGCAAGCGCAACTTTTTACGCTAACGTGCCGGATCGCGACTGATTGCCACGATTTCCACTGGAGAGGATGGAGCCAGCTGCTGCATAGGAAGACCTTATCTCCTATGAATGGGATGTTTTCTTGCCTCTGTGGATGACGGTTAAGGACACGGGTTCTAACTACACTGCATTTTTCTCCTGTATACCCGAAAAACATTGGTACCCGCCAGGATAGCCGAGAGCGCTAACGCGCTGCTTATTGGACTCGGGTAGGCGCCCCGGCCCCGGATCGAATCCGCCTGGCGGATGTGGTTTTTAGGTGGTTTTCCACATTCTACTAGGTGAATACCGGGCTGGTCCCCTATTCCCGCCTCAGTTACACGGCTCGCAGACACTTGAAACACATTCACAAAGATAATGTTCAAATGTCTGTGAAACCTTATGGGACTTAACTGCTAAGGTCATCAGTCCTTGGCCAGCCTGTGTGACTGTGCAGTTCTAGGAGCTTCAGTCTGGAACCGCGTGACCACAACGGTCGCCGGTTCGAATCCTGCCTCGGGCATGGATGTGTGTGATGTCCTTAGGTTAGTTAGGTTTAAGTAGTTCTAAGTTCTAGGGGACTAATGACCGCAGATGTTAAGTTCCATAGTGCTCAGAGCCATTTGAACCATTCATCAGTCTAAATTATCCTAAGGACAAACACATACACCCACGCCAGAGGGAGGACTCGAACTTCCGCCGGAACCAGCCAAACAAATTCACACTATTTCTCGATTTACACTAGACACAGACAGCTGGGGTACACTGATTCCATTCCGGGGGTATGGGGTGGCGGCAGAAAGGGCATCCGGCCACCCCTACAACTTAACCCTGCCAAATCCGTCCTTAACCCTGCCGACCGTGCGCCCCATGCGGGATAAAGGCATTAGCAAAAGAGAGAAAGAAAGAAAGGAAAGAAATACCCAAAAGTCATTGGTGGTTTGAGAGGGTCCGTGTAGTGGCACTAACCATCACCTATAATTTCGACGCTCTGTAGCGTGTTTAGATGACGTTTCCTGACACTGGTCCCTTTCGTCGATTTGTTCCTCAAGAGACCCTCTACAACTCTGAGAAGTCTGTGGCATCATTTCTGTTACACCCTGTATATTTATCGATGCATACATACACTGTTTGTTAGACGTAACTGTCCTGTGTTCACATTCCTGTAAATATAAAGAAAAATGGTGAAGAGCTATGGAGCGTTTAATTACACGAATAACTCGGAGTGGGATGGAATTTAATGTCACTTTTCATGCTTATGTGGATACGTTCACACGTTTTGTATTACAGACTTCCAGTCATAGCAGTTATATTTTCAGAGTGGGTACCTCACTGACTTAACATTCTTTTTTCTCAACAGTAGTTGCTGTTTTTGATAGTGCTGGTGTACATTGGGCTCAAAATGATGTGTAGAGCGTCTGCCATGTAAGCTGGAGACCCGGGTTCGAGTCCCAATCGGGGCACACATTTTCAGCTGTCCCCGTTGAGGTATGTCAACGCCTGTAAGCAGCTAAGGGTGTTCTTTTCATTGTAATTTGATTTATTTGTCACTGTAAAATAGCTCAGGTGTTGGTGAGAACAACACACAGTCAGCTATCAGCATTCACCACCATCTGCATGTGGCACTACACGGTAGTAATGCAGTCTACCATATATTGAAGAAATAATGTGATTCTAAATACGTTTCACCTCATAAATTTGGAGCACTAAGCAATGAAATGCTACAATTTGCGCTGATTCTAAAGTAACAAGCTGCATCTTGTAGTTATACAGGGTGTTAAAAAAAGATAGGGTCAAACTTTCAGGAAACATTCCTCACACGCAAATAAAGAAAGGATGTTATGTGGACATGTGTCCGGAAACGCTTAATTTCCATGGTAGAGCTCATTTTAGTTTCGTCCACCTACGCTCAATGGAGCACGTTATCATGATTTCGTACGGGATACTCTACCTGTGCTGCTAAGAACATGTGCCTTTACAAGTACGACACAACATGTGGTTCATGCACGATGGAGCTGCTGCACATTTCAGTCGAAGTGTTGGTACGCTACTCAACAACAGATTCGGTGACCGATGGATTCGTAGAGGCGGACCAATTCCATGGCCTCCACGCTCTCCTGACCTCAACCCTCTTGACTTTCATTTATGGGGGCATTTGAAAGCTCTTGTCTACGCAACCCCGGTACCAAATGTAGAGACTCTTCGTGCTCGTATTGTGGACGGCTGTGATACAATACGCCATTCTCCAGGGCTGCATCAGCACATCAGGGATTCCATGCGACGGAGGGTGGATGCATGTATCCACGCTAACGGAGGACACTTTGAACATTTCCTGTAACAAAGTGTTTGAAGTCACGCTGGTACGTTCTGTTGCTGCGTGTTTCCATTCCATGATTAATGCGATTTGAAGGGAAGTACTAAAATGAGCTCTAACATGGAAAGTAAGCGTTTCCGGACACATGTCCACATAACATATTTTCTTTCTTTGTGTGTGAGGAATGTTTCCTGAAAGTTTGGCCGTACCTTTTTGTAACACCCTGTAAAGGGCTGTAACGAGCATTAGTGCAGACATTTTGACTGGTTACTGAGGATGGTGTACTTAACAGCATTACAGCAATATTTATGTAATTTGCTGATTAGTAATTAGATCTCTTACAAGTCGTATGTTCTTAGATTGAGTAGTACCTTCAAGTACATGTGGCAAGAGCAAACCATTAATTCTGGTTTTCCTCTGGGCAGCAGCTCAGGAGTTGAAGGACCAGAAAACTTCAGAACGTAAAATTTGACTTGTCTGTGGGAAGTCTGACGACTCAGAGCAAAAGTAAGTAACACACCTATGTGTGTCGATATTAACGTACCGTATATAAAGATATCTGCACTTACAGCCGTTACAACATGTATACATATATGAGACATTATATTATTATATTTGTGACATAAACCAAAGGAATACGTGTTATAACTAGAGCTGTGCTGTACCAAAACTATGGCCCGGTAGTTTTGGTAACTGAAATAGTAAATAATACGATTACTGGTAGTGCTGGTAGAATTGGTAGGGAAATAAACATGAATGAATATGTAGCAGAGGAACTGGGAGCCGACTAGGACTTCTCTTTGTATTCTACCTTTTTGGTGTTTGTTGCAAAACCTGGTACCGGACACCACTCGGCGACAGACCATTGATCATTTTGTATCACTGCAGAATATAAATTGTACTTTATCAGTAATAACAATCAGTTTGATATCATGATATGTGCTTTAATGGAACCAAAGCAATTAGTTTTAATGCAAGTACACTTAACACGAACAAACGTAAAAGATACGGTTATTGTACTGTATGAAATGTTTTACATCATAATGAAAGCGAATAGATTCCTGTTACTGTTGATAACTCCGAAAGTTGTGCATAAATAACAGAAACATGTTTTACATGAGTTCGAGGAAGTACTGAAGTGATGCTTGATATATTTTTATTTTGCATTTTTTAATTTTATATTTGTGGTGTGTTAATTGCGTTTTCTAGAGCTATATCATAAATCTGCATTGTTTCGTTTATTTTTGGTACAACGTCCATCTGTTTTACCTTATGTATCGATAGTTTTCGAACAAAAGTGAATTAAACGCACACAATTACAGTTTTGCTGTAAACACCGTTTATTATTACGTAACAGACAAAAGGATAAATGTAAAACAAAAATGTTCTGTAGGTTACGTAGTTCTTTACACAAGGTGAGCGTTATTAAAACAGACAAACTGCAGGGACGGATTCTCGACTGGAAATTGAGGAAAAAAACGTACTATGAAACTGTGTACGGAAATGGACGGTGTGGGTGCAATAACAACAAATCGTCCCGGAATGCAGTACACAGTTGCATCGCATCCACATCTGAGGATATGTTCAAAATGACGTCCACAGGATTGCAGGCAATAGGGATAGTAGCGGTTGTCATGGAGGATACACATAATTGTCCATGTTGGTGGGCAGCTTACCTGGAGAGTGTACTAGGGTGCATCTCAATATCATGTCGAGCACGGACCTCGAAATCTGGTGTACGCGAAGTCCGCTACCTTCCTGCACGTTCGTGTATCTGAAAGGACCCATGATCACACAAACGCCAAAAAAGGGCTTGAAATTTTGTGTGATGCGGTTGGTGTCTGTGAGGGTACTTGTATCGGTATGGACTTGATGTCTCTTGACCGCTTCCTTCTGCTTGGTCCTACACGGCTTGTTCCTGACATGAACACCCGTACCATTCTGAAGCTTAAAGTACGCTGCGTCGATCACACAGCCTGCAACGCACAAGGAGCACACGGGACGTGGTCAGAGAAAACGTCATTCGTCAGCGCCATCTGCCGTGACAACGATGCTTATCCAGATACATGTGCATAGGGCTTTTATTCCTCTATTTCAAGTCAGGTATCCGTCCCTGCAGCTTGTCGTCTTTATTAACGTTCACACTGTGCATCCTGAATCATTTCTAGATGGATCACAGCTTCCGGTTTTTAGGGAAATCTAGAAAGACGCTGATCTACATATCGAGTCCGCTAGCCACCAAGCGGTGTGTGGCGGAGGGCACAATTCGCGCCAAAGTCATATTTCCCCCCGTCTGTTCCACTCGCGAATCGCACGAGGGAAAAACGACTGTCTCAATGCCTCAGTACGAGCTCTTATTTCCCTTATCTTTGAATGATGATCATTACGCGATTTGAAAGTTGGTGGTAGTAATATATATTCTACATCCTCGTCGAAGTTCGGATTTCGGAATTTAGTGAGCAGACCCTTCTGTTTAGCGCGTCGTCTATCTGCAAGTGTGTCCCACTTCAAACTTTCTATGAGATTTGTAACGCTCTCACGATGGCTAAATGTACCAGTCACGAATCTTCCCGCTCTTTTTTGGAGCTTCTCAACCTCTTGAATCAGACCCGACCGGCAAGGGTCCCATACAGACGAACAGTACTCTAAGACTGGACGAACTAACGTGTTGTAAGCTATTTCCTTTGTTGAAGGACTGCATCGCTTCAGGAGTCTACCAATAAACCTCAATCTAAAGTTCGCCTTATCCGTTACATGTGTAATCTGATCATTCCATTTGAGATCATTTCGAATAGTCACACCCAGATACTTGACTGATGTTACCGCTTCCAAAGACTGAGCCGGCCTGCGTGGCCGAGCGGTTCTAGGCGCTACAGTCTGGAACTGCGCGGCCGCTACGGTCGCAGGTTCGAATCCTGCCTCGGGCATGGATGTGTGTGTTGTCCTTAGGTTAGTTAGGTTTAAGTAGTTCCAAGTTCTAGGGGACTGATGGCTACAGCAGTTAAGTCCCATAGTGCTCAGAGCCATTTGAACCAAAGACTGATCATTTATTTTGTATTCATACATTAATTGGGATTTTCGCCTTGTTATACGCAGTAGATTACACTTACTAATATTGAGAGATAACTGCTAGTCATTACACCACGCATTTATTTTCTGCAAATCTTCATTGATTTATTCACAACTTTCGTTTGATACCACTTTCCTGTAGACTACAGTATCATCGGCAAACAGTCTAAGGCCGCTGTCAATACCATCAAGCAGATCGTTTATGTAAATCGTAAAAAGCAGAGGACCTATTACGCTGCCCTGGGGCACACCTGAAGTTACTCTTGTTTCTGTTGAAGCTACTCCGTTCAGGACGACATACTGCTCCCTGTCTGTTAGAAAACTTCCTATACAACCACATATGTCATTGGATAGACCGTAAGCGCGCACTTTTTGTAGCAAGCCACAATGCGGAACTGAGTCGAACGCCTTTTGAAAGTCGAGAAATATGGCATCAACCTGGGAGTCGGTATTGTAAATGTAAGGCAAGCGATCGTTATACAGGGTGAAAAGTATTTAAACCGACAAACTCTGGGAGGTTGTGGAGGACATCAAAGCAAATATTTTTCCCTAATGTCATTTTTTCCTATGAGGAGTATATAAACCAATAGAGGAAGATTTCTCTGGCGGCAAATTAATTAAACCAACAAACACTTTTCCATTTTTTTATGACCAAGAGGCAGCACATTAACACAACCAAATTTCCATTACAGTAGATTTTCAAAAATGCCTCCATTCACACGTAAACAAAGGTTACCGTCGGATCATTTTCTGTCTGACACGGGCAAAAACCCCAGGAGTTTCCTGAATTGTTCCTGCTGCTGCTACTATCCGGGCAACCAGATCCTCTTCTGACGCAACAGGAGAGTACGTAAACAAGGTTGCGCATCCCCCCCCCCCCCCCCCCACACACACAAAAAAGTCCAGAGGGGACATATCTGGGGATCGAGCAGGCCATGGTACAGGATCATCTGCTAAATGACCAGGTCTCACGCAGACGTTGGTACACAGCAGCAAAGATCGTATAATGCGGGATACGGCGATTAGGAATTGTTGTTGATAAACCCGCTGTGCAGCTCGTCCGTTGTGGTGCGCTACATAGTACGTACGCACCAACCATATCAGTGTACTCACTCCTGGCGTATCAATCCATTAGTAAACAGAGACAGTGCACCACTACACTGGTGGACAGCAGTTGCCTACAACTCAAGAGCGTAATACGCCCTCTAACAACTGAAGGCCGTAATACGACCTATGACAACTGAAGAGCGTAATACGGCCTCCACCTGTTTAAATAATCCTCATAGGAAAAAAATGACCATAGGGAAAAATATTTGTTTTGATGACCCTTACAACCTCCCAGAGTTTGTCGGTTTAAATTCTTTTCACCCTGTATAGCGCGGGTACGGCCTTTACTGACCAAAGCTATTACGAAACTTACCGTAGTCTACGCTTCATCTACATCTACATGATTACTCTGCAATTCACATTTAAGTGCTTGGCAGAGGGTTCATCGAACCACAATCTTACTATCTCCCTACCATTCCACTCCCGAAGAGCGCGCGGAAAAAACGAACACCTAAACCTTTCTTTTCGAGCGCTGATTTCTCTTATTTTATTTCGATGATCATCCCTACCTGTGTAGGGTGGGCTCAACAAAATATATTCGCATTCGGAAGCGAAAGTTGGTGACTGAAATTTCGTAAATAGATCTCGCCGCGACGAAAAACGACTTTGCTTTAATGACTTCCATTCCAACTCGCTTATCATATCTGCCACACTATCTCCCCTATTACGTGATAATACAAAACGAGCTGCCCTTTTTTGCAACCATTCGACGTCCTCCGTCAATCCCACCTGGTAAGGATCCCACACCGCGCAGCAATATTCTAACAGAGGACGAACGAGTGTAGTGTAAGCTGTCTCTTTAGTGGACTTGTTGCCTCTTCTAAGTGTCCTGCCAATGAAACGCAACCTTTGGCTCGCCTTCCCCACAATATTATCTGTGTGGTCTTTCCAACTGAAGTTGTTCGTAATTTTAACACCCAGGTACTTAGCTTAATTGACATCCTTGAGAATTGTACTATTTATCTAGTAATCGAATTCCAACGGATTTCTTTTGGAACTCATGTAGATCACCTCACACTTTTCGTTATTTAGCGTTAACTGCCACCTGCCACACCATACAGCAGTCTTTTCTAAATCGCTTTGCAAATGATATTGGTCTACGGATGACCTTACTAGACGGTAAATTACAGCCTCATCTGCGAACAACCTAAGAGAACTGTTCAGATTGTCACCCAGGTCATTTATATAGATCAGGAACAGCAGAGGTCCCAGGACGCTTCCCTTGGGAACACGTGGTATCACTTCAGTTTTACTCGATGATTTGGCGTCTATTACTACAAACTGCGGCCTTCCTGACAGGAAATCACGAATCCAGTCGCACTACTGAGACAATACCCCATAGGCCCGCAGCTTGATTAGAAGTCGCTTGTGAGGAACGGTGTCAAAAGCTTCCCGGAAATCTAGAATACGGAATCAACTTGAGATCCCCTGTCGATAGTGGCCATTACTTCGTGCGAATAAAGAGCTAGCTGCGTTGCACAAGAACGATGTTTTCTGAAACCATGCTGATTACGTATCAAGAGATCGTTCCCTCCGAGGTGATTCATAACGTTTGAATACAATATATTCACCAAAAGCCTACTGCAAACCGACGTCACTGGTATAGGTCTGTATTTCGATGGATTACTCCTACTACACTTCTTAAACCCTGGTGCGACCTGCGCAATTTTCCAATCTGTAGGTACAGATCTATCGGTGAGCGAGCGGTTGTATATGATTGCTAAGTAGGGAGCTATTGTATCGGCGTAATCTGAAAGGAACCTAATCGTTATACACTCTGGACCAGAAGACTTGCCCGTATCAAGCGATTTGACTTGCTTCGCAACCCCTAAGGTATCTACTTCTAAGAAACTCATGCTAGCAGCTCTTCGTGTTTCAGATTCTGGTATATTCCATTCGTCTTCCCTGGTGAAGGAATATCGGAAAACTGCTTTAGCATCACAGTAGTCGGTAACAGTACCATCGGCACTACGCAGCGAAGGTATTGACTGCGTCTTGCCGCTTGTTTACTTTACATACGACCAGAATTTCTCCGGATTTTCTACCAAATTTCGAGACAATGTTTCGTTGTGGAACCTATTAAAGGCATCTCGCATTGAAGTCCGTGCCAAATTTCGCGCGTCTTTAAATTGTAGCCAATCTACGGTACTGTGCGGTAGCCTACAACTATAGGTACAAACAAAGGTGCGTAGGCTTATCACAGCAATGGACGCCGAGGAGAGTTTCAAATTTTCCGCCGTTCACAGATGACCACTAACTGTGGGGCCGTACCGCGCCTTGAGTGTCTTCTCGCACCACTGCTGTCAACTGCGTCCTCAGGAGCGGGCAGTCCGGCGCGACTGCAGCGCCCTGGCGGCGGCTCGCGGCAATCAGCGTAACCGAATTGCAGCGCGGCCGCGCGCCGACGTCCCGAGGCCGGCACGGGCCGGACCGCGCCGTTAATTCGTGCGGCCCCGGCACAGTGCGGCGTATCGCCGCCGGTAAACTGATTAGCTGCGCGGGCCGCGGATAATCTCGGACTAATCCCGAGTCTGAGGGAATGCCCGGCCTCGTTGGCCGGCTCCATTACGACGCGTCCCGTGTAATTAAGCCAGCGCGGTAGCGGTGGCCAGGCGCGGCGGCCACGGCCGCGGCCCGCGCCTTTATGCGGCCGCGGTAACGAGCCGGCTACGTGCCGCGCCTGCGCAAACCGCAGCCGCAGCCGCGGCAAAAATCCCTCGCGAATGGACTGGAAATCGAGAGACGCTGGACGCTGCCGGCCAGCACTCGAGGCTGCGGTTCTTTTTTTTTTGCGTGCAGCGACCTTCTGCCGCTGCAGGAGATAATGAGGAGGGGGACTAAAACGATATGGCTACAACTGTAATACGTGTCCGCCACGAGCTCTCTTTTCCGCTCTGAATACGCGCCTCCTTAATCAGTAGGGTAATAGTGTGTTCAGCGTTCTTATGGACTGACCTGCAATTCATGAGTTTTTAATTATCGGGCTATCACCACGAAGCATCCAACAGCTTGACGGAACTGCTAATAAACAACACTTGTTTCAATGTACCGGGTGATCAAAAAGTCAGTATAAATTTGAAAACTTAATAAACCACGGAACAATGAACATAGAGAGGTAAAAATTGACACACATGTTTGGAATGACATGGGGTTTTATTAGAACCACCCCATATTGCTGGACGCGTGAAAGATCTCTTGTGCGCGTCGTTTGGTGATGATCGTGTGCTCAGCCGCCACTTTCGTCATGCTTGGCCTCCCAGGTCCCCAGACCTCAGTCCGTGCGATTATTGGCTTTGGAGTTACCTGAAGTCGCAAGTGTATCGTTATCGACCGACATCTCTAGGGATGCTGAAAGACAACATCCGACGCCAATGATCACAATAACTCCGGAAATGCTTTACAGTGATATTCACAACATAATTCCTCGACTACAGCTGTTGTTGAGGAATGATGGTTGACATATTGAGCATTTCCTGTAAAGAACATCATCTTTACTTTGTCTTACTTTTTATGCTAATTATTGCTAATCTGATCACATTAATCGCCATCTGTCAGACATTTTTTGAACTTATGTATTTTTTTGGTTCTAATAAAACCCTATGTCATTCCAAGTATGTGTGTGAATTTACACCTCCCTATCTACATTATTCCGTGATTTCAATTTTATACTGACTTTTTGATCACCCGGTATACTGCCGTACTTGTGGGGAAAAAACATTTTAGAATCTTATGCTCTTGCGTAATACGAGGGCTATTTTCCTTTCAATATTAGATCGGTCACCAAATTAAAAGTATAGTGAGAATCCGACGAAGTTTCGCGCAGATGTGTTGCGCAGTGTCTCTAATATGCACATATATTGCGTAACGCCACGCTTTTCAGTTCTGAGCGCACGGCCTGCACGGGAAGATACCTGGAACAACCCAGCCTCCCGTCAAGAATGATTTAGTAGAAAGCGTCGGATGGTCCCTAAGGCTGTTCGCAGATGATGCGGTTGTCTATAACAAAGTAGAAACGCCGGAAGATAGTAAGGATTTGCAAAATGACCTCCAGAGAATTGATGAATTGTACAGGCTCTGGCAGTTGGCCCTGAATGTAAATAAATGTAACATATTGGGCATACAGAGGGAAAGAAATCCATCACTGTATAGCCACACTATTGACGACAAGAAACAGTATCTCCCGTAAAATATCTTGGAGTAATTATCCGGGGTGACCTTAAGTGGAATGACCATATAAAATAAATAGTGGAAAAAGCAGATGCCGGGCCAAGATTCATATGAAGAATTTTGAGGAATTGTAACTCATCCACGAAGGAAGTGGCTTGTAAGGCGCTTGTTCGACCGATTATTGAGTGTTGTTCATCTGTCTTGGATCCCTACCGAACAGAACTGATAGAAGAGATACAGAAGATCCAATGAAGTGCGGCACGTTTCGTCACGGGATCATTTAGTCGGTACGAGAGCTTTTAGCAGATGCTAAACAAACTCCATTGGGAGACATTACAAGAGAGGCGTTGTGCATTACGGAGAGATCTAATATTGAAATCTGGAAAGAGCACTTCCCGGGAAGAGTCGGACAACATGTTATTTCCCCCCTACAAACGTCTCGCGTAATAATCATGAGGAGAAAATTCCAGAAATTAGAGGCAACACGGAGTCTTACCGACGATCATTCTTCCCACGCGCTATTAGCGCGTGAAACAGGGTTGGAGGGCTCAGTTAGTGGTACTAAAAGTACCCTCCACCTCACATCATTAGGTGCCTTAGAGAGTATGGTATAGATGAAGAGGTAGATGTGGGTACTTTCATTTGATTTCTTCATGCTGCAGTATTCTGCCCGATTTCATGCAGTCCACATAACATAACTGTCAAGTGTGACGTAGAAACGGCCGTCGTACAAGGGAGGTATGAAGTAAAATTGGGTTTAGCGTCCCGTCGACATCGAGGTCGTTAGAGCACACAAACTCATATTGGCTCAAGGTTGGGGAAGGAAATCGGTTGTGCCCTTTCAGGGGAACCCTCATGGCATTTACCTGGAGCGATTAACGGACATCACAGGAAACCTAAATGTGGATGGCTAGATGTGGATCTCAAGCGTCGTCCTCCCGGAGGTGAGTCCAGTGTGCTAACGACTGCGCCAACTCATTAGGTTCCGTGCTGCAGACAGCCAGGGAAGGAAGTGCGTGTAAACCATTGATCTTGTTCACCAAGTGAAGCAGGCGATTCGAGAACATCGCCTAGAAAGGGCAATTCAGATCAACCGGAGAGGAATATTTTCGGTCGTGGTTCTTTTTCATGACAACGCTCGGGTGCGTAGTGCAGCTGAAAAATAGATGCCCCTGCAGCATATTCATCCGGAAGTGTTTGATCACCAGTTACACAGCCCAGGCTCCCTCTTTCCTCACACATCAACTGCTGACTATGGGACAGTATTTTAGCAACGATAGTTGAATTGTCGGAAGAGAACTGGCAGAAAGTACAGGCGGCTGCGTTCTGTGACGAGGGTATACGACAGTTGGCACTAAGCTACAACAAATAGCTAAGTCGGAGTGGTGCCTACGTTGATAAATAACTCGAAAAAGTGTATTTAAATGGTGAAAATAACAAATTTTTGATTTTCACCGTGGTTTCCATGTCAGATCTTGAATAAAAAAGTAGGCTTCATACACCGTCCTCCATATTCCAGAAGAAAACTTACGATGTCTAGTAGAGGGTGCCATCGTCTCTTACCTCCTCTCTTGCTCTAGTAACAGATGGTGTGCAGGAACAGCGCTTGTTGGCAAGCCTCCACGCGAACTCAAATGTCTCTGACTTTTCCTGCATGATGATTTAACAAAAAACACGTAAGATGAAGTAATTAATTGGTTCTTGTAGTGTCTCCCACTGGAGTTGGCTGAGCATCTCCGTAACGGTTTCCCGCTTACTAAACCAAGCTACAACATCATCTACTGGTACAGATACATGAATGACATAGTATGCACAGTACATGAATCTAAAAACAGAATACAGCAACTACACAAAGACTTAAATGCTGTACACGGAAACATAAAGTTTACAAAATAAGAAGAACAAGAAAACTCACTCAACTTTCTGCAGTTAACCATAAAAAACACAATAACAAGCAGACGTCTTACATATACAGAAAACCCACAAGCGACATTATATTAAATGGAACCTCAAACCACCTGCCAAAATCACAAACAGGCAGTAATGAGATGCATGTTAAACAGACCGAAGAGGTTTCTGCCAGAAAGAGCTAGCCATTATAAAACAAGTAGCATTAAAAATAGACGCAAAGAAACAATGGTAGACAAACTAAAGAGAAAAATAAACAGACAAGCAATGAAAAAAATTAACCATACCACACCAACACATACAACCTGCATTACTACAAAAAAAAGGGCATACAATGACCTATCACAGCAAAATATACCAGGACATGTTATTATTTGCTTGACATATACATGAATGATGGTGTACATGTGGAAAATTTCAAAAACGTAAAAAAAGCATATGTCTTGATAGAGCACGGGGGAATTGTGTGCTTGTGAAACTATTGCGTCATTTTTTGCAGCTTATGGGACAATCTATTATGTTTTCATCATTTCTTTGGTAGTGAACACATTCACATTAATACGATCACCTAAATCGGGCACGAGGGCACATCTAACTCACTCACGAGGCGTACAAGTTAGGTGCGTCGATAACAGATTCCTATCTTGTGACACACCTGCTGTCAGTAACCGTCTACGACACACCAGACGTGTTTTCCGGTGGACGATTCGGTTGACTTGTCACCTATTCATGAAACTTTGGCGGTTCCCATTCGAAAGTCACTTCCTTTAGGTTGATAATAGAATAGATGTGCAGAATCAACTTTCATTATACGTTTATTTCTTACGCCTCGCTCTTCAAGACGGTCATCACAAGACGGCCCAGACACAAATTTGAATACAGAGGACAGACACTTCAATGACCGGTTGGACAGTTCATTATTTTGTGGGAAAAAAATGGGAACGTGCGAGCTTTTAACCCGGCGCACCTGCACGGCAATCCAACACCTAACCACTTGATCACCCCGCCAAGCGTAATTTATGTCTCTCATTGTTGAACTTCCTCAAATTAGATTGTTCACTGTTTCTATTTTGTCTTTTTCCCACAGTTCAGTAGACCTTCTTCCTGTTTTTCACGCTTGATCTCTATTCCGTTTTTGACGGGCTGCCCGCTGCACCCCATTACCAGAAAATCTGAGCGGCTCCGATGACAAGCTTCCTTGAGAGTAGTTTGATACTTGGAAGGGTATGTGGTGTTACTTCAGTGATTCCAAAACAGTCAAATTTACAAACAACAAGATGGTATGACGTTTTCCTTCCTCTGTCCTGTGTGGGTACATAGATTTTTTTTAGAAAGGCTGTCGGAAAGCTGTAGTATCCTCTGTTGAGGCAGTCTGGCCAACAACTGTTGTGACTAGTCCTTGATATCCTTGATACTAGCAATGGGATGGAGCCGGCGTCTGAGCTGGAGCCACATCAGTGTTCTATTGGGGACAGTTCTGGGTGTGTTTCTGGACACGAGAGTACCTTAGCATCAAGAGGACGGATCTAGGGACATGTGCATGTGTGGAAAAGCATTGTACTATTGAAAAATTGCTCCCAACTACTGTCACACCATTGGTAACACTTGGTGCTGCAGGATATCCACGATGTACCGTTATGCTATCAGAGCTTCCTCATCACTGCCAGCTGTGATTTAAGTTATATTCGACTGGTGCACACACCACGCCACCAGGTGTATCTTTCCGAAACACTGGAAGAATGGGACGTCTCCTCAGGTCGCCGCCACTCTCGCCAACGATGATCAGCCGGTGTAGAGCAGATCCAATATTCATATCTGAAAGCTATGAGACGCCCTTCATCAGCAGTCCATGCTTCCTTATCACGGCACCACTCCAGATGCAGCCATTTCTATTCTGGTATTACCAACAGTCTAGGCCTGGGACGGTAATACCCTAGTCTAACTACTGCTAGTCTCAGACCACTGGTGTAGAATGTCACTGAATACTGAAGGGGACCCATTACTTGTTCTCGGAATCCGGTTGCGATGTGATTGATGCAGAATACGGCGATCGTTCCTTGTGATGGTTTAGACGTGATCGATCAGAACCTTTCCGACAAGTATGCACGCCGTCACGTTCCCATGCAGTCCAGCATTGGGTCTGTGTCACTTCCGATTGCCCCATACATCGGAATATTTTACGATTTGATAAGCTGGTCACGAAGTAGTTCTCCGATTCATTCTAGCCCGTTCAAACTTTGTTCTAATCTTTCTCAGCAAATTTGTCGGAAACAGTCAAGTATAGGGTCTGTTAAAACACATCTTCCCTCATCCATCCTAAAGAGATGACCGTAACATTTTCATTTTCTCTTAGTTATTGACTGGATTAGTCGTTCATTTTCCTTTAACAGCTGCTCCCTTCCTCGTAATCTGTGCTATTCACCCATAATCTTTTCACCCATTCTCTTTTGAACGAGCTTTCGGATATCTCAGATTTTCTAAATACCGTCATTGCTTTGATTTGGGTTCATCCACTACCATACAACCAACCTGTTTTAATCATTATGTTGTAATGTTTTATAGTTCGGTTATCAATGAGATGGCTTTCGCCTTATACAAAGCGTGTGTCGTGCAAAAAGTGTTTATCATATTTTCTCGCCTGATGTTGCCATCTCTGCCACTAGTTTTCAGTTGTAAGATTTGTTTAAGATACTTAAAACCGTAATACCTTTTCATCATTTCATTCCCTTTCTACTTGTAACGAGAGCCCATCATCTAAATAATAAAATTACAGAAATCTGAAGAATGGACCATCCTCGATGATGGATGTCACTAGCACGATGGCACTCGGTTTAGGGTGCCTCATTTTATTCTCTAGCGTGATAGTCAGAGAAAGGTGGATTAGTTCCATCCAAATGTACACATCAGTTATTTTCAGGTGGAAAATCCCAAGCTGGGATTGAGGCAGGACGTTAAGCGGCGGAGAAGATTTGAGAGGGATGAACACTTCCACGTTTATGTTACAACCAAAGAACACCCCAAAAAAGTGGTCGAATCAAAGAATGGGAACTATTTTACTTTGAGTCCGACACGATAGGTCCAACACAGTAATCTGAAGTCCTTGTTGACACGTAGGTGTATGTGTAAGAGTGTGTCGTAGGAAAACAGTAGATGATTTGTTCTACGTGTGCAAGAGGAACCTCATATTTCTTATGTGTTTAATTCTATAACCAAGCTGGTAGAGAGGATTATTGGAGACCCACCAGT
This sequence comes from Schistocerca serialis cubense, assembly GCF_023864345.2. Lineage (NCBI taxonomy): Eukaryota > Metazoa > Arthropoda > Insecta > Orthoptera > Acrididae > Schistocerca > Schistocerca serialis. The sequence continues at coordinate 443,878,152 of NC_064638.1, read as the reverse complement.
GGTAGATCCCAGTTGCTTTCAACCAAATGCCACAGTTCTGATTCCATTTGGAAGTATTTGGGAGGAGATTTCCACTAGGGTTATTGCTTTGCAGTCAAGGAAACCTCCATAAATTATTCGTTGAATCAAGTATATTGAAGATACTTTCAATTTAGAGTTGGTAAATACATCTGTATACCCTGGCTGGCAAAAAGGTGAAGAAATATGAAAACATGCTCGGATGATAATGCAACGTCATAAACTTTCAGACCATTGGTGCGTCACTAAATAATTAGAAATACAGTTCTCAACAATGGCCACCAGAGTGCATGAGTCTTGTTCATGTTTAGTTCTTATCAGATCTGGTAGGCTGCATAAGGAGTATGAAGAGTGTCAGATGTTACGTGATCCCTGTGAAGGACACGGAGATTCTGCATGCTATGTAAACAGCGTTATCAGCACCTGACAGAGTTGAAAAAGTCGTCACTCTGGGTCTCCAACTGGCCACTTGTTGAATCGTGCAGTATCCTGATTTGTGGGACATTTGGGTGTGACAGCGGTCCAATGTTGGATTTCATGGGAACTTGAGGGCAAGCATATTTGTGTCCAAGGTATTGGTCGATCACGTGTAAACCACCACAAAGCAGGATCGCCGCGATCTGTACCAATCACATCGTAATCGCCATCCGATAACCAGCAATGGACTGCCTTCAGCATTCTGCGTCATCCCACACTTTTGGTCAGAAATTGCCAGTAGCGCGACTAGGGTATTGCCATCTCATGTGTAGGTTGATGTTAACACCAAAATGCAAATGGCTGCGTTTGGAATGGTGTCACGATCTGGAAGTATGGATTATTGATGAATCGCGTGACCTAGAGTTCAGAGGTGAATAATGGTTCTGCACTACTCCAGATGACCATCGTTGGCGAGAGTGTCAGCGACCTGGGAAGACGTCCCATTCTTTCAATGTTTTGGAAAGGCACACCTGGCATCATGGTGTGTGAAGCTATCGGATATAACTTACATCACGGCTTATGGTGACGTGGAAGCTCTGACAGCATAACGATACATCACGGTTATACTGCAGTATCATGCGCTACCTCTCGTGTCACAGAACTTTGGAGCCATTCTTCAACAGGACAACGCTTGTCCACACATGCCACATGTCTGCACGAATTGTCCTCCTGATGTTAAGATACTCATGTGGCCAGAAAGACACTCAGAACTGTCCTCAATAGAACATAGGTGTAGCTCCAGCACGGACGGGAACTCCATCCCATTGCCAGTATCGAGGATATCAAGGAGCAGTTACAACAGTTGTAGGCCACATTGCCTCAGGAGAGGGCACAACAGCTTTTCGACACCCTTTATACCAAAATCTATGCATGCATGCAGGATAGAGGATGTACAACGTCATACAGACTAGTTCTTTTAAAATTTGATTCTTCCTTGTAATCACTGAAATAACATCCCACACCATTTCAAGCACCAAACTAATCAGGAGACTGATCACTCGGAAAAAAGAAAACTAGAGCAGTCTCTCAACCCTGGAAGTTTCATTTAGTTTCATCCTCCTGTTCTGTGTGTTTCTCTTTTGAAACAGGCGATGTAATATTCCCAACAGAAACATCTATGCATTTCTAAATTAATAAAGACGATACCTTTGTAGTGTGAACCATGTTTCTGCAGCGTGTTGAACCTCACTTTTTTTCTATCTCTAGGTACTGTAGGGTGTTAGAGTATTGAGTCTAGGATTCTGCAGCCAAATACTACTCGAGCTGGTAGAGGAACTTCGGGAATACCGATTGGGAATATTTGGAACGGTGTTTCCAGTTCCAGCATTTATTGTACAAGCAAAGCATATCTCCCAACAGTCAATGAGGAAATGTAATGGAAATTAGTCGTAATTTAATTCCGGGACAATGACTTGCTCGACATGTGGAGTCAGTGTCGCTTAGATCTTATAGTGTCTGAGTGCGATAAAGTACGAAAATTCTACTGATGCTGCTTGGCTCCTCGGAAAATTCAAAGACAGTGTTGATCTATAATAAATTTAAATTCTGTACTGGTAACAGCGTTTAGTGCGGCAGAAGGTGAATGAATAGAGGAAACCAGATTTGGTATGTAAGGAACGTATTGGTCACACCTCGCCAGAAAGCTCTCTGATGTTGCAAGTAATAAATATGCAAATATGACAAATAGAAATTAGTTTGTTGAACGCCCCTATATCTACATCTAAGTGATTACTCTGCTATTTACAATAAAGTGCCTGGCAGAGGGTTCAGTGATCCACTTTCAAGCTGTCTCTCTATCGTTCCACTCTCGAACAGAGCGCGGGAAAAACGAGCATTTAATTTTTAATGTGCGATTTCTGATTTCTCTTATTTTATCGTGATGGTCTTTTCTCCCTATGTAAGTGAGTGCCAACAGTGTGTAACCAACTTCCAGCTCTGGAGTGAGCTCCTGAGATCGTATACATACTGTGTTCCAGTTATCTTGACCACTCCAAATAACATTTTCCCAAAAGCAAATAAAAAATTCGGCAGGCAAATGCTGATTAGCTTCCAGTGACACGTGAACCCTTATGATTGCCTCTCCTGAAACTATTCACGTTACGAATATTTAAATTGCAGTCGGTCTATTTAAATAACTCCCCCCACCCCCAACCCACTCCATACTTTTATTCCGTAAACCACTTCCTCTCCACGGCTCCTCATCAAGAACGCATCGTGTATTCACGCAAACCCAACATTCAAGTTAATAACAAACAAACAACGGGAATCGGCTGCTCCGTCTGTGCGAGTTCTACGATGATTTTGTTTCTACGACGACTGTGTTGCCCTGGGTTGAAGCCTCTAATTACCTGAAGCGTCTCAAGAATTCGATAAAACGTTTGTATGGAAATCTAATGATGATGCAGTTTTTAAGAAGACTTGTCGTTTAAAAGTACTGCAATACTGTACTACGTCCACACGTATTAAAAAGAAGAAAATTTTGTTGAAATTACTGTCCTGCTGACGTACGTTTTCCATCACTGAGTAGCATTACTACCCTCTCTTCGCTGCTTTCAATTGTACTTACACAAACCTTCAACCGAAAACTGAATATCAGATGTATATTTTCCTTGCGTTTTCATTTATTTCCTGGCGATTCCGAGAAGTGTGTTTGTGCTTGTACATGAGAGACCACGTTAATTTTGTGTTAAGTTTCTAGCAAAGTCATGAGATGATACTTACTATGATACGTATTCGAACAGGAACTGAGGTGAGGAAGTTGATTACCGAATAAAAAAATAGGTTGCTATTTAAAGAATACAAATTCAAATTCATATCTACGCAACGAACATATTTACAATCAAAGCAGGCGTGGTCGTTAACGTTCCTTTGGTATCCAAACAACACTTTCTTCGAATTTGTTTTCTATTTTGTTTCTAGGCAAAAGGTTTGAGTAAGTGGAAGACCCTGTATAAAAGAAAAATGGACTCCGGTGCCTACTGCTTGTTGAAACTTACCTTAATTGAGCAGACCCGACCAATCAATAATTTCTTAATTTGTTACTACCCTGTTTGCTGGGTTATTCTGTAATTTCTATTGATGAATGATGTGCTGTGGCGTCGCTGAAGTATTCTGAAAAATGTGTTCACGGAATACTGGCAAACGGCTATATGTAGTATGTGCAGATCATAAATAGGATTTAGCTCAGTAGAGGCAGATAACGTGTATTTAATAGGAGCATCGCTTTAAATCGTATTAAGGCCATCAATGGACAAAATTAAGTTTGCTGTATTTTTGTATAATTCTCGGAGTGATCTTTCATGCTGTGAAGTCAGATTGTAACAAATCGTATTCACTAACACTGTAAATAGCCGCTGAAAACTGTCTGTTCTTTCAAAACGTATTCATTCCTCTGTTGTGTGTGTTTCAAATCGTATTGAGTCCAACATTAACAGAACATGAAAATGATTAGTTACTATGATCAGCTAGTTATACTGACAACAAAAGAACTTTTTTCGACAGTGCTTACGTGTGCAAAAATGACAATTATCTTTGACTTGTGATTTGTGTGCAAAGGAACAATTGCTTCGTTTATAGAGCAAGTCATTGTGGTAGCTGACAACTCAAGTGGAAACCGAAACAGAGAAAAGAAAACCAGACAAGCTCATCAACTTAAAGCACCATAGAGTAAAGTGAGTGGATGAAGCAAAGAAGACTCATGTGACTAATTTGCCACGTAAACGTTTTGGAGATAATCGGAGGAACATACAGGATTGATATTTCTATGACAGCATCATCGATTCAAATGCTGAGGAAGCTGTCAATGACGAAGAAGTTAGTATTCCAGTTGGGGTTTGTTGGACGATGAAGGAAGACTGAACAGATCTGAAGAGAAAGCAATAGATTGGCCATTCTGAACATCAAAAGGTTTAACCACAAGATTTTGACTATGGATTAACAATTTTGTTTAGTAATAACATAAAAAAGCATTAAAATAATACTTTATATCATTAAAGAAGTGAAGCATAACGACGTGAATTGTATGTCAAGATGATTAACGTGAAAACTATTTTGTCGTATATTAAGATGATTTTCAGTAATAATATGCCAGTTCGCCATAAACCCGGTAAGTCATTTGGCACCATGATGAATGTTCTGAACACTGTATACAGTACAAAGTTTATAGCGAAAAAATTAATTTTGTATTAAAAATAATGTTCTTCTATAATTAATACAACATTTTAAGGTTTCCTGCTTCATCAGGTGGTTAAAACCCTATGAGCTTTGAACCGAGCTCTCCTCAGTCACTGTAAAGTAGTAAATAACTGCCTTGTCACCGTGGCCTCGCCGTTACATAGCGGCGCTGCTTGCTGTGACGTCACTGGTGCTCTCTTCATCGACAAATATGGTAATGTTTCCGTCCAGCTCTGTGGCGCCTGCTGCAACCTCACGATGTCCGTGTCCCAAGCTCTGCTGGTCTGCAAGCCGCTGTCTTTCTTGAGGGTGTTCTCAGATATTTTTATTTCCCTGGCCTCTTCTATAACGATATCCCAAAATACCTTGGTCTTCATGATGAAAGATGATTTCTCGAATGGATTTTTCAGGATAGTGCAGTTGTAAGCAGATGCCACACTGCGTCGGCGTTGCGCCAGAGTGCCTACTATTTGGCCGACGTAGTAGCAGCGCTCTGACATGGTGTCTCGTATACTCAAGCCGTTCTAAGACCTTGATCATCCTTCATAGGCTTCATGAGCTTTCACATTTTCGCTGGGTGCCTCAACACTGGTGAAATGTTGTGTCTCTATCTCGACACAGTGCCACAAAAAGGCAGAAACGTAAGTTCCTTGCTCTTTTCTTCAGTGGTGTATTCTTGAGCGTCTCTCCAGAAATAGCCTACTGTACCTGGCGCTCATTTTAACTATTTTCCGGGAAGAGTTATTGGACTTGGATTAGTTGTAGTGGCAGATCTTAAGCGTCTGAAACAACTTCAGCACGATGTACGACAATGTTCAGAGCACCACGTTATTGCACCGGAAATTGGTCGCTGAGAAAGTGAAAATACCAATCCGTGTATATAGATTTCTTGTAGACACTGTGGCTGCAGCGCCCATTGGTTTCCCAGAGAAGGACGACGTCAAGGAAGAGGAATGCAGCATCTAACTCTACTTTCGTCGTAAACCTAATGTGGTCACGAATGCTGTTCAGGTGTTCTAAGAATTATCCAAGTATTTCATCTCCATGAGGCCGGTTGATAAGAACGGCATCGACGTTTCGATGAAAGGAACTTTGCTTAGCTAGAGCTGTGCAAAGCGATGTATTCAAATTTCTCCATAAAAAGGTTGGCTCCTATAACAAGAACAAAGATAGTTAATTAATTGTATATTAAGATATTAATCGTTTCTTTATTTATCTACGTTACAAGCTATCGGATCAAAGCATATTACGTCCAACATATTTTACTTTCAATTGGAGAAAACAAATACAAAATTATTTCACATTGTCATTTTTCTGGAAATAAGCTTCAAACGCAATAAGTTCATATTTCAAAGTTTAGGAGTAATTAGTTTTTTCTTCCGTCTGTAAAATTTAGTTTTTTTGGACATAATACGATTTGAAACGATGCTTTTATTTTCTCACATATGACAATATTACTGAATCTTAAGCTGTGTCTCCAGGTGTTGATTTGCGCTGGAGTAACGCTTAGTGACAGCTAGATTTCCCAAGGAAGGCCATGGCAATGACATGTCAGTGCAAGTCATGGGAACACGAATTATCTCGTTTCTCTAATTGACTCCCAAATAATATCTAAGCGGAAAAAAACAAAAGTCTTAGTATTTAAATTGAATTCTCATTTTTAATTACAAATACAGCGCTGTGAATGGAAAGTCAAAACCTCTCTATAGTTGAACTCAAGGCTATTCAGGAGACGGATTTCACATCATTATCCCCCAATTCTGACTGAGGGTCTCCTGGTCTCCTACGAGTCACAAAATTTTCACACAAATAGTGCACTGGGGGTCATTCAAACTGCAACATCATGAAGGAGCATACAGCATTTTCATCATTTTGGCATGAGGTGTACTAAATGCTTAAATATGTAAAAGATTAGTATTTCATACCAACACTGATCAACAGAATTAAAGGAACACTTTTCGAAACTCCGTAATTGTTTCTCACTGCAACGGGAAAACAAGTTTAAAATTTGACCCTAAGGTACCTACAACAGTGCTATGTGATGGTGCAAAGGTGTGGCGCTCTGCTATGTCAGCCTCGGGCTCGACGATGCTTCAACCACCAGGATATCGAGAAAGGCGAAATAAAGACCAGAGCTCAGAAGTTCGTGTGACATGTAAAGTGGGCTGCTTATGTCACATTGGCACCGCATTTTACCAAAATTCTTCCCAAGGACACCATGGACGTGTCACACGATGGGTAGGTCGTCACTGCCCCCTTACCCACATTTTACCACTTCTTAAGAAGCCTCCGCGATGGATATCAGAACCGTGACGCCCAATGCTGAAATCACACTTCTTCCTTGTGGGTGGCAGAGGTAAGTTTTCAGACACGCCGCCGCTCAGAATCAAAACTAAAGGGTCTCAACGTGTGGTATAAAAGGCGTCAGTGAAAGCATCCTTTTCCGTGGGACGTAGATTCGCACACGTTTCGTAGTCGAAAACGACAGTTTCCAGTGCGATGGGCAGCAGAAAGACGTTCTTGAAGTCATGTGGTGCTGCTGACAATCACAACCCTTCTCGTCGGACATCACGGTGCTCCAACCATACTGAACAAGATTTCATCCTTTTGGGATGCTGTGTGACCACATCTTTTCCTCTCGCGTACAGAGTGGAACCACTGTGTACCTTTCAAAACCATTATATCCGAAGCAGCAATGGGTCCCTAGCTTTTTTGGGTGGTCCTCTTTCACACCCTTCTGTTGCGTGATCACGGAGGGGTATGACATTGACACATGCATGAATAAAACGCCAACACCCCCCAGTTACCCAAAACCACCAACCCATATTTACTGAGTATTTTAAAAATGTGCCTTTAAAGAAACAGCTTGTGAAATAGTCGTACGTGGTTGCATGCAGGCAATTGGCCTCACAGGTGTGTCAAGTGGCTGCCTACCTGCTGGCGCCCATGGTTATTTCGTAGGTTGCAAAGACACATTTGTAAAATTCTTGATAAACGTGGTTGGTTGCCACCGCGAATTTTCCCAAACTAGAGGAGGTCTGAGAGACACCATTTGCCGTTTATCCATTCATGTGTCAATATCAGACCCCTCCATGATCATGCCACAGTAGTTCTGAAAAACCATAAGGACGCTTTGTTGCTTCAGCTCGCGTTCTAATTAAAAAAAAAGAAAAAAAAGAAAATCCAATGATTCCTGGTCTGGTGGCCCGACCCTGTACCCCACAGCAAACTTTGAGGTCGCATTGAACTCCCAAGGGTGAAATCACGTTCAATGGGGCTGCAGCTCCATGATGTCCATCGAGTAGGGTTGAAACTATACCAAGAAAGTTTTTCTGCTGCTCATTGCACAACAGACTATCGTTTTCGTCAGTGAAATGTGTCGGAATCATGATCTCAGATAAATCGATGGTTTCACACTATATGGCATCCACTGAGGCCTCGGTTTCATTGTGGACGGCGGAGTGTGTGAAATATTTTCCTTGGCTACCCATAAAGAAATCGCTTCATTTCAACGCTGCACGTCGAGGTTCTGACCCCATGGTTCAAATGGCTCTGAGCTCTATGGGACTCAACATCTTAGGTCATAAGTCCCCTAGAACTTAGAACTACTTAAACCTAACTAACCTAAGGACGTCACACATATCCATGCCAGAAGCAGGGTTCGAACCTGCGACCGTAGCGGTCGCGCGGTTCCAGACTGAAGCGCCTAGAACCGCTCGTCCACTCCGGACTATATATATAAGACGGGTTGTGACTACCTTCCCATCGTGTGCCACGTCCACAGGGCCGTTTCGCAGATTTATGGCGAAATTTTGCCCAGTGTGACATCATTAACCCACTTCGCACGTCATGTGAACTTCTGAGGTCTGGCCTGTTCTTCACATGTGTCGGCACTTTGCTGTGTGAAGCATCGTCGAGTCAGAAGGTGATATCGCAAGGCACCACGCCTTTTCACCATTACACCTTTGAGCCAAATTTTAAACTTATGCGTCGGAATGGGAGATAATTACGGAGTTTGGAAGAAGAGACCCTTTACATTCCATGTGCGTTGTAGATAGGAGTAAAGCCAACAAATTGTCACCGGCAGCTGTGGCCGAGCGGTTCTAGGCGCTTCTATCCGATATCGCGCTGCTGCTACGGTCGCAGGTTCGAATCCTGCCTCGGGCATGGATGTGTGTGATGTTCTTACGTTAGTTAGGTTTAAGTAGTTCTACGTCTAGGGGATTTATGACCTTATGACCTCAGGTGTTGGGTCCCATAGTGCTTAGAAGAACCGTTTTTGAACTAATTTTCGTACATAATGAAAGAATACGGTCTAAGTTTCTCATTCAGAAATAGTATTTGGTTTTCTTTTTTTTCGTGAGATCATGCAAGCCTTGTATAAGAAGAGACACATCTACCAGCAAGTGACGGAATTCGACACCGACGGGATTGTGTCACACACAGAATGCGGCTTACTGCTCCAAATGGTAGCTGCCCTGGTTGTTCGGGATCCCAGGATCCTTATGTGAATGTGGAATCGAAGAGACCAGGAGGGCCATACTAAATGACATGAAGGACCTTAACGGGCATGGTGACTAACGCCCGAGAAGACACACATGCTATTTTCTCGACTGTGCAAGATCCAACAGCCACGTCAGTACGTTGAGTCAGATATGCGCTTGTATGGAGCACATGAAGAGTGCGACCACGTGTGAAAACACTGGGACTGTCAGCGCGGTGACGTTTGTTGTGGCTACCATTGAAGCGACGGTAGCGAAAACTGCGCCGACAGTGGTGCGTCGAACGACAACCGTGGGCACAGCGACACTGGGCACGTGTCCCGGTGTTGGGTACAGCATCACAAGGTACACATCCGTGTATGGAGGCTCGAGGAGAATGAACGTTGTAGGACTGCAGTCATCGTCATCCTGATTCAACAACTGGCGTTATGGTATCGGTAGCCATTGGGTACACATCATCATCATCATCATCTCCTCCTCTTCGCATAGGTCTATCGGTAATTTGGATCACCGATATCACGTGACTTACTAAGGCTGATGGCTGTGCCCTGCCTTTGAGGTATTTGAACAAGATAACTCAAGATTGCATTTAGTCCTGCTGTCCTGACAGAGCTCATAAATAGGAGGATCGATTATTGTCCCCGCCTTTCACAGACCTCTCACTTATTAAAAACTGGCACGCCAGAACTTGTCACCCACTGTGATTGATGAACTCTGGCAGAAAGTTAAGGCAGCACGGAATAACCTACAGTTATTTTCATACAAACGCAGTTCGTATTCGAGCCACTGATTCTGTCGGAGGTGGAGGTCTCTGTATTAGATTGCGTAGCATTTATATCTCCAAATGATCTAAATGTTTTACCTTGCATTCTTCATACTGTACTCTATGCGAGTAATAAGCAAAAATTTTGTTATCTGATATCTTTCCGAGTGTTGTAGTTTTTTTCCTAGCTGCCTAGAATGAATACGGCCACCTTTTTCGTTGATCGTTATCGAATTTCAGTGGGTAGCCATTAGAGGTGTACAGAATTTTAACTGAACAGCCTTTTACTCTCCATAATTTCTCAAGAAGTGATAACATGCGACAGTGTAAATAGTGATCCATTTATCACAACGAACCAAATAGAGAGAGGAGTGAAGTACTTTCTGGCAGCGTTTTACGCTTCCCCGTTGCTTCATAACGACACATAATACTACTAACATATTAACCAAATTAGAAACTATGTATCAGATTCCCCAAGTGACATGTCTCTCGAATTTGTTTCTTCCAAATAGTCCCACGACTTACCTAAAACATTGGAGAAAAATGCTCCAAAAGATCTTAGCTCGGAAGAGATCCGGCGATGTTGCTTGACAAGCTAGGGTTTGACAAACACGAAGATAAGCATTAGAAACCCTCGTCGTTTGCGGTCGGGCATTATCTTGTGGAATATAAGCCCAGGATGGATTGCCATGAAGGGCAACGAAACGGGGCGTAGAATATCGTCGTATTACTTCTGTGCGCGAAGGGGGCCATGGATGACGAGAAGTAGTCCTGATATGAAAAGAAATGGCACCACCAAACATCACTTCCAATAACGCAGGCGACAGTCAGACTACTATCCCATCGCTGTCAGGTCGTCTCTAGACACGTATATGGCCTGGAATCTCATTTACTGTGTTAGAATTTTCTTCAGTCGTGAGTCACACTTAGAACTGAGCTCCGATGGTCATCGAAGACGTGTCTAGAGAACCCTACGATACGGCTTCTCCAGACGCGTCTTCGATGACCAGCCGTAACGCAGGCTTCTCTAGACACGTCTTCGATGACCATTGGGGCTCAGTTCCAAGCGTGACTCGTCACTGAAAACAATTTTAATCCTGTAAATGAGATTCCAAGCCGAAGACGTGTCTAGAGCAGGCTGTAATACGGCCCCACAGCCAGGGATTCCTTTGTTTGTCATCCGCGGTAACCTTAGAGTACAGAGCTATGTCGACGATATTCTACGCCCCCTTTTGTTGCCCTCTATGGCAAGCCATCCTGGGCTTATATTTCAGCAAGATAACGTCCGCCTGCACACGGCGAGTGTTTCTACCGAGTGTCTTCCTTGCGAAACCCTATCTTGGCAAGTAAAGTCGCCAGATATCTCCTCGATTGAGAACGCCTGGAGTGCTACGGACAGGTCCTCCATCCATCTCGCGATCTTGAAGATTTAACACTCCAGTTACACAGAAGCTGGCATCGTATCACTCAGAAGGACATCGAACAACACTATGAAGCAATTTCGTGCCGGATAACTGCTTTGATAAGGGCCAGAGGTACACACTGCGTTACTGACTTGCTCAATTTGCGAAGTTCTTTATCTCGAATAAGGCTCACACTTTTTCTGAATTTATTTATTTATTTATTTTGCATAGAGTGTGTTTGGATTACATTATCCTGTGTTGAACTGTATGTATACCTAAATGTGAAACTGCTTAGAAAGCGGGTTGGGCCCAGGTGTGGATGAAGGTACGTGTTATTGGGGTCATAAAACCGGTAGGGAACTAGCACTCAACATAATTCACGGAAGTACCGCCTGCAGCCATGCTTAGGGTCACGCCCGACCGTCGAACTGGACAGTGCATTCAAGGCAAGCTGCCTTGGTGCCGAGCACCCAAAGTCACACAATACAGAGTTTATTTCCAAGTTGTCCAGGGACAATGGAGACTGTTTTTCAGCAATGTATGTGTGGTAAGGAGATGCAGGCCGTTTCTGGCAGGGTCTCAGAAGAATTTCTGTTGTAGAAAGAACTTCTGGCAGGCGATATTCATCGAAAAACGCAGGCTGTTAAGACAACATCTTAGTGGAAATGGAACACTAAGTTTAGGCCTTCTTTGAGGATTGTGACACATGGACTCCACATTCAGACTCAGCCAAGACTAGATGTTTAAGGATATGTATAACGGACTATCATTGGTTAATGTAAGTGACTTGTAAGTGTGAGAGAGGAATGCAGCTGTTTTTACAGAGGTCCACCCCTATTGGCCAACACGCGAACGTAGGGGGAAGGAGACAGTAGGACACAGTTTCGAAGCACTAAGTATATCGAATTCTGTAACTGGTTAACCATCTGAAATGTGATGCGGGGAGGGAGAACAGCGTCTTTTAAGACAGCTTCTTATTGGTTGGGGTGCACATAATGTAACATTAAGCCAATCAAAATTACGTGACGCCGAGAAACACAGAGAACAGTGTGTTCCCTATCGGAAACGAACTGCAGAAAGTTATTTCCCTGGCAGAGTTTTCCATGGGCGGACTTCAACTGTAGACGACTTTTACAGTCTCAACATCGCCGAAAGGCTCTCATAATGAGAGTTGAACTTAGGTGGGAGTTGTTGGTACAAAGCCAATGACTGATTTTGCAGCCACGTCAGCTGACATCTACAGATTATGAGCATGGTGAGATCCAGTCGCCACTGAGAGGTGACTGTGGGGAAAGTGTATTCATTTTTTATGATGCTTCGTAATTTCAGTCTTTATTTTGAAGACCTATCAACAGTTATAGGGTCGACATGATTTTAATTCCAGTAACAGAGGCCCCTCCCGTCGGAGGTTTGAGTCCTTCCTCGGGAGTAGGTTTGTGTATTGTTCTTGGCATAAGTTAGTTTTAGTTAGTTTAAGTAGGTGTAAGCCTAGGCACCGATAACCTCAGCAGTTTGGTCCTTTAGGAATTCACACACATTTCATTTCCAGCAACAGATGTGCACGCACATCCTTCTCTAATTTCTATCTCTATGACCTGACCTTCGCATATGTAAATGTTTAATTCAGATAAATGTACATTTGAACCACTTTCTCAGTGCCTTATCTAGGTTTATCAAGGCATTAAATTATTATTTTAATGATTATTAAACCATTTCTTTTAAACTGATGTGTGATAAAATGATTTCTTTGAGATCCTTAATTAACTTTGTAGTTAAAGAAATCCTTTATCATGTTTTAGTGGTCAATGGTCAGTTTATGTACCATATACAGGGCCATATTGATATAGTCAATTAAGGAGCCACTTAAAACACCCCACCAGTTTCTCACATACACCAACAACTTAGAAATTCAAATGAGAAATCCTTTCCTGGCCGGAGGGAAACGTGAGGAAAACAATCACACTATCATGTGAAATACTACACACATCTAAATAAGTTTCAATACATTTCACATATTTCATTTTTAAGTTTTTTGTTGGCATTTGGAACTATATAACCTGTATTCGAAAGCAAGGAGACTACAAGTACAAATGTCGCCTTCTAAAGAAAAAACAAACACAGCTGACTGATTATCAAAACACTTACACACTGTTAGAAAACATTTTATAAAAACCATTTTTTCATTAAGTTTTCTTGATATTGATCTATTTTGACCTAAGATTAGTCAAAATTCGAGCTCCGCCATTCAAGGCAACTCGCACTGTATCGATTAACAGCACCTAGTCTCCGTCTACAGCCCTTAACTTTATATTGTGAATATGCAAAAACGGTGGGAATTGCTCAAACCTTCCAATGATGGCGGCAGAAATTTAGTCAGTATTACCACAGAACTACGGCGTTTCAATAATTAATTCTGAACAATTGCAAGAACATAATGCAAATCCAGTCTTTCTTCACCATTGATTTGTGTCTTCGTTGAACAATTCATCACAAAGATGGGGAAACTGGCAACACCTCTAACAGCTATCATGCGGCTATTGTCAAAATCTGCCGAGGGAGCCGGCCCATAGGTAGCGACCCTACCATGCTGACACTTAGGTTTACATTCGATCATAACAAATTCCTTTTTTTTTTTTTCGTAAATGCCCTTTCTCGCATTTGGCAGTCTTTATTTTCTATCCTCTCTAAGTTGTCTGTCTTCAATTATTTCGCCGGAATAAAAAGTAATTGCCTTTCCTTGCTTCCGCATAATGCAACTGAAAGAAGTAGTCACTTATTTGTATTGCAAGTTGCGAATCATGCTCTATTCTTTATTCTACTGCGTAGGACTTAATGCCGGGACGCTAAATATTGAAAGCTCGTGCAGAACGAAGACTGTCACTGTGGCTGTATAGCAGAGCGACGTACGAACGTTGCCTGACACCAAGGTTTCAACTTGTCCGCCGTCGGGCTGCTAACCTACTCGATGCAATGCTATACGAAGCCATTTTGAGTCGAGCCGTTCCATTGTCCGTCAGCCGCAGCTGCCATATGCGCTGCTCCAAATTAGGCGTTATCTGCCCGCCGTGTCGCTCTCGCTAATTTGCATCCGCAAAGCCAGTGGCCCACTTTAACTGTCATGGACTGGACAGATAGGAATTTGTGTCCAATTACTTCCGAAGTGCAGCGTTTATACGATCATAATTTCGCCGTGATTGCGACGTTGCCTTGGAGTGTTATTCGTGCAGACAGGATGCTTTGTACGTCAATTAGAGCCTAGTGTTTGCGGCTCCGCCTCACCTAGTTGCAGCGCCCGCAGCAGCTGCCATCTTTGTCTGCTCGCCACACTTGTCAATAGAAACCATTGATCTCGTGATGCAGAAATCAATTGGCGTTCGTCGGTAATTTCTGCGTAGTCTTGCGAAAGTTGCTGCTCTGGTTACACAAGCATGCTGAAATATTGTTTAGGCGGTTCTCTGCGAATTTATTTATTTACATTATCGCTATAACACAAGACCGCGCTCTCTTCTATGTTTACAGCGAGTAATAAAACTGTAAGGTATATAAACGTTTAGCTGTTAGAAATTACGCGTCACGACACAACGTGTAAACCAAAATCTAGAAACGACGGAGAGGCTCCGTCCCCGCCATAGCCCTCAGTAGTTCACAACCCCACATCAGGCTACAGCAGTCAACTCTTGCATCCGCCGCCCCACACCGAACCCTGGGTTATTGTGTGGTTCAGCCCCCAGTGGACACCCACGGGAACGCCTCATACCAGACGAGTGTAACCCCAAATGGTAGAGTAATCATGGTGTACGAGTACGTGAAGACAGTGTTTGCTCAGTAATCGCCAGCATAGAACCCAAACCTTACTACAACACCATCAAAAGTTTCCACCATCTGTTTCCAACAGAGTACTAAAATCGTGTTCCCAATAGACGAGTAGGTTTCTCAGCCACATACGTAGTAGCTCACTGAACCAGAACGTTTTTCTGGATAGACTGAAATGTACTATTGTTAAACCATTCCATAAATGGGGGAATTGGTCTGATTGTAATAGGTACCGACAAGTCTCACTTCTGACAGCTTTATGCAAAATTTATGAAAAAGTAATTAATTCAGCAGTAACTTCACATATTTGTAGTGATGAATTACGAACAAGACGACGATTTGGTTTCCAGAAAAGCTTTTCGACAGAAAATGCCGCATATGTTTTCATTGATCAAATATTAAACACTCTGAACAACCGAACATCACACACTGGGATATTTTGTGATCTCTCAAAAGCTTCAGACTGTGTAAATTATGAAGCTGTTCTACATAAGCAAAGTATTGTGGTATGAATGGGGCAATGCAAAATTGGTTCAATTCGTATTTAATTGGAAGATAGCAGAATGTTAAAATTAGCAGTAGAGATAGGTTTCAAGAGTCAGCAGATTCTTCTAATTTGAAAGCTATTAAGAACGGTGGCCTATAAGTTCAGTCTTGTTGCCCTTATTGTTCTTAATAAGTACTAATGACTTGCTAGTCTCTATTGATGAAACTGCAAAGCTAGCCGTTTTTACTGTTTGTACAAGTATAGTAATCACACCAACAAATAAGAATTAGCTGAGGAAATCGTAAATACTGTTTTTCAGAAAATAAAGTGGTTCGCTGTAAAAGGACTCTCACTAAATTTTCAGAAAACATGGTATATGCAGTTCTGTACAGTAAATGACATAAAACCATTGAAAAACATGGACTTTGGACAGAAGTATGTTGCTAAGGCAGAATATTCAACATTTCTGGGTGTATACAATGGTGAGAAATTGAACTGCAAGAAATATATTAGTGATATGCTCCATCGTTTGAGTTCAGCTACTTGTAATATTAGAGTTATTGCATATTTTGGTGACAACATTATCAGTAAATTAGCTACTATGCCTATTTTCATTCGTTACTTTCATTTGGCATCGTATTTTTGGGTAGTTTAGTACTAAGACAGTATTGATTACACAAAGGTGTGAAATGGGAATAATACTTGGATCCACCCAAGATCACACTGCAGACATTTATTTAAGGAAGTAGGGGTATTCACCGTACATTCACAATAACTATATTCACTTACGAAATTTGTTATTAATAACCCATCTCAGTTCATAAATAATGGCAAAGTGCATAGCTACAGCACTATAAGAAAGTATAATCTTCGCAATTCTGCGTTAAATCCGATTTTCGCACAGAAAGGGGTGTATTATGCTGTCACAAAAGCCTTTCATTATTTATCAGATAGCATTAAAATTCTGACACAAAGACAACCAGCATAAAAGACAAAAGAGTTTCTGAATGACAACTACTTCCACTCAGCAGATGAATTTTTACATATGAAGTAGTAATTGTTAAAAAAAAAAAAATCGTGTGAAGAAACTTCATGTTGAACAGACACATTCCACATCATTACGAAATTTCGTATTCATGATCTACGGAACAAATATTCATGTGATGTAACGTATGCTTCGTAGTTACAACCATAGGGTCGTATAACAACTGTCGTAGTACCGTTATTTCCGTCAGCTCGTATGCGCATTCTTGCGCAGTCTTTCCTAGATGAACATGACGATTGGGTTGAGTCGCCCCTTCTATTAGACACAAATCTGAGGTGGACACGGTTTGCCGCTCTGGCCTTTATTCTTCCTGCACATTTCTTCTGCCTGTATGAAATTCTAACACATCTGTTTTGGTAGCATTACTTATTCTGCATAACGTTACTTCACTGAAGCCATGGCTATTTTCTTCAAATACTAAAACATAATCATACTTTGCCCTCCAGTCAGTGACCACATATTCGGTAACGTCTTCTCTTTGACACTGTATTTCGAAGCGCAACGGTACAGATACCATCATATAACGGCAGCAGCTGAACGCTTCTATCGCCTCTTCTATCAAGACAGGGAACGTAATTCGCACGGGAATACATATATAAGGGGCGTTCAAAAAGAAACGAGCCGGAGGCATAATTACATAAACCAGTACCTGTATGTTAGAAGTATTGACCCTAGCTGTTGAGACACTTGTCCCACTTTGACACAAGGCGATGAATGGCTGCCTCATAAAATTCCCGGTGCCGCGATGTTAATCAGTCCCCCACGTACAGCTAGACGTCGTCATCCGAGGTGAATCGTTTGCGCCTCAGAGCCTTTTTGAGAGGACCAAAAATGACTTAATCACAGAGAGAGAGGTCCTGACTGTATGTAGGGTGGCCGAGAACCTCCCATTTGAATTTCTGCAGGAGTACCGCGACTGTGTTGGCCGTATGAGGCTTTCCGTTGTCTTGGAGCAGAATGACCCCACGGGTGAGATTGGCTGGTCGTTTTGATTTGATCGCTTGGCGAAGGGTGGTCAAGGTTTGCGAGTAACGCTGGGCATTCACTGGTGATCCATGCTGCAGGAAGTGAATCAGAAGGGGGCGATCTTGGTCATAGAAGAACGTCAGCACAACCTTTCATGCACTCGGGTGGAATACGACGTCTAGCTGTACGTGCGGAACTGATTAACATCGCTGCCCCGGGAATTTTGTGAGACAGCCAATCACCGCCTTATGTCACAGTGGGACAAGTGTCTCAACAGGTACTGGTTTCTGTAATTATGCCTCCGGCTCGTTTCTTTTTGAACGCCCCTTATAAGTCCTTAACAGCTGCTAATACCTTTGTTATTCAACATCAGTAGTACGTCTAAGGACTAAGTAACCTGTAGCCTTGGTGATCTCTGCAAGCTAAAACTAAAACGACAATGACACTGAAAATAAATTATAGTGATAGTTCATTAAACTGATGAATACGACACGTTTCAGGAATAACAGCAAATATTTTAAATGTAACCATTTGTTGGTTACAAAGGCGCAGGAGTTTCAATGTAAACCAAACATATATTCAAAGGTGTTCAGCGAATGAATTCCACCTACGACTTCAATGCACTTCAGTGCCCGTCAACCTTGCCCACAGGCAATAATGTAAAGGCCATCAGTCTACCGGATAAGGTTAGATTTATCTGATGTGTTAACTGAAAACTAGAATGTGCAGGGGCCTGGTCATCCATCTTCGTAACCATAGGTACCAGTAACGCTGGACGCTTGTTTTCAAAGCAGTTTGAGTAATTGGGCACGCCTGGACGATTCGGTAACACGAGACATCCAGTGAACTCATTAACTACACATCCAACACCACACACGTACAGAGAAGCATTTTTGAAAGTGTGTCTCCATAAAAGCATGTGGATTTTCATCGCACCTTCTTCGTGAGTGACCAGTCTTAGTGATACCATCACGAGATTAAATGTCTTCATAAGTTAATAGTTTGAATGACATTACTCAACCATTTGTAGTGGGCCAACGACATAATTCTAACAATCTACCTTTAAGGCCATCTCGATGGCGTTGGATCCGCTGTAAACGGTAATGACAGAGACGAGACGTACGTAATCTCCACGAAAGTGTTCTGAGTGAAACATTGATAGGCGTATGAATTCTGTGTGCCTTTTAAAGGAGTGTGTTCTACCAACTGAATTACGTCTACTAGTTCATCCACACACTGTCAGTTTATACGTTCAGATTGTGATATTACTGCTGATAACTGCATCAGTGGCACGTGATTTAGTGAATAGACGAGTAAACACTCTTCAGTCTGGTACTCTGTGGCTAGGAAATCGTCTGCCGCTTTTTGTACAACCAGCAGCAGCAGCAGCATTCATATCACCAAACCTGTATAGAAATTCTACATCGGCACAATCAGCATTTGCAAATACGTACTGCTTGCTTCAACGATTCTGGTCTTCGGCCTGTAATCTCACTGAGTGAAGTAGAATTGCCTTCAGTGATAATCCCGCTTTGAACTGAGCCCAGACTACCAGCGGAGACGTATGTGCAGACTGCCCGGACAGTGGTGGGGTACCAGCCTGACTGTCGCGTGCAGTACGGCCCGATAACCGGGAGTGATGGTGTGGTGTGCCATTCCATTTCGTAGCAGGACCCCTTTGGTTGTCATCTACAGTGCCCTTACAGCACATCGGTACTTCGACGACAATCTACGCCCACTTTTGTTGCTCTTCATGCAAACCCATCCTGGGCTTACATTTCAATGAGATAATGTCCCTGGCACACTGCGAGTAATTCTGCCGCTTGTCTTCGTGCTTGCCAAATCCCTTGTTGGCAAGCGAGGTCGCCGGATCTCTCCACAAGTGAGATCATTTTGAACATTATGGGCAAGGCTGTCCAACCCGCTCGGAATTTTGACGATGTAAAGCGCCAGTTGGTCAGAAATTGGCACAATATCCCTCAGGAGTATGTCCAGTATTCTATCAAACAATGCCAAGCCGAATAACTGTTTTCTGAAGGGCCAGAGGTGGACCAATGCGTTTGTGAAGCTTGGTTCAAATGGCTCTGAGTACTATGAGACTTAACGTCTGAGGTCATCAGTCCCCTAGAACTTACAACTACTTAAACCTAACTAGCCTAAGGACATCACACACATCCATGCCCGAGGCAGGATTCGAACCTGCGACCGTAGTAGTCGCGAGGCTCCAGACTGTAGCACCTAGAGCCTCTTGGCCACGCCGGCCGGCCTTTGTGAAGCTCTCTCTCTTGAATGAATCATTCAGTTTTTCTAAAATTGTAATCATTTGTTTGTCCGTACATGCACATTACATCCTATGCGAACAACTCCTTCGTGGTGCGTAGTCCCATTTTTTCTTCTCTTTTTCTTCTTCTTCTTAGAGTGCATTTACTATTTAAAGAATACTCCACTATTTTTGTGGCACCGTGGCATCTAAATCTAAATACACTACGTAAACATCATTACAGAAGCTATTACCGTAATTACCAAGTAAGTGGAGCAGCCTAAGTTGATCTGCTCTTGTTTTGACTTCGAGGAATAAAAATAAGCACCTGTTTCAGTACTGGCATTTCTTCTTCAGCTGAGTCTATTATTACGAAACGCTGCACTTATGACCACCGTAATAGGTCTGTAGAATTCAGTATATCATTTCTGCAGTGGATGAAATTATATTTTCACAAGCTATTCCATAGATTATACGAAAATCAAAACAGTTTCCACCACCTGATCCTATTTAGATTCAGTGATCAGGGGAACTATTGAAACACAATTGCCAGACAACCTATTTAATCGAGACGAAGTTCTCCACCTCGATAATTCATGGAAGAAAGTAATTTAACGTCTATGCTGTCAGAGGTATTTTTGATCTGAATCTTCACTGCCTGGGATTCCTACACAGCCCATAATAATTTCAATTACTAATCACACAATTTGGAAGCTCTATAGCTTTACTGAATCTTCGCTTGCTATGTTTTACTGATAGCAACACAAAATGTCTAGCGCTATGGTACCGACTGTCTTACGCTTCACACATGCACATTTCCACCCGCAGCTTATCATTCTTGTAACTCCTTTGAATTCAGTCTCTGTTCCGCCTTGAAGGTAACTGTTTGTTCAACAGCCGAAATACCGGAAAATGAATATTGTTGTCACGGATGTACGCCCGAAAGATGATCGAAGAAATACTTTGTCATGTGAGCATCATGAACCGTAGTCTTTGGCAGCTCATTATTGTATCACTGCAGCATAGAAATTATTTTAAACGAAGGTGTTCTTTAATCACCCCCGTACGAATAGCGGCAGCGTGCGTGGCTTTTAAAATATCGGCTCTAGCGTCCTACAGGCAGCAGCTACAAGTTAAAAGTAAATTAAGTTACAAGAGCGGAAGACGTGCCTGAGGTACGGTCGGCAGGAGCACATTTCGCATCGGCGGGCCACATTCATCAAAGGCGCTCATTTGCGGCCACACGACAAAAGGCACTCCTGGGGTGAGTGAAAAAAAAAGAAGGAAAAACTGGTAGCAGGTGTTGCGTTCCGTTGCTGAGCCCCCTGCGGGGCCTCTCTAAACGGCCCGCCATCCCTCCCCTCTGCCCCTGCTCCTGCCCCTATCCTCGGAGCACGCTTCTACATTGATTAATATCTCCAGTAATTAATGGTAGCAGGGCCGGCGGCGCGCGCCTGGCGTGTAGCCCCCCCGCACAGCACCGTGCGGGCATAGTGGCTCACGTCGGTGCCACAGCCGGATCGCGATTACAGCGGGTACGGTCCCGTCGGCATGGTTTTAGTTAATGGCAGGTAGTGGGACCACGTTGTTTGCATGTGTAGAATACAGGCGCGAATCCTAGAGCGAGCGAGCGTTATCAGCTTCATGGCTCCATAAAGAACGTAACTAAAAATGTTTTTATTTTTACTTACATCAAATTCAAAAGCTTTTTCCATAGTTTTCGGAAAGTAAAGTAGCATGGAAATAATCTAAAATGGGAATTAAATCTAGGGAATCACAAGTATATATTATTGAGTCGTGAAAATACGAGTAGATTCAAAATGACCCAAAAGGTTCAGTAACGCAAGACAGAAAGGCAAAGATCCCCACTGGAAAAAAACTAACAGTAACTCCGACTTTCCTCACCATTGACAGATATGACTGAGAGAAGCAGCGTCCCTACTACTTACTCATCCGCAAGCCATGATTACCAGACCAGTGTGCACAATCCTAGTGCTAAGCTGATAACAGTGAGTGCACACTTGATTTGATGTCGTGTAGGTTATTATTCTTGTAAGTTATGCTTAACCGGTGTAATAAAGTTTAATGTAAGCAGATCTTACTCTTGTATTAATACATTTTGTACATGTTACTGTCAATATATTTCTTCACGAGGCAACTGTCCTACTACGAAAGTGTTAGTAATGCCAAATTATACACAAAATTATACTCGGTGTAGGCTGGGGGAAGGGGGAGGGGGCGATGGGGGGGAGGAGAAACCATGAATCTGTGATTACTGTCTCCACTCCACCTTCTCCCTCAAGACCCAACCCTCGACCCATAACTCACAGAATTCCTTCGATGACAACAATCACAGCGACAACGACTCACATATTCTGCATTGATATGTTTCTCTGACCTGTTGTGGTATTATCTTCCCCGCCAAAATCACTGTATTGGTTTATTTATCTCTAAAGTGAAACAGACGTATACTACTTATGGTACATATGCAAATTACTTTTATGCATTAGGAACTTCAACTAAATGGGATGACTATGGAATTTACTTGTTACCAGTATCAGTCGTCACTAAGCTTTATTTTAAGCTCTGTAGGTTACTACATGTCGCCACGAATTTCGAGTCTCAGCACATAATTAAGGGTAACAGTTTCCCGTATGTATTAAGCCTACTATACTTTTATACATAAAATTAATACTTTTAGTTTAATCTAAATTTAGTGAATTTGCTAATGCAACTTCTTGTGGGTTGTGATTTACTTCTGGTGTTTCTGACGTCGTTGTTACTTTATGAATGAAAGGTGAACAATTATTGTTAGATGTAAGCTCAAGTTTGTGAATTATCTGTGTGTTGCAACAACTAGGAGTGTGTATGAAAGCCAAAAATCTAGCCCTAAAATTGGTCGCTGTAAGCATAATTTAAAGACTTGAGCTGTTAAGAGTCAATAACTTGTTCATACATCATTCATTGGGTAATAACAACGTCAGCAATATCAGAAGTAATGCGCCGACTACATTTCACAAGGAGCTGCATCAATAACAACGCAATATTCTGATCAACCTCAATGTATTAATTTAATTTATAATTGATGTTAACTGTATCATAAAGACGCTATTTTGTGGCTGTGCACTCTTGTAATGTTTGTGGTACCTGCCTGGATGAAGAGAGGGTGGCAGATAGGTGGATGGCCCGTTTTCTGTCACTGCAACACAAAATGCTGAGGTGGTTAAAATACACTTAATTACAGGAACCAATTGAATTCTTAGCTTCAGTGATGTCCGATCGGAAATTCTGTGGTTAACAGCAATCAACTAAGATGTACTAATTCTTGAATCTTGCCCGTGTCCGTATCACAACTATATACTGTGACTAACGTTCCCTCACAGCTAGCTAAGGTGGAAGGCGGCGACTATCACTGTGGAAGATTAGAACACAGTGCGACATATTGAGGTGCAATGCGAACTGAGTTCCGATGCGACGTACGGAGAAACTGAGATTGAGATATTAAGACAGCTCGGTCGACGGCGGCGGCCTATACGAACGCTGCCCAGGGGGCGTTAATCGGCCCGTAGCCTGGGGGCGTATCTTGGTCTTCTCTTGTCATGGGCCCACCTAGTTCATCCCCAGCTATACAATCTTTCCTAGTGCCGACCGGTGTGCTGGCGAAGGCGTACGCCAGAACGCGCTACACTTAATCTGAATGCATATCTGATGACGAGCTGAGGACCCAAACGCGTTGCGATATGTATTAACCGATATACGTTAAAATAAAGCTTGTTTAATGACTGGTATTAAAGTGAATGAATCTTATTAAATTAATGAATTGCGACAACCAGTGATTTGTGATGATGTTATGTGCTTGTAACTGATTTTGAATTGGGTAGTGACTGTTCTTCAGTTGCGTTTTTACAAAAGTTTGAAAAGTTGCTCGTGGTAATAACCTCTCTGTATGTAAATAAAAGGAATGTCGTAATTGTATTGCATGGGACTGGAGACCTTGAAACGACGGAGAGGCTTCGTCCCCGCTGTAGTCCGCAGTGATACATAACCCCAGAACAGGTTGCAGCAGTCCACTCACCCCACCGCCACCCCACGCCGAACCAAGTGTTATTGTGCGGTTTGGCCTCTAGTGGACCCCCCTTTCCACCCCACCCCCCCACCCCCTCCTCCCCGAGAAAGTCTCACACCAGACTAGCGTAACCCCGATGTTTCCATGGTAGAGTATTTACGGTGTACGCGTACGTGGGGGAGGTGATTGCGCAGCATTCGCCGATAAGGGGAACCAGCCTGAATTCGCCGAGACAGATTGAAAACTGCCTTAAAAACCATCCGCAGACTGGTCGGCACACCGGACCTCGACACTATTTCGCCGGGCGGATTCGTGCCGGGGACTGGCACGCCTTGCCGCCCGGAAAGTAGTACGTTAGACCGCCGGCTAACCGGGAGGAGACAATATCGTAATACTTACTGAAGATTTTGGAAAAAAAAATATTTTGACGTTGAGATATTGTACGCTTAGTATTTTCCCTGACCCAATCACAAGAAGAATAGGCTTCTATAGTCTTTAGACTGTTCAGTCCTCAAACATCAATTGTAAGCAGATGCAGAGTTTTCAGAAATATCCCTTGACACATTTGTATAAATTAAAAATTGTTTTTCGGATTTAACTGTTGGAGCCGGGGTAATTCCATTGTCAGATGCAACTAGGATACGCCGAAAATAAAACGGTCGAACAGCCCAGAACTCAGCGTATTCCTATAGAAAAGTCAGGTAAGAGATGAAAATCTGTAAACGGAATAGCTGCTCTCTCAAAACCGTACTTTGGAAAACTTCAGCATAAGTTATGAAGAGATTGCCACTTTTCCGGAAATGATATTATTCAGGAAGAAGTGGGTCGTAAGACATAAAAACTTTTAATCGTAGCTCTGTTCCACAGAAATTAAATGTGATTACAGACAGCAAACCACAACTAATGCCGTGGAACAATTTAAAATATAATGTTTGTTGAAGAGTAAACATTTTAATAGAGAGATAAAGTATGAAACGAGAGGTACTAAATAGCGTAGACGAGAAAAGGAATCAGTAAGATGACATTATAATACGCTGAGACGCAGTGATGACAGAAATTCCGAAGCATCAATATTTGTTCAGTGTGTTCGCTAAATGTGATTACCATTACCATTTCGCGAAGCTTGAGATGAATTATCACACGGTAGTCTATGGTGTAGTGCTAACAACCGTGGGTCATTAGGTACTACGTATTCGAGCACCGTAAAGAAACTACGGAATACACTGAAGCCCCCAAAATATTGTGACCACCTGCTCCAAAATGTGTTCATCCAACTTCCGAACACCTACAGCAGCGATCATTAGTGACACGGGTTCAACAAATCCCTGATAGGTTTCCGATGCTATGTAGGACATGATGTCTACGTACAGGTGATACAGTTCCCGTAAATTACGGAATGGTTGTGTATGGGAGCGTATCTAACGCCCGGTGGAGTTCTAGCGGTGTCAGGGGAATTTTATACACATGAACATGAGTTAATTGTTATACCCAAATAACTGTAGCAGGATTCTGACCTTGTGACAGGGATAGTTGCCATCGCCTTTGAGGAAGATGTCAAGTCTGAAGAGATGCAGGTGGACCACCACATTGATTTCGCATTCTGGAGGGGCGATTCAAATCCACGTCGGGTGTATCAGATTAAGGTTTCTCGTGATTCCCCTGAGCCGCTGCAGGCATACTGCGGCATGGTACCTTTGACAAGCACCGCCGGTTCCCTTCCCCATCGTTAAAACTTTCCTAGCTTGTGCTTCCTTCCTTCGTGTGACAAGAAAATTTGTTCATTCAAGCAGGTGACATGTTCCCATTGATCTACGCCCCAGTTTAGATCATTCCAGGTCCACTGTCAACTTAATTGACGATATCGTTGAAAGAACAAGCCTAAAGTCACCTGCTGAACGGTGTACCCCGAAACAGTTGTGACTCCCGCAGCTCTTTACTTTGTCGGTAGATCCGCCATGAATCGTCGCCTATACTGCTCTGCAGAGCGGGGAGGCCTCCGATCTACATATTCCGTGATAAGGACTGGACGCCCATCACCTTGCCGCCTACGCTTGGGTTCACGTTCTTCAGCCATTTACCATCGACGATGTGGACCGTAGCACAGACACAGCCGACTGCCTTTACCGTTTCCGATACGCTCGCCCGCAGGCGCTGCATCATAACGCAGCATTTCACCGTCTCTGGCCCGTTTGGCCGCTGAAACTATTCTCCATCCGTCTCTATCCCCTTATATAATTTCCTCACATTGTCACGTGCCCACATCGCTACCAGGACTCATTCAGTCTCGTTGTGATCTGTGATCTTACTGTTTCGGCTCATCAATTTGCATCGATACATAAGAAAGGACAGATAGTGCATGTTGGTATATAATATACCAGAATTTACTTCGAATTACTGTCGATAATCAGGAATACGAATCAGGGACACATTTGTTGAGAACTAAAATCCGTTCATGATAAGAATAAACCTGATGTAAACAAACACAAACGCGGTGATTGGTCAGAAGCCGTAGCACACGTGAACTGGTGTTGTTACGCTCTTGGAAGTAGGTCCTCCTTATGTGTTAGATACGTTATTATTAAGTTACGTTAAATGAAACTTTAATATTTTCAAATATATCAACAGCAATCAAAGTATTTCTTAATCACGCTTCAGCTACATAGTTTTTATTTCAAAAATCATGTACAGTCTTTGCAGCAATGTGCCGAGGCCGCTTTCTGTTCCGTAGTGAAACACGGTTAAGAAGTGCCGAGAAATAGACTGTGCTTAATGGTTTTTATAAATTTCCGGAGATGATCGGTTTTGAAGTTTTTCCAGCGTTGTATACATTGCAGTTGAGATGTTACCTCACACTGAACGTGTAGCGCATCTGTGACAAACCGTCCAGAACAAGACTCTATGACATCCAGTTTTCCATTTCATCAGAAAACACTACACGATTTATTGTAAATAAAACTATCCTCCCACATCAGACTGGTTCTTCATTTACAAAACTGCGCGATATGTGCCAGCATTGCAAAAGTGAAATTCAATTACGTGGGCCCCCATCTCCATATCATAGCTCCCTTCATGTACAAATCAAGGAAACAAAACTCTAGCGAGGGAATGAAGTTTCATACAGTATTTTGAGGGAAAGAGACTTGTGTAAAACTTACATAAGAAGCCTTTTTTAAATCTTTCTGGCTCTTGTAGTTTTTTTAATTTTTATTTTTTTTATTTTTTTGAGTAGTCAATGTTCTGACTGGTTTGATGCGGCCCGCCACGAATTTCTCTACTGTGCGAATCTCTTCATCTCAGAGTACCACTTGCAACCTACATCCTGAACTATCTGCTGAATGTATTCCAATCCCCCTCTTCCTCTACAGTTTTGCCCTCTACAGCTCCCTCTAGTACCACGGAAGTCGGTCCCTGATGTCTTAACAGATGTCGTATCATCCTGTCCCTTCTCCTTGTCAGTGTTTTCCACATACTTCTTTCCTTCCCATTCTGCGCAAAATCTCCTCATTCCTTAACTTATTAGTCCACCTAATTTTTAACATTCGTCTGTAGCATCACATCTCAAATGCTTCGATTCTCTTCTGTTCTGGATTCCCCAACAGTCCATGTTTCACTACCATACAAAGCTGTGCCCCAAACGTATATTCTTAAAAATTTCTTCCGCACATTAAGTCCAATTTTTGATACTAGCACACTTCTCTTGGCCAGGAATGCCCTTCTAGCGATTGCTACTCTGCTTCTGATATCCTCCTTGCACCGTTCGTCATTGGGTATTTTACTGCCTGGGTAGCAGAATTCCGTAACTTCATCTACCTCGCGACCATAAATCCTGATTTTAAGCTTTTCGCTGTTCTCATTTCTGCTACTTCTCATTAGTTTCGTCTTTTTCCGATTTACTCTCAATCCATTTCCTGTACTTATTATACTGTCCATTCCATTCAGCAGATTATGTAGTTCTTTTTCCACCCAGGATAGCAATGTCATCAGCGAATCGTATCTCTGATATCCTTTCACCCTGAATTTTAATTTCACTCCTGAACCTTTATTTTATTTCCATCATTGCTTCTTCGGTGTACAGACTGAACAGTAGGCGGTAAAAATTACATCCCTGTCGTACACCATTTTTAATCGGAACATTTCGTTCTTGGTCGTCGACTCTTATTATTCCCTCTTGGTTCTTATACATACCTTTTATTACCCGTCTCTCCCTATTGCTAACTCCTATTTTTGTCAGAATTTCGAACATCTTGCACGGTTTTGCATAGTCGAAAGATTTTTCCAGGTCGACAAAACATATGAACGTGTCTTGATTTCCCTTCAGTCTTCTTTCCACTATCAACCACAATATCAGAATCGCTCCTCCGGTGCTTTTGCCTTTCATAAAGTCAAACTGATCGTCATCTAACATATCCTCAATTTTCCTTTCCATTCTTCTGTATTTTATTCTAGTCAGCAACTTAGATGCATGAGCTGTTAAGGATACAGGGACTTTTCCGGCTCATTATTATGCAAAAATCAACACATATTTCTTTCAGGCTCTGTTTATACTGTGTATGTTTTACAGATTTTTTGTTGATATCAGGTAATGCAGCACACTTTCTAAACAAACTAGGAATATTTTGAATATTTTTGAACCTACTAAGGGTTCTTTAAAACCTTACAGAGAAACTGATGCATTTTTTTTCCGAAATGAATCCTGAAATTAAGGTACCATTTAATCCAATGTTATACACTTGAATGAGACCAAATTTTTACCAGATATGCATGACATGATGGCTGAGATACTAGATCTATTTAATTCCACCAATATTTGTATTAGAAGAATAAAAAAAAATCGCATCTCGCATTTTAATTTTTATATTTTTTTCCTAATAAAAATGTTTTTTTTTCCTATAATTTAGTTGGTTCTGGAATAAAGCTTAGGTCTACTACATACGTATGGACTAGCCACAGAAAAAATTAGAGCAATGCTTTATAAACTTTAGGAAATACCTGTACCTGAATTCTGAAAAATACAACTTGCGGGAAATTGCGAATGGGGATATGAGTCCAATTAAACTGTGCCACAGAATATTCCTGAAGCATAGCCTTCATCCTGCAGCATTTCTTCATCTTCAAGCTTCCTCTTGGCATTCTTGCTTCTTTGGTAACTTGAAGAGCGAATCTTTCTGCTTCGTGCACCTGTTGTCTGTCACATGCGAGCAATTGATCTTCCATATTAAGCCACATTTTATGCCTAAATTTCTGAGGACTTCCAACCTTCCTATCACTTCATCATTGTCACATATCACTGCATCTAGTAAACCAACTTCTCGTGTATTTAGTCCTACAAAAACATTATTGGGTAATCTTTCCCATATGCAACCGTTGGGACTTTCATTTGTATTCTGAGTGCCCCAATGAAAACATTTACTAGGCACAAAAGGGATACTCAGGTCTCTAAAAATTGGTTTTATTTCATTCACAACAGGCTCAGGAAGAGAATGCTTATGATGGTATATTTGACCACTTTCTTTTGCCTTTTGGTAACCACACCAAGAAACAGCTCCTCTAGGGCAACGTCTGTGAACAGGCTGCTCATCTGTGGACAATTTATGAAAGTAGGTGGCCCATACAGTTTTTCTCATTGCTGCAACATCATTAAGAGGTGCAGTTGATCTAATGGCCAGACCATAATAACTATGAAGGAGGTCTATTTCAGCTTCTGTCAATCTGCCTCGGCCAGACAGAGATTTTCCAGCAGACAGCAACTTTCCTTTCATTTCTCTTCGTAGCTTCCTCCATCTAGCACCCATCCTCTTTTGCACATGTCCACAATACTCCAGTTTTGTTACCAATATATCACCATAAACACAGAACTAATTAATTTTATTCAAAGCTTTGGAGTCCCCATCGCCAAACTACTTCGTATATCTAAAGTTATAAACTGGCACCGATCTCTGAAATATTTTTAGAGCTCCGTCACACTCCATACCTCCACTGTAACCATCATAATTCTTAGAACACTGATGTTGAATATTTGAATGTGTCCCTCAGTGTTACCATGGCAGGTGCGGCAGTACTTAGATAAGCACTTAACATCACCATCTTTTCCATTCTCCAGAGGAGTAGCACTTACAACAATATTCGAAGAACGATGTCCTCGACGTTGCCATATACCATCAAGTGCAACAGCAATGTCCCTGGTTACACTAATATTTACAGTTTGTCCTACTGCACGTTTCATAGATGTTCTAGACACAACCGTCAAGGCATCTAAAAGTATTTTTTGTACTTTCTGAGCCTACTGGAAGGAGGAGGAAGGACCAAGAAACCCCAAAACGTTTGAGCAGTCTTTTTTTCCTTTTCCTATTGCACGCACTGCATACACTATCTTCAAATTCACGTCATATAAATTATGCAAAATGTTCGAAGTCATTTTCGACGTAGATTTATTGCAGGATCTATACAGAATAACTAATATTGACGATAAACCGCCGGCCGAAGTGGCCGTGCGGTTAAAGGCGCTGCAGACTGGAACCGCAAAACCGCTACGGTCGCAGGTTCGAATCCTGCCTCGGGCATGGATGTTTGTGATGTCTTTAGGTTAGTTAGGTTTAACTAGTTCTAAGTTCTAGGGGACTAATGACCTCAGCAGTTGAGTCCCATAGTGCTCAGAGCCATTTGAACCATTTTTTTTTTTTTACGATAAACCCTTCCTGCTACTCTCTTATTCAGTTACATCAAGACAGCCTACACCATCACGTTGTTTACATTTCGCCACTTCCTTCATGAATGAAGATAAGATGCCCACATCAACAGCAACTAATCCATTACAAACAGCGTCATTGTGAACATAAAAATTTGAATCACCAGAAGGCGTGCCATGTGGGAGTTTCTTCCCTGAAGAACTGATGCACAGGTTACTTCCAACAGTTTGGCTTGCTTTGTCTGCAAGCTGGTCACCAAGGAGTTTCCTTCTATTGAATTTCTTGATGCGTGACATAGGTCGTATTTATTGCACACTAAAGGATATGTACTTCCACAAATGTATGTAGCACTTGGGCAACAAACATTCAGTAACACGTGAACAAACTGCTTCAGCGGAACAAAAACAAATACTAGCAAAGATAATCGTTTACCGACACTAGAAACCTGCACTGTTACCAACGCATACAATGTATCATACGTATAATCGATGGAAACAAAGTTCACAGATATTTTCGAAATAATACTGGTTTCTGTAACAGAAATAAAGGGGTCGTGACAGCATACATGACCGTAGCTTTAAAGTTTGGTATATATATATATATATATGTCATTTTTCATTTGAAACACTGTAATGTATATATCAATGTAATCAGAAAAGACTATGTAATTTAATAAAGTCATAAAAAAGTAGATTATTCCACCATTTATAAGTAGCCGGTATCCCTAAGCTGATTATGCAATAATTCTCCTACTTTCCAGCCCTTGCATTAATCCAAATTGTGTGGATGACATTTTTCCGAAAGTCAGACGGTATATTGCCAAACTCATACATTCTACACACCAAAGTAAATAGTCGTTTTGTTGCCACTTCCCCTAATTATTTTATAAATTTTAATGGGATGTTATCTATTCCTCCTGCCTTATTTGATCTTAATTCCTCCACAGCTCTCTTAAATTTTGATTTTAATATTGTCTCCCCTATCTCTTCTAAATCGACTCCTGTTTCTTCTTGTATCATAGCAGACAAATCTACTCCCTCATAGAGGCCTTCAATGTACTCTTTTCACCTATCCGCTCACTCCTCTGCGTTTAACAATGGAATTCCGGTTGCACTCTTAATCTTACTAACCTTGCTTTTAATTTCACTTAAGGTTGTTTTGTCTTTCCTATATGCTGAGACAGCCCTTCTGAAAAACATTTCTTTTTCAATTTCTTAACTTTCTCCCCGCAGCCATTTCATCTTGGCTTTCCTGCACTTTCTATTTATTTAATTCCTTTTCGACTCGTATTTCTGTATTCCTGAATTTCCCCGAACATTTCTGTACTTTATTCTTTAATCCGTCAGCGGAAGTATTTCTTGTTACCCATGATTTCTTTGCAGTTACCTTCTTTTTATATATGTTTTTATTTCCAGCTTCTGTGATTACTCTTTTTAGATATTTCCATACCTCTTCAACTGTACTGCCTACTGGAATAATCTCTAATGCTTTATCTGCAGCCTTAGAGAACTTCAAGCGTGTCTCGTCATTCCTTGCCACTAGCGTATCCCACTTCGTTGCATTTTGAATCTGACTAACTAATCTCTTAAACTTCAGCCTACTCATCATCAGTACTACATTGCGATCGGAGCCTGTATCTGCTCCTGGGTACGCCTTAATTCCAGAACCTCATTTCTTTATAGTTGCTGGTAATTATTTTGTGAGTTTTGGCTTTTGCTTATCTTTCCCATGTTGGTGCCATTTTCTCTTAGGTCAATGGAATTCTTTATTTGGAGATTGTACGTACAATTATTTTATGTATGTCGGATGACGTGATAGAGGAAGAACCAGGAGTCGCTACGATAGAGTTAGGGGATCCAGTATTAGAAACAGAATTTACAAGAGATCTGGAAGACTTAAAATCAAATGAGGTATAATGCATAGATACCATGCCATCGGAATACCTAAAACCATTGGGGCGAGAGACAACAAAACGACTGTTTACGTAGATGTGTAGAACGTATTACACTGATGATATTCCATCGGACTTTAGGAGAAATGTCATCCACACAATTCCGTAGATTACCAGAGACGAGAAGTGCGAGAGTTATCGCACAATCAGCTTAAAACTTCATGAATTCGTGTTGCTGACAAGAATAATACACAGTAGAACTGCAAAGAACGATGAGGATATGTTATATGACGATTAGTCTCGCCCCTAGTAAAGGCACGAGAGATGCAGTTCTGACCTTTCGGTTGGCACTGGAAGAAAGACTGAAGAAAAACCAAGACATATTCAAAGCCTCTGACACCCTGGAAAAGACGCTCGACGATGTAAAATGGTGCAAGACGTTAGAAAAGCTGAGAAAAATAGGCAATAAAAAAGGTAATACGCTATATGTAAAAGAACAAAGACTGAAAAATAGGAGTCGAAGACTAAGGACGAAGCGCACGGATGAAAAAGGGTGTACGACAGGGATGTTGTCTTTTCTCGCTTCTGTTAAATCTACACGTCGAAGAAGGAATGACGGAAATAAAAGGAAGGTTCAAGACCGGGATTAAAGTTCTAGGTGAAAGGATAGTAATCTACATTGACATCTACCAGATATTTCGCATGTCAACGTAAAGTGCGTGGCGGAGGGTACCCTGTACCACTACATGTCATTTCTTTCCTGTTCCACTTCCAAATAGCGTGAGGGAAAAATGACTGTCTATATGCCTCTGTATTTCTCGCAACTTATCTTCGTTGTCCATACGCGCAATGCATTTGGTGGCAGTAGAATTGATCGGCAGTCAGCTTAAAATGAGGTTCTCTAAATTTTCACAGCTGTGTTTGTCGAGAAAAAATGTCGCCCTCCCTCCAGACATTTTCATTTGAGTTCCTGATGCGTGTCCATAACACTTACGTGTTGTTGGAACATACCGCCAACAAATCTAGTAGCCCACCACTGAACTGCTTTGATGTCTTACTTCAGTCCGTCCTGGAACGGATCCCAGACACTCGAGCACGTCCTATTTGATATATGGTGCTACAGAAGAATCAATGTTAAGATTCGCTTATGACATTGCTATCCTCAGAGAAAGTTACGAAAAGTTGCAGAGTTTACTGAATGGAATGAACAGAGTAATGAGCACAGAATATAGTTTGAGAGTAAATTGAAGAAAGACGTAAGTAGTGAGCAGTAGTAGAAGGGGAAAGGAGAGAAACCGAACATCGTAACTGGTGAGTACGTAGTAGACAAAGTTAAGGAGTTCTTTTACCTAGACAGAATAACAACCCAGGACGGACAGAGCAAATAGGACATAAAAAGCGACTGGCACTGACTAGAAAGGAATTTCTGGCCAAGAGAAGTGTACTATTATGAAACGTAGGTCTTGATTTGAGGACGAAATTTCTGAGAATATGCTTCTGGAGCACAGCATTATACAGCAGTGTGACATGGACTGTCGGAAAATCGGAACAGAAGAGCACAAAAGTGTTGGTAGTGGTGCTACAGAACAATGTTGAAAATTAGATAGACTGAAAGGTAAGAAATGCCAAGGTTTTCCACAGAATCGGCGAGCAAAGGAAGATATGGAAAACACCGACAAGATGAAGGAACAGGATGATACATCTGTTAACACACCAGGGAGTAACTTCCGTGGTAAGAGAGGGAGCTGTAGAGGCTAAAAACTGTAGGGGAACACAGAGATTGGGATACATCCAGCAAATAATTGAGGGCGAAGGTTTCAAATGCTACTGTGAGATGGAAATGTTGGCACAGGAGACTAATTCTGGGCGGGCCGCAACAAACCAGACAGAAGACTGATCAAAAAAGAAAAAAGAATTCGTTTCTCTTATAGTCTTCTCTGTTTTCCATTACCTATCTTACATCATTTTTTCTTATTCTGAACGCTTATTCTCTTTGTCTTTGTTTCTCAATTTTTGCTGTCATACAACGACACAGTCACTTTATATTAAAATGTAGTCCCAATTTCAGTTCTTACTTCATTTTACCGTCTTGTCTGCACCGCTTCTGTAACCTAAGATGCATGTTAAATACAGAATACCTCCAAAAACATCAAAAAACTTTAGGAACAGGTTCCTTATAGAGAACTAAATAAAAAAGGTCTAGTAAACATGTGCTCTAAGATACATATCTTAAGAGGTAGGAGCACATGTTCATCCTCGATGCTATGAAACAGATCTCTTCTAGTTCAAGGTCTTTGCTGTCCATATTTTGGGAGGAGTAGGCATTGACTAATCAAGAAAAAAATGCCTAGTAAACATGGGGTCTAAAATGCATACTTTAAGAACTATGATTGCTTACTTCGCTAGTGTGAAACACATCTATTCTAACTGAACAAGTGCTCATAGAGATCAAGGCAAACATTTTAGATCACATGTTTACTGTACAGTGTTTTCCGATTTTATCCATACTTCCTCCTCCCAAGATATGAAAGCAAAGAGCTTGCAGTAGAAGAGATGTGTTTCAAAGTATCGAAGTGAACAAGTGCTCGCATCTCTTCAGGTATGCGCCTTAGAGCCCTTGTTTACTAAACATTTTTTCTTGTTTTGGTGTAAGGAACGCGTCCATAAAGTTTATCTTTTTTTTGGGACACCTCGTATACGAAGCAATCAGACGAATACGAGACACTGAAAAAAGTAAATAAACTCTTTAGTATTCGAAAAGTAATCGCTATAGATTAACTGTTAATACATTTATCGCACCGTGATACAAGACGATAAGTTGGAAAAACGTTTGAGGTTGTCTACGAAACCATTGTACCCAGTCGTGTACCTCCTCATTCGAAGCAAATCGACAGCCTCAAAAGTCTATCTCCAGGTCTCTGGACATATAGAGAAATATGTAAATCAGTTGGGGAGAGATTGGGACTACATGGAGGATCTGTGAGTGCTTCCAGCGGCCGTCTTATCTCAGTGAGTGTGTGTGTGTGTGTGTGTGTGTGTGTGTGTGTGTGTGTGAGTGTGAGGGGCGGGGGGAGGTGGGCGGGGGTACTTGTAATAATGATTATAGTTTTAAGTGGCCTTCCACCTGTCTCTCTTTCATTTCACTGTCCCTTGTATCTTAAGTGTCGATATAATGAGCAGACTTAACCCGAGGCGTTGATGATCATCGTTTGTTATGATCACTTTGCCCTGCATTTAAATCTTATTTGTGATCTGTTTATCGTCTTTATGTCAATTTCTTTAATCTGTACTTTGTTCTGGAAATCATTCGAACTTTTCATTGGTAATATAAGATGCGGAATTAGCAAAAGTTTTTCATGCATTCTGCAACTTCTCTCTTTTGAGAGAGACATGCCATTGGTGCCTGGAATCTCATTGACTGGAGAACAGTTGTCTTCTGTGACGAGTCCCGCTTCCGATGATTAGCGAAGACATGTCTAAAAACGCCCATCACAGTAGTGGGATACCAACCTGGCCGTCGCCCACCATAAGACCCGACAGCCAAAAGTGATGGCCTGGGGTGCCATTTCTTTTCATAGTAGCATCCCTTTGGTTGTCATCCGCTACGCCAGTACAGCCCAGCAGTATGTCGACGATATTCTACGACCTGTGTTCCTGCCCTTCATGTGAAACCATCCTGGACATACATTTCAGTAACATAATGTTCGCCCTTACAGGATGAGGGTTTCTACAGCGTGTCTTCGTATTTGCCAAATCCAGCCTTCGCCAGTGAGGTCGCCGGAATCCTTCACAGTTGAGAACGTACTTAGCATTATGGACAGGGTAGTCCAAGAGGTTTGGGATATTGACGGCCCAACGCAACATTAGGACAGAATTTGACATGATATCTCTTAGGGGCACATCCAACTATATCATTCAATGACAAGTCGAATACTGCTTGCATAAGGGCCAGAGATGTGACAACGCTTTATTGGCATGCTCAGTTTCTTAAGCTCTCTTCCTTGAATAAGTCACCCAATTTTCTGGAATTGTACTCATTATATGTCTGTGTACGTACATCGCAGTTCCCGATTTACGTCCCATTCAGATGATTCCTTCAACGTGAACTTTTCTTTAAATTCGTTGCACAGTGAGCAACAGTATACGATTACTTTTACTCTATTGTTACGAGTTCTAGAATGCTACTGTTATTTTCTGGAGGAATGATGCAGAGTTAAACCTGTAGAACTGTTACAAATAATTTTACCTCGATTCTTATACGCAGACATATCCTTAGGATTCTATCAATTATTTTAGACCATTTACTGTTTCCAATAACTATTGTGTCCCACATTCACGGTGACAGTACAGTTTCTTCCTTCTTTCTGAAATTAATTTTCTGTAAGTTTAAATTTACTAGTTCTGAGACAGTTTTCATAGTATAGTATGTTACTCAATACCCATTTCAGGTAAGCAGATGTGATCAACTAATTTCCTTTACAAAATATGTTAATGGTCTGTTACTATAATCGTGTAATTTTTTGTCGTTTTGCCGTGTCCCATTTGGTTTCTATTGGAGTCTCCGATATGTAATATAATTCTGATAAGATAAATGTGATTGATTTACACCGACAACTTTTCAAAAAGCTAAACAAAACAATTAGGTAACTGTCTATATCCTATCGACTTTATTTCATTAATACTAAAATGATAACACATTTGTTTGGGTCTGTTGAATGGTATGTACAGTTCACTAGCTCAGTTTAAGACAAAGCGCATTCTTTTCTGTTTCAGGTGAGTCCTATTTCTGGATATGATGCCACCACTTAAGACGCACCTCTGTGACTTCTTCTAGATGTGAGTACGAAGATGACGATCAATTTCATAATTTTTGTAGACTAACAATTCAACTTTTTGTTTGCAATCTGTGTACAGAGTACGTAAATTTTCTAGTTTGTTCCAAGCACTAGTTTCTGACGAGTTGGGAACCTTACTACAAAAGAACTCAGTTTCATGCTGTAGACAGCAACATCTTGGTTGGTATGGTGCAGGAGTCTACAGTGTGACTTTCGCCGGCTGTTGTTCTCTTATCCCCCAAGGAATATGTTAGGTACCAGAACTGTCCTTTTACATCAGCTACTTTCTCACAACTGTCGTCGATATATCTGGCCTAACTTCACAATATAGACTGTCACAGTCCTAGATATGAATAACTATACTACGTACAAATTTTGCTTTGTCATTTATTTTGCAGACACTTCATTTCATTGAAAAGTGTGAATATTGTACTGCTAAGAAATGTAATGCCTCTAATGATCCAGTCATGGTGTGAAGATCTGGATTTGTATACCATTGTTCAATTACTTACATCTAGTAGACAAAATCTATCAATTTGTGGGTATCATTCATTACGTAGATAATAAATGGTGGGTCATTTGAATTGTAATATCAAGAAGGTAGAATACAATAAATATCACACTAACATGAAATATACTACGAGCTTGGACTTGAAAACGGTTAGAAATTCATTGCAACTACAAATTGTACGCGTAAGGCTAAGTTGAGGCACCTACATTAAGCAGCTAGTTTATCTTGCAGGAAACTTATTCGTTTGTTGGTCTGTTGTAAGAGGATCGTGTTGTGACTCATGCAAATCTACCAACACGTGCTGGAATTCAACAAGGGCAGGACCTTGGCCTATCGCGACTGCAGTTTATCATTCCACTTTACTAACGCTCGCGTTGGACGAGACCACCAATACCACGCACATATGGAAGCAACGGGTTGAGCAGAGTGACAACGCGTAGTATAACCTCAACGGCTCAGCGTCACTAGCGCCAGTGAGAACAGAAGTGTTTTCGCTTCGCCGTGTGGGTTCGTACTGTCACATCACTTATACTAGACTTTCCTCACCCACGAGGATAGTGTTATGACATCTGAAGCACCACGGACTCTTATCATGGCAACCAATGCTAGCAGCAGAAAGAGCTCCGTCGAAATTGGTGTGCGCAACTACAACACTGCACACGAAAGTCCCGCCACTTCGACTCTTCTCGAAGACTCCGTGTTCCACATTCAGCATCTACACGAGCATCAACATCTACAATTACATTTACATACATATTCCGCAAGCCACCATACGGTGCATGACGAAGGGAACCCTATGCCACTACTAGTCGTTCACTTTCCCGTTCAACTCGCGAATAGAGCGAGCGAAAAGTGACTATATATAAGCCTCCGTGTATGAGCCTCAATTTCTGTTGTCTTATATTCGTGGCCCTTATTCGACATATACGTAGGTGGCAGTGGAATCGTTCTGTAACGAGCCTCAAATGTCGGTTCTCTAAATTGTGTTCCTCGAAAAGATCGTGGGCTTCCCTCCAGGGATTTCTATCAACAGTTCCCCAAGCAGCTCGATAGACGTATATGAGTGTGTGGAGGCCACCACCTTGCGTGATAGTGCGAAACTACTTTAGGAACAAAACACTGTATCCTCCAGTTCACTTATCTGATAATTTGGGCAGCAGCCGTTACATCTTAGTGGTCTTTGTAATATTGTCTTTCAACAAGACAACGCATGCTCACCTGTTGGCCGTGCTGTTCTGATCTACCTCGGGCTAGCAGCCGCAGCTCAGAATCCTCCTGAAACCAGGTAGGTAAGCAGGTAACACGACCGAATCCTCCCTAACTGACACATTGTATGTTGTAGTATAGACAATATTACTGGCGGAATTAAAGCTGTGAGGACGGGGCGTGAGTCGTGCTTGGGTAGCTCAGTCGGTAGAGCACTTGCCCGCGAAAGGCAAAGGTCCCGAGTTCGAGTCTAGGTCCGGCACACAGTTTTAATCTGCCAGGAAGTTTCATATCAGCGCACACTCCGCTGTAGAGTGAAAATTTCATTCTAATAATATAATTATCTCTGCCATGTTCCTTATCTCCTTCCCCCTAACCCTCCCATGCATAAACAAAAAACGTTTATTCGCTTACGCACGCTTTGCGCGTGACCTTGAGCGGGACTGGCGCTGTGCCGGGTGAACTTCATCTCAATAAGATAAAAGATAAAACATTTAAACATACTCACAATACACGTGAAATTTTTTTGCATCTTCTACCGCAACTTCATATGCTTTCCTTTGCCTGCTTGGAGTATTCATAACGTTTAGAGCTGCTACCTACTTCAAACGGGAGGATTAGGTCCCATCGTTTTTCAGACCATTGCGGGCTTGGGAGGATTCGGTACCATTTTTCTGACCGCTCGAGGATTCGGGGCTGCGCCCGGGATAGCTCATCCTTCAGACCTACCACCTATTAAAAACATCTGTTCTTGAGACGCCAGCCAGCCAGTGCGATTGATCAACTCTTATACAGAGATGAAGCGGCGTGGAATGACGTAAACATAACCAAGTCGATTTCGATTCGTTGCTCAGCCAGATTAGAGCCATTGTTGCTTCCAGATGTAGTTGGTCTCTGTACTGAATTTTGCACCTTGTATATCAGCCATGTACTCTTCCAACCATAATGACTACCCATAATAAAGAGAAATTCATAGTTTTCTATTCTTCCCGCTGATGTAATTATAATGCACTGTAGTGGAAGCACACAGAGACGTAGTAACTGTCACTAAAGAAAGGGGTGAAGTTGCTGATAACAGACCTCCAGACTGTATCTAAGAAAATTTCCTTTTTAATAAAGATTTTGTTGAACTTACGTTCCTTAGGTGGAAGGCTACGAGCTCACACTGAGTACGGGAAACTAGATTTTTTTCTACGTGCTGCCTTTTAACGTCCTTTTCGGGCATTTCAGCTAGTTGTTGATTGTCCTCCACGGAAACCAGAGTGTGCATCTTTGCCAGTGCCAGCTATATTTCGTGGTAAACGGCTACAAAATCCGCAGTTCGTGGTCTACTGACTAGGACAGCTTCCCCTAGCTCACGGGGTCGCGGATTCGAATCCCGACTGGCTCGTGGATTTTCTCCGTCCGCGGACTGGGTGTTTGTGTAGTCCTCGTCATCTCAACATCATTGCGAGATTGGAACCAGAAAGACTGGGAACTTGTACGGGCCATGACGACCTCGGCGTTGAGCTCACCACTTCCCAACATCCTAATCATCATCATCGGTTACAAAATACACTCCTGGAAATGGAAAAAAGAACACATTGACACCGGTGTGTCAGACCCACCATACTTGCTCCGGACACTGCGAGAGGGCTGTACAAGCAATGATCACACGCACGGCACA
Organism: Schistocerca serialis cubense; assembly: GCF_023864345.2. NCBI lineage: Eukaryota > Metazoa > Arthropoda > Insecta > Orthoptera > Acrididae > Schistocerca > Schistocerca serialis. The sequence continues at coordinate 443,837,384 of NC_064638.1, read as the reverse complement.
GCGGGCACACCAGGAACCGCGGTGTTGGCCGTCGAATGGCGCTAGCTGCGCAGCATTTGTGCACCGCCGCCGTCAGTGTCAGCCAGTTTGCCGTGGCATACGGAGCTCCATCGCAGTCTTTAACACTGGTAGCATGCCGCGACAGCGTGGACGTGAACCGTATGTGCAGTTGACGGACTCTGAGCGAGGGCGTATAGTGGGCATGCGGGAGGCCGGGTGGACGTACCGCCGAATTGCTCAACACGTGGGGCGTGAGGTCTCCACAGTACATCGATGTTGTCGCCAGTGGTCGGCGGAAGGTGCACGTGCCCGTCGACCAGGGACCGGACCGCAGCGACGCACGGATTCCCTCCAAGACCGTAGGATCCTACTCAGTGCCGTAGGGGACCGCACCGCCACTTCCCAGCAAATTAGGGACACTGTTGCTCCTGGGGTATCGGCGAGGACCATTCGCAACCGTCTCCATGAAGCTGGGCTACGGTCCCGCACACCGTTAGGCCGTCTTCCGCTCACGCCCCAACATCGTGCAGCCCGCCTCCAGTGGTGTCGCGACAGGCGTGAATGGAGGGACGAATGGAGACGTGTCGTCTTCAGCGATGAGAGTCGCTTCTGCCTTGGTGCCAATGATGGTCGTATGCGTGTTTGGCGCCGTGCGGGTGAGCGCCACAATCAGGACTGCATACGACCGAGGCACACAGGGCCAACACCCGGCATCATGGTGTGGGGAGCGATCTCCTACACTGGCCGTACACCACTGGTGATCGTCGAGGGGACACTGAATAGTGCACGGTACATCCAAACTGTCATCGAACCCATTCCTAGACCGGCAAGGGAACTTGCTGTTCCAACAGGACAATGCACGTCCGAATGTTTCCCGTGCCACCCAACGTGCTCTAGAAGGTGTAAGTCAACTCCCCTGGCCAGCAAGATCTCCGGATCTGTCCCCCATTGAGCATGTTTGGGACTGGATGAAGCGTCGTCTCACGCGGTCTGCACGTCCAGCACGAACGCTGGTCCAACTGAGGCGCCAGGTGGAAATGGCATGGCAAGCCGTTCCACAGGACTACATCCAGCATCTCTACGATCGTCTCCATGGGAGAATAGCACCCTGCATTGCTGCGAAAGGTGGATATACACTGTACTAGTGCCGACATTGTGCAAACTCTGTTGCCTGTGTCGATGTGCCTGTGGTTCTGTCAGTGTGATCATGTGATGTATCTGACCCCAGGAATGTGTCAATAAAGTTTCCCCTTCCTGGTACAATGAATTCACGGTGTTCTTATTTCAATTTCCAGGAGTGTATTTAAAGCGTTATCGTTCGGAACACCCAACAAGAGCTCCTACAGTCAGCATATCACGTACTGGTACGGGTTGTTTGAGCTGACATTTATATTTTTTGAAGTTTGTACCATCAGGTAGTGGAGGTGGAACTTATTTCATATAGGAGCTCTCTATTGTATAGTCCGTCTGTTAACTGGCGAGCAGGAAGAACTTGTGATAAATGGAGAACGCCTTACTACCCTACAGGTTGTGTAAGCGCCAGCAGGATCGAGCAGTACCGTACAGCGTGCAGTGGTTTACGTAGCTTCTCTTGATAAAGTTTAATGCGTTTCTTACGTTAATTACTATTGTTTGTATTCCGTGTAACAATGTTAGTGGAAAAAAAGGCGTGTCTGAGCATTGCGCTGCCACATGTTTAAAAGGCACATCACAGAAGGGCCGGTATAACATTGGGAAAATGTCTGTAGGTTCTCCATGTGACGTGGCTGGGTAGTGACAGAGAGGGGATCGCCTGCTCTTCAGTTTACTGGCAGCATGTACCTCTTCCACTTCTTTCGGCTGTCCTGCTCTCAAGTTAACAGATGCTTCCAGAAGGAAAGGTCTTGCCAATCTTGTACATGCTATAACCAAAATCTCTTCTAGTGCACTGCTACGAATGATTAAATTGTTTAAAATTCCATCCAAAAATACCATCCAAAACTGACTTTATTTCAGGGAGATGGACTGTGCTGATTAATGAAATAATTTTGCATTGAAAGTGATGAAAGTAGCACGTTCTGCAGTAAGAGCCCCATATGTCAAACAGAATTAGGATGAGTTTCTGGTAAATGACAAGTCAAATAGCATCTATTGAAGTCCAGTATTCAGCTGGATTTGTTACTAGATAGGTCTGACGACAAAGTTGCTGGCCTTTCAGTATCGCTCGAAAAAGAAGCAGCCGGAAAGTAACCAACATCTAATGCGTAGTGCAATCGTTAGCGTTTCTCGTATTGTGCAGGCCAACATTTCCTTTCGAATGAAGTGCTAGAGGAATTGTACTCTTAGGACCACATGACTCATCTACTGTCGAAATCGCTATCGGTATCACAACACCTAAAATTTCGAGGATGTGTAGTCGCCACACCTCGGTATACGTCGACAGGTACAGACCACGATTGCCATTCCATTAATGCTTTGCAACTAAATTTCTATCTCCAAGTCTTTTTTTTTTCTTTTTTTGCAGGTGGCATAGCATACCCGCATTTGCCGTATTAAATTGTAGTTTTCACAAACAGTAACGCATATTCACTGCATGTGCGTTTATTTCGTGTAAATTAGCATTGCTATTCACATTCTGGGCAATTTTTGCAAGGAACAATTTTGACTTTCGACAGTAGGAAGTGTGACATTCCTTGTATCGATGAATTCATATGTAATTAACCAAATGGTACTTTTCTCTATGAACGGTTTATAATATTTTTATGAAGAAAATCTTTTGTGTGTGATTTAGAGGATTCTGACTTCCAGTTTCTGCAATAAAAATGACAGGGAGCAAGAGAACTCGCCTAAGCGCTTCGTAATTGATCTTTTATAAAGCAATCAACTACGGTCCCGAGAGACGGTCCCTGCTCCTCAATTGGGATGGCGCTGCGGTAATCGCTAACGCCACTTTAATGAGCCTATCGCCGCGGACACAGAACTTGCGCGACGTCCCTCACTGTTACACTGACAAGTTGGACGCCCCTGAATCATCTCGACAGATGGTCGGACTGCCAGTCAAGCGATAAATCTATTCTGGTAAGTGGTCTGGAGAATGAGAAGCACACTTAGTACATAACTCTGTGTCGAAACTACATTCTGAGCGTTCAGCGCATGTAGAATTTGCGTTCTACTAGCATTAGATATTATGACTATTTCAGGTTAATGGATTATTCCATCGCTTCCTGATAGAAAATTTTTAAATTTATGAACGCGAAGCACAAAACACTTGTGTTGTACAGTATGAATCTACTTTGTGAACCAGTTGACAAAACTGCCTTAGTCTCCTCATTCTTTTCCGTGTCCTAAATACAAAATCATCTAAATATCGGTAAGGAATTTCGAAATCGCCGACATTTATTGTTGAATTTGGTGAAACTATGTTCTTCAAAATGTGAAGAATGTAGAAAGGCTCAGCGTATAGACTCTTGTTTCCACTGAAATCCGAAACGAGAACTGAATTTACTCCAGAGTGAGAGAGGATAAGAAAAAGAGAGTGAGAGAAGGACGGGGAGAGAGAGAGAGAGAGAGAGAGAGAGAGAGAGAGAGAGAGAGAGAGAGAGAAGAGAGAGAGAGGGGGGGGGATGGGGAGAGGAGGGGGAGAGAGGGGGGGGGGGGGGAAGGACGGAAAGGACGTAGGAAAGACGAGGAGCGGAGCTTGCATCGTTTCTCTGCGTTGCATAATCTTAAAATGCACTCTCTGATCAAAAGTAAACCGACGCCTATTAATGCTCACTAATATGGGATGGGTCCACTCTTCTCGTTTATGGAAAATTGTACTCCGCTCAGGGCTCATCCAGTGAGATGTCTGGATGTGTGTAGAAGACTGGTAGCGCATTCTCCTTCAAGAGCCGAGGCGAGAAAATATAGTGACGTCGAACGCTTAAGTCGATGTTGTGACTCATCCCGATGAGTTGAGGTAGGGACTCTGGGCAGCGCAGTCTATTTCCGGAATGTTACTGTCCACAAACGATTGTCTCACACATGCTGTTTTATAGTAAGGTGCATTGTCCTGCTCGTACAAACAGCCGTCATCTCCTAACTCTTCCTGAACTGTAGGCAGTACAAAGTGCTGTAAAATACGAGGGGCGTTCAGAAAGTAAGCTCCGATCTGTCGCGAAATGGAAACGACTATGAAAATCCGATAAAGCTTTGCACAGATGTGTTGGGTAGTGTCTCTAGTATAACCCCAGTTAGCATCACGTCGCTCTTCTCATTTCTGAGCTCGCAGTGAGTGCGTAAAGATGTCTAGAAAATAGTGTCTGCCGCCAAGTACGAGGGCCTGGTGAGAAATTTCGCCTGAAGCTATGCAGCTAACATTACATAACTGTCGTGCTGTTTCGTCTTCACGACAATTCTCAGCCGCATTCTGCAGGGGCAATGAAGATGCTCCTGCATCGTTTTCAAATGGAAATGTTAGATTACCCACAATAAAGTCCGCAATTGTCTCCCCCTGAGTTTCATCTCTGGTCACATGAACCGCTGTCTTTGAAGACAACATTTTGACACAGACAACGAGGTGTAGGCCAGCGTGGAGAATTGGCGGAAAGCACTGGCGGCTGCCTTCTATGATGAGGCTATTGAAAAGTTGGTACAACGCTGTGACAAAAGTCTAAGTCAGAACGGCGACTACGTAGAGAAGTAGCTGAAAGGTGTAGCTAATTGTTACAAGTAAAACATTTCTGATGTTCACTGTGGTTTCAATTTGGCAATCAATCGGAGCTTACTTTCTGAACAGGCCTCGTATATTCATACTAGCGTATTATGAAGCGTAATGAGGTGAAGATATACGAGCCACGAAAAGCAGCCACGTACCGTAACGCCACCCCCTCCGTACTTCAGTGTTGGCATTACACATATGGTACTTCAGTGTTGGCATTACACATGTGGTGGCCAAGCGGTTCTGGGCGCTACAGTCTGGAACCGCGCGACCGCTACGGTCGCAGGTTCGAATCCTGCCCGGGACATGGATGTGTGTGATGTCCTTACGTTAGTTAGGTTTAAGTAGTTCGAAGTTCTAGGGGACTGATGACCTTAGAAGTTAAGTCCCGCAGCGCTCAGAGCCATTTGAGCATTACGAATGATGGCAGGCAACGTCCTCTTGGCCATCACCAAACCCAAAACATCCCCTCCGATTGCCACAGGGCGTAGCGGCATTCATCACTCCAAATTACTCGTTTCCAGTTATCCACTGTCCTGTAATCATGCTCTTTACACCACTTAAAGCATCGCTTGCCATTTACTACACAAAGTTGTGGCTTCTGAACAGCTGTTCGACTACTGCGCCCTAGTCTTTTTAATTCCCTGCGCACAGTCAGTGTGCTAGCTGCACTGCTGGCAACACGTTGGAACTAACGAATGATTTCTTCCGCTCATTTCATGTGATTCTTTTTCAACGATTCTGCAGTGCTCGATGGTCCCAGTCCGTCAGAAAATGAGGTTTGCCTAATCTTGGTTTAGATGCGGTTCTTCCTTCGCATTTCTGCTTCGTAATCACATCACGAACCGTCCACTAGTACAATTTTAGAAGGGTTGAAAGTATGTGGCGTGTTTGTTACTTATATTGCATTCCAAGACTAGTCCACGTTCGAAAACAGTGATCAGTCCCAACTGACCCGTTCTGCCTGTTACTGCTGATCTTCTGACATCAAAGTACTCAGTGACTCCTTTTACTGTCAGGTAGCCCTCTTGCGACATCTATTGGTAAACTATGCACTAGAGAATGGTATAAAGATACTTTTGATCGGATACTGTAACTGTAAACATAATATAATTTCTTCCTCAAATATCGGCAGCAATCTAAGATCCAGCGCTTTACAAAAAATTGGTTCAAATGGTTCTGAGCACTATGGGACTTAACATCTGTGGTCATCAGTCCCCTAGAACTTAGAACTACTTAAACCTAACTAACCTAAGGACATCACACACAACCATAACCGAGCCAGGATTCGAACCTGCGGCCGTAGCGGTCACGCAGTTCCAGACTGAAGCGCCTAGAACCGCACGGCAGCGCTTTAAAAATTCAGGATGTATTTGCTAAAATCCATTATCTTAATCGGGTATGAATTGACTACCACATTAAATCCTTGATTTTGACGCATTTGATCCATCAAAAAAGAGGCCGTAGGCTGTGACCTAGCGCTCATAGAAACGCACTTACACTATGGCGTTCAGTCCATCACAGACACACAACCACAAGGTGTTCATATTATGAAAGGTCAGCAGCGGCCTTAGAGGATGGTCTGTCCCTAGACCCCTGTAAACTCGATTAACAGAGCCCAACGACTGTTTGTATCATGTTGTGAGACTTGTACGCTGTCACGGGACGTCAACTGCTCCAATTATGAATACCAACCTTGAAGAAATTTTTACAGGAGGAATCACAAATAATATCACACAACGGAATCTGTTGAACGCATTTTAACATAACTGTCTTGTAAAGCAATGTTGAAGCACAGAAGTGATAGAAGTTATGGGGTATCTGCTAATATCGTGTCGTACCTCCTTTTGACCGGAATAATGCAGCAGTGTGATGTAGCATGGACTCAACAAATCGCTGGAAGTTTCTTGCAGAAATACTGAGCCATGCTCCCTCTAGAGGCATCTTTAATACCAGAAATGTTGCCGATGCAGGATATCGCACACGAACTGACCTCTCGATTAGCCCTATAAATGTTCGATGCGATTCACGTCGGGTGATCTGGGTGGGCAAACCGTAGAGAACTGTAGAGAATGTTCTTCAAACCAATCGCGAACAGTTATGGCCAAGTGGTATGGCGCATTGCTATCTATAAAAATTACAACGCTGTTTCGGAACATGAAGTCCACGAATGACTGCAAATGGTCTCCAGGTATTCGAACATCACCGTTTACGGTCAATGATCGTTTCAGTTGGACCAGAGTACTCAGCCCATTCCCTTTAAACGAAGTCCACGCCATTATGGAGCTACCTCCAGCTTGCGTAGTGGGTTGTTGACAACTTGGGTCCATGATTTCGCGGAGTCTGCGCCACACTCGAATCCTAACATCGGCTCTCTCCAACTGAAATCTGGACCAATCTGAACAGGCCACGATTTTCCAGTCGTATATGGTCCAACCAAAATGATCACGAGCCTAGGAGACAAGCTGCTGACGATATCTTGCCGTTATCGTAGGTAATAGCCCATTAACCCCAAGTTTTGCCACACTGTCTCAACGGATATACGTTCGTCATACGTCCCACACTCATTTGTATGGTTATTTCACGCAGTGTTTCTTGTCTGTTAAGACTGACAACTCTACGCAAACGCCACTGCGCTCGCTCGTTGACTGAAGGCCATTGGCCACCGTATTGTAAATGGTGAGAGGTAATGCCTGAAATTTGGTATCCTCGGCGTGCTTTTGACACTGTGGATCTCGGAATACTGACTTCCCCAACTACTTCCGAATGTCCCATACGTCTACCTCCAACTACTGATCCGAGGTCAGTGTCTATTTATTCCCGTCGTACGCCCTTAATCACCTGATTAAAAATGACAGCTGCGCCAAGCCACTGCCCTTTCGTACCTTGTGTACGCGATACCGTCGCCATCTGCATATGTGCATATCGCTATCCCATGGCTATGGTCACCTCAGAGTATGTTTTTTGTTAAGTTTACAACCATTATTAAAAAGTATTTGAATTTCGCAAATTCACCCTTTAAGAATGGTGAAATGACATTATGTGTAACTGTAAATGACTATGAGAAACCAGTAGGACACATTCTGTCTCTGACGTAGAAGATAATACGCAAATTAAAATATTTTTGTGCCATTTCTAAATAACAGTAGTGTAAATAGTTCTCGTCAACGGGGCAGCTGTAAGTGATTACATATCTACCTGTTTTGGTCATTGGTTGGTGCCAAAAAACTCTACAGAGGAGAAAATCTGACATATTTAATTTTTCTATGAAGACATCAGTTATACGACAGTTGAATACGAGCGTCGAAGTATTTCTAAATTCATGTGTGATAAGTCGACGAATTGGTCACATGTCGCCTCCAAGGATCCTTCACTTGTTGCCAGATTGGTTGGGGCTTGTATGGGAGTGTGATTATTCGTACAGAATCTGTACGAGTACATCTGTTGGCTCCCATTGACGTTGACGGAAATAAGAAGGCGTCGCAACATAACGATAGTGAACATCTAGTTCCGACATATTCAGGAAACCTTACAAATTTGGGACTAGCCCCAGATGATTTTTCGTGTTTATCGTACAGTGTCCCAAACCTTTGCGGTAAATAAATGAGGATTCTAACTGAATACTTTAGGATAAGAAACTAATGGCCGGAAATACGTTTTTAACTTTTTACTGGCTTGAACAAGTTATATCAATGAATAAAGCGCGTGTTACCTGTTCAGCATATTGTTCCCAGCTTCAGTGCATGAATTATAAAACAAATAAATGGTGATACTGAACTTCTGGTGCTCCGTTGATATGGCCTGTATCTTCTTACTGACACTGCTACGGACAGGAGTCTCACGTATATTAAATACCCAAGTTGGAAGATACGTCTTGCAATAGCAGGAATAATATAAAATACCGCACTGGTTCAAATTATTCTTGTTTCAGTCGAGTGTAATAGTAAGAAGTGATTCACTTCGTATTTACTCTGCTTAATTCTGCGATGTACCATTCGGGTTTAGATCACGAAGAATCATATCTTTGTCACTAAAGTAAGTAGAATATAATTCATTTTTTAAATGTTCCGCGTGTATTATAGTTTGTAAGAAGAGGGCTTAACAATGTCCTAATTTTCAGATTTACATTGAAGCTTCATTCAATGAAGTTTTCTCTTATCAGTGTCTCACAATTACATACCCTTTTTTGAGTTTTTCCATGAAGCAGATGAATAACTACCTCCCACTGGACTATGTTTAGTTGAAAGATTAGGATCTGTTTGCGATATTACCTTTTCAGCAAAACTGTCCCTATTTTCAATACCCAAACTTTTAATGATAAATTGAAGAGTTGAATTCTAGCTAACTGAGTGTCGCAGGAGAACTTAAGTCGATGTAAATTTGGAATGTCAAGTCAGTTTCATTTAAAGCGAAAGTAATGCTGATGAATGCTTTCTACAATTTAAGAAATCGGAACTGTCACTTTGTCTCCGTCCAAGGTTACTTCTCCTTAGTATGTAAACTGATTCAGAGAAGTCTTAACCATAACGACAATCAAATTTTTATAATTGTGAGCCTCTTCGCTGTGAGAATTTTTTTTTTTCAAGAAAAATACCAGTTTTCGTTTACACTCTTCAAGGCACTACACAAAGATGAATGTCACTTGGATAATGACGTCAACTATGGTTCTCTTTATTTCCTTGTCTAAATTCGAGACATTACACCCATAATGATAGAGCACGCAGTCACTGACTACGTTATATTACGCTTAAAAGTAACTGGGGCTGAACTGTTTCTCCAGTACTGAAATCACAGATGGAGCTAGATCCTATTACGGTCTTGACCTAACTTGACCAGAACGTGTGCTTTCTTAAACACATCTACTACAGACAGCTACCACTCAGCTAATTAAACGTTTCCCAGCATACTGTCAGAATACAATGGTACAAAAGCAAACGAACAACGCTATTTCTCTATTTATAACCGTGAGCCACTCTTATAGTTTCGACAAATCTTCTTTAGTCAGGTCCTTTTCCGGAAGCCTTTTTTTTTCCGAGGCCAGTGTGGTATTTGTGTTGGAGAGTGTTCTCGTTCTGTGCGGATTTTCTACAAAATTTGTATGAAGGTTGCAATGGCACGCTTCTCATCTGATTAAAATTCTAGAATATATTCATATAATAAAACAGAATATATACAAATAATTACTTATTTAACAGTAAAAATGAGGTATTCTGTCTCCGCTTAGGCCTATACATAAACTAGTGTGATACCTCTCGTATGTGACGCCTATGTATTTCTTTCGGATAGCAGCAAACTTTGCTCTAAAAATCACTTAGTCCTGATGTTTACACATCTAGGAGGGTAATTTCTGCTCCACCAGCGCTTGAAATGTGCATCACGGGCACGTTGACGGGTACTTATTGATGACTAGCTGACAAACACAACATTTCTCACGTATTCATTTTGCCAATTTTCTGTCAGAAACTGAAACAAAAAATGATATGTGTTTGCGGTTAAATACCCAGAAAATTTCATCTCCATCTATTCGTCAAAACGCCTTTGACATTATTGAACGCCGTACAAAGATGTGTATGTAATGTACAAATGTGTAATAGGAGCTGTTTCCTGTGCTGACAGTGCGATTTTGTAAACGTCTCTATGTTCACATCTCTTTATTGTTCTACAGGGTGATTCTGTAACAGCGTGGAAAAATGTAACAGGACATAGAGAATGCTCCAATGAACAATTTGAGGCAGGGAACCCGTGATCACAGAAGCCAGCTTGTCTACCGCACTGTCTAACATTACCGTTTTCGAGCTTATTTACAGTTAACTTGCGTACAATTTTACACCTACTGTGCTGTCTATTTACGCGTACATTGTTTATTTCCTGCTAGGAAACGAGGAGGAAGAGCAAGACTACTAGAAAGTGTTTCCTGGTCGCTAGACTGGAATGGGGGTTTATATTCCATGGCCTGTGAGGTCACCTGACCTGGATCCCCTTGATTATTTTCTATGGGGATATCTAAAGTCCCTTGTGTATAACACCCCAGTACATACAGAGATCGAATTAGTTGCCAGAATTTTACCTGCCTGTGATGTGATTGGAAACATACCAGCGATATTTGGCAGGATGAGTAAGAATCATGTTCGGCGATGTCATGCTTGTATTGAGGACGATGGCCGTCAGTTTCAGAACATTTGCAGTTAACTTTACTAATGTAAGTAAAAAAGTGCGCAGTACTGTGATTTTATTCCCACTGTCTCCCACATCCGCTTTTCCCACCCCCAGGTTCCCTGCCTCAAATTGTTTAGTGCAGCATCTTCTATGCCCTGTGAAATTTTTTTACGCTTTTGCGGAAACATCCTATATACTGTTTTCCCCTACAGCCGTTAGCGCTTCGTAGTTGAAAGCTGCCAAAAGCGCTACCAGATGTCAGGGATTTCCTTAAGCTGACTTCACTGTAAGACTGAATACATTAAAACTTCATGAACGTTGCAGAAATTTTTCCACGTATCTCAGTTTACGACGTCATATCTCTTGAACTATTTGTCGTACAATGATATGTTCGAGCAGATACATTCAGCGGCATATGTGGATGCTGGACGTTAAAAACCTTTCAGCCGCCTAGCCTTACTTTTTTTAGCAACCAGTTTCAGCGTTTTACTACGCCATCTTCAGGCCCCTGACCGACGTGTAGGAAGATTCTACCTCGGATGTGATCAAAACAGGAGCCAGCAATACTGGTATTAGCAGATTTTTACTATAGCGATCTTTAACTGATTTGGTTTGAATGCTTATCTGTCTGCAAATGATGGCTTCAGTGACCGCTATAGCCAAAATCTACAAATACTAGTAGTGATGACCGCTGGCCCCTGTTTTGATCACAGCAGAGGCAGAATCTTCCTACACGTCGGTCAGGGGTCTGAAGATGGCGTAGTAAAACGCTGAAACTGGTTGCCGAGTAAAATAAGGTTGGAAACTAGACGGCTGAAAGGTGTTTAATTTGACATCCTGTACCGAACGGCCGAGTCCCGCAACCATCTCTGAAAAGATGGATATACAGAGAGTATGTGATCACTGTCTTCGAAATACATTGTGGGTGGAATTGGTAGGAAAGAAGCAACAAATTTAGACGTGTTGCATGATGCGGCTGTTTTCACGCATCCCATTGCTTATGACGTAGTATCTCCTGAACTACGTATGGTTCCTTCATATAAATTTGTAAGTGTATTCCGCTGCATAGCCAACGGCCATGCCGCCTTGGTAACACCGCTTCAAATGGTTCAAATGGCTCTGAGCACTATGGGACTCAACTGCTGAGGTCATTAGTCCCCTAGAACTTAGAACTAGTTAAACCTAACTAACCTAAAGACATCACAAACATCCATGCCCGAGGCAGGATTCGAACCTGCGACCGTGGCGGTCTTGCGTTTCCAGACTGCAGCGCCTTTAACCGCACGGCCACTTCGGCCGGCAACACCGCTTCCAATCAGCTCACCGAAGTAGAGCACTGTCGGGCTGGGCTATCACTTGGATGTGTGACCGTTCGGGTCTGCCGAGCGTTGTTGGCAAGCGGGGTGCACTCAACCCTCTTGAGGTCAATTGAAGAAATATTTGAGTCAGTAGTGGCTTCTCCGATCCAGAAAACTGGCAGCGGATGGGAGAGCGGTGTGCTAACTACATGCCCTTCCATATTTGCATGTAGTGACGCCTATCGGCTGAGTGACACAGCAGTCGGTCGGTACTGCTGGGCCTGAAGAGTTAATAGCACAAAAAAAAAAAAAAATGAAAGTGACGCATTTGGTTGTTTATGACATCATATTTCCTGAACTATAGTTGGCAGTTGGTTTTTACTTCGACAGTGATTGTTGTCTGACAGTAAGGGAGATTAGGTACCAAGTTCGATTGAGCCGCGCGCGATTAGCCGAGCGGTCTGAGGCGCTGCAGTCATGGACTATGCGGCTGGTCCCGGCGGAGGTTCGAGTCCTCCCTTGAGCATGGGTGTGTATGTTTGTCCTTGGGATAATTTAGGTTAAACAGTGTGTAAGCTTAAGGACTGACAACTTTAGCAGTTAAGTCCCATAAGATGTCACACACACAAGTTCGATTGAAATCGGTGCAGTGGTTCAGGATGAGATGTGGAACATACATACAGTCACGCGTATGTACGTATATACATACATACATTTTCATAATATTTCTGGATTAAAGCTCCCACACGCTCTGTTACTATCTCCTCAATTTCTACTGTGAGAACAATTCTTTATACAGCGCCTCCATGATGTCTGTGTGGCTTCAATGACCCGGTTTCCTGTAAATTTGTAGCCATGGCGATAGATGTCCTCCAACTACGAAAACGTCTGCTGTGCGTAAATTCGACTCTCCAAGCTGCACCACATATTAAATGCGTCGGTATAAATTCCTGTAACGACAGCTAATCTTGAACTATGAACAGCGAAAAACTCTACCATGGACATTCTGCAGTCGATTGTATATTCGTTTTCAACGAAGGGCCACCAACACTGCTGTGGTACGATGTTGTTTGTCATGAAATGTATACATCTACATATATATTCAACAATCCGCTGTACAATCTACGAAAGTAGGTACCTCAGACCAGTATTGCCGATATTCTTACCTACGTTTGTCATGGCAACTTTCAAAGCACACCAAACACTGGTTTTAGCACTGGCGTATAAGCGAAGTCAGCGCAGTAAGTACGGTGGCAACTTGGAAGTAACAGCTTTAAATGACGGATGTGCATTTGACGAGTGCAGTGTTAAGTAGTGGACTTGTGACCGTAGTGTGTCAACGTCGTTTGGTCACAAATCATAATGGAGCAACTCGTCTAATTTCAGTACAACGAAAAACCAGTGCACAGTTGCAGATTTTACTTTTCTTATTCACCCGATGACTAGTTTGGGACTTAGACCCAATTTCAAATCATCGTAATAAATCCAAAACGGTATTTCCGAAGATGTGTAACTTTTCAACGAACAGCTACAGCACAATACGATAACTTCATGATGTGGCTGATTTCACTCATCCACGAGTTTATGACGTAATATCTCCTAAACTACATAGTGCCTGAACTGCGCAGTGCCGTCAGTGGTGCAGCCGTCTGTGTGCGCTGTAACTGTTCGTTGCATATTTTTGACATGGTTGTCACATCTTCTAAAATACTGTTTTTGACTATGCTACGATGATTTGAAAAAGGAATCTCAGCCCGAAGCTAGTCATCGAGTGAACAGAAAAAGTAAAATTTGCTTCTTTGGACTGGTTTTTCGTTGTACTGATTAACAGAAGTTGCTTACCCACAGCTATTCAAGCTTGCTGGAGAATTTAAGTTAAGTGTTCAAGGCATCTTCAACAACATTTTGAAGAAGTGAAAAGTATGTGTTAACATCGTCCCGCAGACCTTAGATCCTGAACAAAAGCAATGCTTGTATGCCTTGATTGAAACGCAAAACGCAGACTTTCTTTTTCTGCAAAATATTTTCAATTTGTTTCGTACATCCTCCTTGTTTCGTCTGTCAAGAGGTATTTTGCTTCCAAGGTAACAGAAATTTCTTCACTTCGTCTATTTTGTCGTTCTCAGTGATGTTGATAAGTTTACCACCAATTCTGCAAAATATCCTCAGACCGCTCGGCTAATCCCGCGCGGCTCAATCGAACTTGGTACCTAATCTCCCTTACTGTCAGACAACAATCACTGTCGAAGTAAAAACAACACCTACTACAGAACAAGAAACTGCAGAAATATACTTAAAGAGTGAACCTTTGACGACATAAGAGACATGGAACCCAATGTGACGAGCGAATTTAACAAAGTCCCAAAGAAAAACTTTTCTGTCAGTTCCACAGGTTTGTACGAACGGTTCTGCTTCTTGTAGTCAAATTAAGGGGGAAAATGCAGAACACCTGAAGCACTGCTGTATTTTTTAATATTCCAGTCTCGATACATTTTGAATTTACGGGGTGCAACGGAAAAGACACTTGCACGTTGCAGACATATCCCGCAGACGCTTTCGTCACCAAGCGCGCCACGTCTGAGATATCCATTTCCGATCTTTGGTCCCTTACATCGAAATAACCCGTTTATAGTCATCCACCGCCTCTGCAATTTGGACACTGATGGTTTGTAGCACGCTTTGTAAGTACCTCTTGGCTCTTCCTTTGTACCTGGTTTATTACTACTTGAAACTGTCCGTAGTGGCTTCGAGCTGTAGTCAGAGGAGGGGCACAACGTCTTAATTGCTATCTCAATGGTCGTCGAGTCGTAATAAAAGTACCACTACGTGCAACTCCTGAGAGTACTATCTACATTAATTAGATCGCTCACTGCACACGTTTTAAGCTATGAACAAGAACACCGTATATTTTGCCTACTAAACGGAGTCTGCAATCAAGTACCAATGTAGGAACTCGAAACGGAGGTAATACTAAGACTAAACATTCAAATTAAGTCTTGGTGAATTATAACGGAAATAAATCCTCGGACAGTCTACAGTAATCTTTTTTATGGTTCTCAACCTCTCCGTTACAGACTAGTGCGTACGTCCAGCACATTCGATTATTTGTCCCATATATTCCAGTCTCTGTCCTCCCCTACCGTTTTCGCCTTCTACGGATCCATCAATTGCCATGGAAGTTACTCCCTGCTGTCGAAACAAATTTACTGTCACTCTACCCCTTCTTCTAGTGAGTGATCTCCGTATATATCTCTACTAGCCAGTACTGCGAGAAAACTCTTTTATTATCTTGTCAGTCCATTTAAATTTCAACATCATTTCGTAACACCACATCTTAAACGACTGTATCCTCATCTTTTGTGGTTCAACCTCATTCCATGACTGACTCTTGTATAAAGCAGGGAAATTACTTTTCACGGAATGAAAAGTTTGTTTGAAAGAAGCAGAATTCTCTCAGCGAAGATTTCTCTCGTCGCTTGACTCAATTTGTTTCGTACATCCTCCTTGTTTCGTCTGTCAAGAGGTATGTTGCTTCCAAGGTAACAGAATTCCTTCACTTCGTCTATTTTGTCGTTCTCAGTGATGTTGCTAAGTTTACCACCAATTTCATTCCTGCCACTCCTCAGTTCATCCGTCATTCCTTGGCTAATATCAGTCGGAGCTCTGTACTCTTTACAGTGTTCATTCCATTCAATACACCCCGTAATTCTTTCTCACTTACAATCAGGATATCACTGTCAGCAGTGAGTCTTAACACTTTCACCGTGAATCTTAACCCCACTTTTGAACGTTCTTTTGTTTTCTCTGTTGCTTTCTTCGATGTACAGGTGGATTATTAGGTCAGAAAGACTGAACTCTTTCATTAATCTTTTTCACCCAGGACACCTCTCTCTATGTCTTTCATTGTTATTGTTATCTCTTTTACCTTGTACACGTTCTATATTACACGTCTTTTCCTGTGGATTACACCTATTGCAATGCGAATTACAAACATCTTGCGCTATTGTATTAAGGGGTCTTGATTTGTCTTAAGTCTTGCATGTATTATGAAAAAACTTCTGAACTGCCTCTCTGGTCACTTTATCCATCGTAAAGCCAGACTGAACCTCATGTAACGGATTAAAAAAAAAATGGCTAAGAGCTATGGGACTTAACATCTGAGGTCATCGGTCCCCTAGACTTAGAAGTACTTAAAGCTAACTAACCTAAGGACATCACACACATCCATGCCCGAGGCAGGATTCGAAGCTGCGACCGTAGCAGCAGCACGGTTCCGGACTGAAGCGCCTAGGACCCTTCGGCAGCAGCGGCCGGCCATGGATTTTCAATTTTCTTTTCCATTTCTCAGTATACGAGGGGCCTTTTTTTCTGAAAGCCGGTTGATTTTATTCAGGATTACAACACACAATTGTACCCCCCACTCTTCTGGCTGCAAAACCCCATTTTTCAACATAATCAGCGTTCAATGCGACGACCTTACGCCATCTTACAAGTACGGCATGCACGCCCGCTTGGTACCACTCCACTAGTCGACGTCGGACCCAACGTCTTCCTGCATCAGTAACCTCCACATCACCTGCGTACTGCTTTTCACGGAGTGCATCCCTCATTGTCATCTGTTTGGCAGTAAGGAACCCGGCAGGCACACGCCTTTACGTACCCCAGCTGGTGGACGAGTGTGTCACCAACGGAGACGCCACTTGTGCAGCAAGGTGCTTGGTTGTGATCCGCCAATCACCTCGAATGAGAGTGTCCGCACTTTCGAGCATTGTAGCGGTCACAGGTGTGCGCGGCCGGCCGACACCCGGGAGATCGGACACCTTCTCACAACGTTGTTCGGACGATGACAGACGCCTCGCCCAACGACTCACCGTGGTTTTGTACGCTTCCAGATCTCCGGAGACATTCTGAAAATGCCTAAAAATATATACGACAGAAGAAACTCGGTGACAGCTCTCTGCTTGGAACGCACCTCCGTTACAGACGTCATTTCGAAGGCTATATATAGCGCCACTAGCTATCGGGACTTCATGAAAGTATAGGGGCTAAGGCGTGAATATTCCAACGATGTCCGGCAATTAATACCTCATTATTTCAACTGAAATCGGCCAAAAAAAGTGTATGATTACATGTGAACGCCCCTCGTATTACGCCTGTTAGCATCTTTTTACTGAGGCGTAAGTGACTCAGTTTGCCACAAACATCAGGAATTTATTTTGTTTTGTCGCTTTTTCTATTGCGGTTCAGTGCAATTACTTCATCTTGCAACGTACGCTGGCAAGGGAGTCCCACATGAGGAAAACAAGTCTGAGGAGTAACGAATTTTGTTAATATTTGGCATGGTTGTAGCGCATACTAAGATGTAAGAAATTCCGGTCTTTTACGATGCACTCCTCAAGAATTTTCGAGGAATATGGGGTTCAAAGTTGTAAGAGCTTACTGGACACTATACGAGAACGCTATTCATGGAGCAACGTGTCCGCCCCCGGTAGATGAGTGGTGCCACACAGTAGCTCAGCGAGTTCGGTCAGAGAGCTGGTTGGCCTCTGTAATAAAAAACTGAGTGGAAGAATCAACAAACGAATTTTAACAGATGTCATGTGATGTTCACAACGATCAGCAGCGGACAACACGCAAAAATAGAAGAAAATTGGTCAGCGCGACAGCCTGTCCATCCTAAGGGCCCGGGTTCGATTCCCGGCTGGGTCGGAGATTTTTTCCGCTCAGGGACTGGGTCTTGTGTTGTCCTAATCATCGTTATTTCATCCCCATCGACGCGCAAGTCGCCGAAGTGGCGTCAGATCGAAAGACTTGCACCAGGCGAACGGTCTACTCGACGGGAGGCCCTAGTCACACGACATTTACATTTTACGGCGTAACGTTATTGCAGACCAAAAGTATGTAATTACTACTTTTGAGTATCACATATTTTTCCACAAAGCTCCTACCAGACGGTCGTATGTTGTTTCTTCAATTACCATTGAAGGTCCTTGTGACAGAGACGGTAAAAACTGACCGTTTAAAACTGATAACGCTTTTTTAATTCTGAATAATGCGTATTTTTCGGTAGTTGTTTGATGTGTGTTATAACAAATGTTTTTGCTTTTCAGACATAACCGGGTCAGAAATTTGAAATATCAGTTAGCCATAGAAGCAGTGTAAAATTTTTGTTTTTAAATAATCTTTTTTTTTAAGGAAGGAGAAATTTTTATTCGTAAAATTTGCATTTCTTTAAACTATTTCGTTGGTACAGAAAATGGGAAAAGCAATCAGTTCTCTTTTAATAAAAATGCAACAGAAATGAGCTGCAAACAAATGGCATAAGAATTGGTACAGCCTTGTTGAGACAATAACGTGCCTGTTACCAAAGGCGTGGGGAATTAGATGGTACAAGTGTACGAGCAGTGTGCAAGACTTGTACCATCTGGTCAGAATTGTAGATTCTCACTGTCGTCATCGGACATCAGTTGTATTACGGAATGACACTGTCCCTAGTGCGGTGGCACTGAAGTACAACGCTCCATTTGGTTTAAAAGGTTATAAACAGGGGAAGCCACAACAAAATTGTGACATAGTATAAGGAGAAGACTTAGAACTTACCAGTTCAATCACAATTACTCTAAGAACAGAAAGCAGCTGATCTGCTGTCTGTGGTTACATGACATGCCTTTATCTGTTTGTATCCCCTGGAAACGAACAAATTGCTACGAAAAATAGAGTTTTTCCACTACAGTTTTTATCCTTTAGCGGTGACTACTAATAATGTCCCAATAATGGTATGATCTTCAATTACAACATAGTTTTAGATCAGAGTTTCAAAAAATTACACTCAATAGGTAAATAACGGTGACTTTTTGTAACAGTCAACCACTCACAACTCTTCGAGAAGAGCAGCGAACAGTGGTCGAACTAAACTTTTATTTGTCTGTTGAATTTAATATTTTGATTCGGCGTGTCTTGAAATTGAGGGAGTAAAAGTTTTTCAGTCTTTGTTCAATTTATGCGTCTATTACAGGAAATAATAGGAATAAAAAACCGAAAATCGATTATTTCAGAAACCGGTTGTTTTGAGCGGCTTTAACAGACCGATTACTTTCACGTTGAAGAAACCAATACAACAGAAAAGCGGTTGTTCCAGAGTTAACCGCCATCTCTTGCTAGTATCGGACATATTTCAAAAAGACTTAAAACTTATCCCTGAGGTGTACCGTAACGAACGAGCGTCTTGAGCCGTTATGAACTGTTGACCAATAGTTCGGTCACTTATTATATCGAAATGAAGTGATCCACAAAATAGGAGTTAGAGAAGAAGGCGTACTGTCTCATTCCACGAGCAAGGGACACAGCTGCTTTCTGTTGACACTTCAAAGCCAACAGAAATACAGTGTACATTATTCGAATCACATACAGTCCATTATGACTCCACTGGGACATCTGCGCTATAATAGCCATAAACAAATGTTCATATCAACGCAATACCGTACTACACGTTATCGTAATTATGTATTGATTATCATTATAAGTTTTGTTCCTTATCAAAAAACGCTATTCGTTGTGGTGATGCAAATGTATGGAGGGAGATTTGCCACCTTGGGCGGTTCCGCTATGGAAGGAGGAGCTCTAGAGCGGCCATGGACACAATCAGGTGCTGAGCATGGGCGCAGCTACAGCAACCATTGTTGAGGCCGGCAGCCTACCTCTGGAAACGTGAGGTGAAATGAAAGAAGGAAAGACGGCGGGTACATCCCACGTTGCAATCCCACTCTCTAAGCGGAACTTTGTACTCAATTATCGTCATTCTCGTGCTACACGTTTCGTGCATTGTGCGTTGGCGATAATGACAAAAATGTAGAGGATGTTTCACAAGGTCCTGAATATACACGTTGATTTCTCTGTAGACATTGTTAACGCATGTGTCATTTACACAGCTACGTACGAATCGGGATGGAATTCAATTTACGTATTGTACACTGTACGGATATCCATCAATTCATGAGGATGTTATACAACGAATACGTAGTCATAGATCCACTTGACACTACAGAAACGTATTTACCAGTCAGTTTGTAAATGGAAGCCCCACCCCATGCAGTTGGATAACATTCTTTGAATTACGAGGGACGTTCAGTAAGTAATGTAAAACTTTTTTTTCTGAAACTAGTTGGTTTTATTCAGGATTCCAGTACATCATATTATTCCCCACTCTTTTGGCTGCCAAAGTCGTTTTTCTCAACGTATTATCTGATCAATGCCGCAGCTTTACGCCACTTTACTGCGAGGGCTTGTGTGAAGGAGCGGTACCACTCTATTAGTCGACGTCGGAGCCAACGTCTTGCGGCATAAATTATCTCCCCATCGCCCATGTACTCCTTCCTGCCGAGATCATCCTTCATTGAGTCACACAGAAAAGTTGGAAGGTGCGAGATCCGTGCTGTAGGCTGAAAGAGAAAGAATAATCAGATGAAGTGTTGTGAACTTCCCTCGGGTGCACATAATTGTGTGACGCCTTGCGTTGTCATGAAGAAGCAGAAGTTGGTTTGCGTTTTTGTGGCGACAAACATCTCAAATGAGAGTGTCCGCACGTTCCAACATTGTAGGAGTCACAGCTGTGTGCAATCAGCTGAAAAACGGGAAATCGGGCAGACTTGAGCGACCTTGTTGCGACGATGACAGACGCTAGGCCCAGCGATTCACCGTGCTTTTGTTCACTGCCAGGTTCCTGTATTCATTCCGGAAGCGCCTATGAATATCTGCGATGCTTTAGTTTTCCGACAAATTAAACTCAATGACTGCTCTCTGCTTGGAACTTACCTCCCCTACTGACGCCATTTCGTAATCTACATAAAGCGCTGTCTATTGTGGAACTCCATTACACCATGGGGGCTGAAGCGGAAGGATTCCACCAAGCCCCACAACAAATTCCCCATTTTTAAACCAAAATTAACGGAGAAAAAAATGTGTTGCATTACTTATTGAACACCTCTCGTATATGTACATGTTGCGTTAATAATGTATTAATAATGGCAAAAGAAGCTACACGGTGAACTTCTTTCGCGTGGTTTTGCACATTCGCTACCATTGCACATCATAGTGGTTTTATCCAGAATTTTAGTTTTCTGGCTTTTATCTTTATGTTCGTGGGATGGCAAGTCCCACAAAGCAGTACTCTTCATAAAGCTTATAATAAATTTATCGGTATGGAAGTCCTTGAAGACAGTAATGCAGCAACAAACAAATTATCAAACGTGAAAACCCGGCTGGATTAGCATCGACTGTGGCCTCAGACCAGCAGTCACAAGCAACTGCGTGTAGCTTTGACCACAGCTCATCATTGGCCTGAGGTAGGTTGCACGACTATATAAACTTGGCCACATCCTACCAGCCTCAAGTCTGGCCGCGTGTGAACAAGTGCGCACCACCTCCAAGTCCCTTTTACACTGCCGACTTTCATCTTTCAGTTGACCACCCGAGAAGAGTGAGTGTAGTCCAGCGCCCCTCGCATTTTATTCCTGTACTGATCCCATATGTTTCGAGTGGTCATTTTCTTTTACAAATCAGCGCCAATACTGTGCATTGTGTGAGGTGTCCATTGTGAAGTCTGGCATCTGAGGCGTGAAAGTGAGGTTACGAGACTCCATCCTTTACACGGAATAATCGAAATAGAGTAACAAACTGTAACAACAAACAATGGTACTAGAATTCAGTAATGACTAAAGCAAAATCCATAGTGGAAATGCTTGTCAAAGATCAGATGTCATACAAAGATTTAAAAAAATATGCATTTATTTTCTTGAAAATACACACTTTGCAAAGACAACAAACGATATCTAGAAAACAGCAAGTAGAGCATTTGTACTTTATCCTTCATATCTTGTTTTCTTGTTTTGTTCCTAAGTGCTAAATAATGTCGAAAATTATATTTCTCGTCAGATAACTCCGATTTTTTCGTTGTTGAAATAACTTTCATTGAAGTACATTTATCTGTTTATCTTCTTATTTATGCATAGTGTAGGCTGTGTACCTGTGAACAGCAAATGCCTTTTTGCCTTTGTATTTTGCGAACAGCGCAGGTAGAAAAAATAGCAGGACCTCATGCAACCTTTACGATGCGTCCAGAAAATAGAGCTAACAACACACCTAACATTTACACCGACAGCTGCATGAATACTCCGCAATTCACAATTAAGTGCCTAGCACAGGGTTCATCGAACCACTTTCAAGCTATACTGAAAAGCCAAAGAAACTGGTACATCGACCTAATATCGTGTATTGCCCCCACGAGCACGCAGAAGTACCGCAACATGACGTGGCATGGACTCGACTAACATCTGAAGTAGATCTGGAGGGAGCTGACACCATAAATCCTGCAGAGCTGTGCATAAATCGGTAAGAGTACGAAGGGGTGGACATCTCTCCTGAACAGCACGTTGCAAGGCATCCCAGATAAACTCAATAATATTCATATCTGGAGAGCTTGGTGGCCAGCGGAAGTGTTTAAACTTACAAGAGTGTTCCTGAAGCCACTCTGTAAAAACTCTGGACGCGTGGGCTGTCGCATTGTCCTACTGGGATTTCCCACGTCCGTCAGAATGCACAATGGAAATGAATGGATGCGTGTGATCAAACATGGTATCAGAAAAAAATTTCGCAATCAGAGGAGAAAGCTGATGATTGATATTTTACAAGGAGATCCTACCACAACGAAAAAGACCTTTGTATTAATGATTGCCACTTTATTTAACGTACAGTATCATGTCCGTAACACTCTCACCCGTGTTCCGTGATAATGCGAAACGATCTGCTCTTCACTGAAGTTTCTTGATCTCATCCGTCAATTCAATCTGATAAGGATCACTAACGCCCAGCAGTTCTTTAGCATGGGACGAACAAGCGTATTGTAAACACCGTCTTTAACAGACTTACTACATTTTCTAAGTTTTCTGCCAATAAATCGCATCTTTAGCTTGCTTTCCGCACAACACTGTCTTTGAGATCGTTTCAATTTAGCCCTTGTAGACTTGTCATTTAATGTATGACAGAAGTAAGGAGGATTTCATTAAGTATTCATGCGTATGGCTTCACACTTCTCTTTGTTTAGAGTCAACAGCTCTCCTCTGCACAATGGAGATATCTTGTCTAAATTATTTTGCAATTGGTATTGATCATCTAATGATTTCACAAGACAGTAGATAACAGCATCATCTGTAAACAGTCTAAGCGCTGTTCAGATTAACACGAAACGAAAGCAGAAAATCCATTTTTGTAACAGGACTGAACACGGTCAGAATAGGTTACTTTACGATGTTAGTACATGCCAGCAATGTCCCCCGTTTCTGTGCATGAACAATGTATAACGTACTAGCAAATTTGTAACTCCAGACCCGGACCACTCTGTAGATCATTGACTCCATAGACACATTCGCGATGAAGGTGCTGCTTTAAACACAGGCACGAAAGCGCGAGTAATCGATTTTGTCCAGAAAGTTGCTCGTGTGAAACGGGCTTTACGCCTCGCTCGGCAGGCGCTCGTTCGACATAACAATAATTCATCCACCTACATATTTACTACAATCGTGGGAGAGATGAGCAAAATCGTTGACCAGCTGGGAACTTGCTTCCCAAATGAGTTGTGCGCTTATCGTAGAGGTCTTAATAGGTTCTACGTGTGTTGGAGATGCCCCTCCGAACCAGAGGCGAAGCTGCGGATGACGGCACGAGAAAGCTACTCTCTCTGGCCTGACAGAGGCCATTAAAAGAAACGGCGCCTGTCTCTTCTCCTCTCCTGCCGCCTCCCGCTCGCTCTACCAGTAACAGCGCCATTAAAATTTAATGACACGTCGTCGCAGTGAACTAATTGTTTCGAGCAGCCGCTCTCTGTATTGGTGCACGTATCGGGAGAACATTTTCCGCCGCTACTTGTCATCGCGTAACCAAATAAGCGAATCTATGTGGGTGTTTACTTTCGGAGTTGTGCATACTGAGCTAGCTTGTGCCGCTATCTAGACCGTTCATAGCCTACGTGCAATGATGTTAAAAGGCACTGTTCAACACTACACTGCCTTCCATACGTCATGGAAAAGATACAAAACATTAAATTGCTTGAGTAGATTCATTTCGACGCACTCACGTCTCTCTCTCTCTCTCTCTCTCTCTCTCTCTCTCTCTCTCTCTCTGTGTGTGTGTGTGTGTGTGTGTGTGTGTGTGTGTGTGTGTGTGTGTGTGTGTGTGTGCGTGCGTGCGTGCGTGTTATGGCAACCTCTTCGTCAGTAGTCCTCTGAACATAGAAAAATACTACGTACAGCCACCTGTGTATGTGAGCGTAAAAGTAAGCCTTCAGTCTATCCTATCACACACTACGTCTGCATGCGACATAGAACGTTCTGTTTTGCTTTATAGTAGTATTATACCCTTTTAGCAGCTCGTGGTCTTGCGATAGCGTTTTCGATTCCCGCGCGCGGGATCTCGGGTTCGATTCCCGGCGGGGTCAGGGATTTTCACTGCCTCGTGATGACTTGGTGTTGTGTCTTCTTCATCATCATTGACTCGCAAGTCGCCGAAGTAGCGTCAACTAAAAACGACTTGCAATACGGCGGCCGAACTTCCCCGCATGGGGCCTCCCGGCCAACAATGCCATACGATCATTTTTTTTAGTAATATTATACATTTTTATTCGTTTTGTATCCTTTACATCGAGTAGGTCCTCACTTGATGAAAATACCTCTGCTGCCGAATCATTTGCACTTGTCTCTCACGAAGGATAAAAATGAGAAACAAAAGAGTAGTATGCTCTCACTTGTTGTGTGGTGTTACCTGCCAGTCTTGCAGAGCAAATGGACAACGAGAAACGCGATCTTATTTGCAACTGATTGAAGCAGAAAACAAAAATGTGGAAAGAGATACTCTGACAGACCAAAAATGTTAACAGCTCAGGAAATACGGTCCGATGTCAGTTTAACTTCGTACAAGAACAAATCGTTGGCCGGTACGTAACTGATCAGATTTGCGTTTCTCCGTAAGAAACAGAACGGCAGCCAGAGTGCATTAGTTTTCTTCGTACTTAGTGTTGTTACCATACGTCCTAGAGTGTAGAAGGGGCGTGAACTGCGTCTGATGTTAAGTAAACACTGTGAACCATGTAGAGATACGGCGCATTCATGCAAGTGTTACCACCAATTGACAGAGCCTTAAAGTGGTCTCCCTTTTGTCGGCTGATCATTCGAGCAATATTTAGTTTGTGGGACATCTGTACAGTGAGTGACTTTTGGACTCCTTAGAAACGCGAGGACGGGCATTGTTGTCGTCAAGGTTCTGGACGACCACGTCTGACCACCACGGAGGGGAATCGCCATGTTGTGCACGAAGCCCATCGTAAACTATCCACAACTACGCCTACCATCCAAGAACAAGCAGGACTAACTGCAAAACCAATTATCATTCCACACCATTGGTCGGAGGATAACACAAACTGTATTAGGGATCTGTCATCTATGTGTGGGCTGCCTTTAACACCAAAACTTAAACGCCTTCATTTGGATTGATGCCACGACCGGGATGAATCAACTGCTTGTGAATGTCTTCGCATTGTGTTTACCGATGATGATTATGTTTGGTTTGTGGGGCGCTCAACTGCGCTATCATCAGCACCTCTACAAATTCGCAAGTTTTACACAGTCCAATTTGTTTACACAATCCGATCGAGCCACCGTTACGAATGATGATGATGATGATGATGATGAAATGGTGAGGACAACACAAACACCCGGTCCCCGGGAAGGGAAAATCTCCAACCCTGTCGGGAATCGAACCTGGGACCCCAAAGAGAAGATCCAAAGAAGAGCGGCGCGTTTCGTCACAGGGTTATTTGGTAACCATGATAGCGTTACGGAGATGTTTAACAAACTCAAGTGGCAGACTCTGCAAGAGAGGTGCTCTGCATCGCGGTGTAGCTTGCTCGCCAGGTTTCGAGAGGGTGCGTTTCTGGATGAGGTATCGAATATATTGCTTCCCCCTGCTTATACCTCCCGAGGGGATCACGAATGTAAAATTAGAGAGATTAGAGCGCGCACGGAGGCTTTCAGACAGTCGTTCTTCCCGCGAACCATACGCGACTGGAACAGGAAAGGGAGTTAATGACAGTGGCACGTAAAGTGCCCTCCGCCACACACCGTTCGGTGGCTTGCGGAGTATAAATGTAGATGTAGATGTAGATGATCCAGAGGCAGCAACGCTAGCCTCTAGACCACGAACTGCGGACGTGTTCACCGATGAAGAGCGATTCTGCACTATCCATGACGATGACCGTCTGCGAGTATGTCGGCGGCATAGAGACAGGTCCCATTCTTCCAATGTTTTTGAGAGGCACAGTGGTTTTACTCCTGAAGCCATGGTGTGGAGGCAGCGAGGAGGGGAGGGGGAGGGCATCGGCTATCACTTCAGGTCACGGTTTCACAACAGTAGGCCACAGAAATCATGTGTCCTCATGCGTTACCTCTCGGGCGACAGTATCTTGGTGCCATTTATCAACAGGACAATGCTCATACACACGTGGCATGTGTCTCTACGAACCGCCTGGGTGATGCTGAGGTATTTCCGAGGCCAGCAAGATCCTCGATAGAAAATTTTTGGGACCACCTCAAACGGCATCTCGGTCCCAGTGCCAGTATCAAGCATATCAATGACAAATTGCGACAGTGTTGGGCCAACGTTCCTCAGTGGAGGATAAACTGGGTTTATGACACCCTTCACAACCGAATTAGGACATGTATCCCGGGCCCGAGGGCATACAATGTCTTGATGAGAAATGGGCTCCAACGGCCAAGTTCTTTGTAAATTTGACTCGATTTTGTAATCACTGAAATAACATTACATGTCCTTTCAATCTGTCATGTTTCATACTGCTTCCACGTCCTCCTTCCTCTTGTGTACTTCCCTTTTTTTGTTATGCTGTGTATATCAGAAATTTCAGTACAGTTTAGAGCTCCGTGTCTCCACTCTCGAGTCGAATAATGCGGTTTGGGTTCATTTTTCAGTGTGTCAAAATTTCTCGAAGGGGTATTTCAAACTAGCACTTGTTGCACAAATTTGAACAATAAATTTCAGTTATTAGTGAGCGCCAGTATTAGTTTTGCGTTTGTTGTAGACTAAAAAGATAATGATGAGTTGATGACGCATGCATATAGAGGTCTATTCCCCTTACTTTTTGGGCCCGTACCTAGTTGCAAAATTCCTTTAAAACTAAGTTCTTGCACGTATTGGAATGCTTTTATATGCCCTGATACACCTGCTGCGCCAAGTTGGCCGTTAAAAGACGCTACGGTCTAGCAACGTATCATTCCAAAGTGGTCTTTCCAGTACTGCTTCGAAAGACACAGGCTGACCTTAAAAGTAATGACACTTTGGTCTGTTCACTGTTTTATTTGGAGTCAACGATTTAAACAGCATTCAAATTGGGTGGTAGAGCTCACTTCCGAGCCGTCTTGAAGATGCGAAAAAGTACTTGCCTGATGCACACAGTCATTCTCCGAGCCATCTATGGACGTAGATTTTAGGCACCATGTTGTTTCGACATTTGTGATGCGTCGCGAGGCCTTGGAAGGTAATGGAAGGCTGCCGATTTACAATAACAAATATTATGACGACAGTTCGAAAGTTCTAACGAAACCGAACCTTAACTGCCATCCGTGTTGCCACTCTGGTACGGAGGTACGGCTAAAAGTTAAACTGCCGTTCAAACATCTTTTAGCAGAATCTGCCAATAGTTTACTTTCATTTTGTCGTATATTACAACATCGTCCCTTGATCGACCACTGACAGCCGGTCCATTAATCCGTAAGTACTGAGGAGTTTGTTTGCTTTGTCGATCGCTTCAGCGCTATACCATTAATTTTGAATAAAAATCACATGACACGTGTGGTATTCTGCAATATTAGCTTCTTCAATAATAGTTTTTCGGCCTCTAGCCCGTCGCTCGGTACAAATATAAAAACGTACGGCTGTAGGTTTTGTGAGATCAAAGGTTTTAAACCAGGTGCGTCCAAAGACCCTCTCAGTTGGCTGTCAGAGATGACAATTACTAAGGTTCGATATAAGACTAAAGCTAGAACGATGGGAAATAAAAACGGTTTGGCCTAGATAAAGAATTTGACAAAGTAGGTTAATGACCTACATTACAAATTAAAACAACTACACAGAGAACAATAATAAAAGGAGTAACAT
The DNA here is from genome assembly GCF_023864345.2 of Schistocerca serialis cubense. Taxonomy (NCBI): domain Eukaryota; kingdom Metazoa; phylum Arthropoda; class Insecta; order Orthoptera; family Acrididae; genus Schistocerca; species Schistocerca serialis. Next base: position 443,809,037 of record NC_064638.1, on the reverse strand, counting down.
AGTGTATCTTTCGTCACATGTTACAAGGGCGTGACTGAAAAAGATATAAAACTATACTAAACTCGTCCCGAACAGTCTATGAAGGCCCAATGGTACCGATTAACCGCCGTATCGTCTTCAGCCCATAGGTGTCACTGGATGCAGATGTGGAGGACATGTGGTCAGCAGACCACTCTCCCGGCCGTATGTCACTTTAGAAACCGGAGCCGCTACTTCTCAATCAAGTAGCTCCTCAGCTGGCCTCACAAGGGCTGAGTGCACTCCGCACTCGGTAGACAGGATAGCCACCCATTCAACTGCTAGCCCAGCCCGACAGCGCTGAACTTCGGGATCTGAGGGGAGCCGATGTTACCACTACGGCAAAACACATGATGAGACTAAACTTCTAAGCGAAACAACTGTAATGCTAGAAAGAAAAACTATAGGGGTTCTCAAACCACAGTAACCCTAACAATGTAAAACATGTGACGTACTGGCAGGTAAGTCCTAAACAGTCTGGGTAGCTCTGTTCGTAATGTCTGCGACTGTAAATAGTGAGTAAGGGAACTGTGCCCGATCGTTCAGTACCAAGTCTGAGCAAATAGCAATTTTTTTATCCTTTTGTGGATGTTGTGACTCTGACTTCTGAAGTCATCATGCCCCTAGAACTTAGAACTACTGAAACCTAACTAACTTAAGGACAGTATACACATCCATGCCTGAGGCAGGATTCCAACCTGCGACCGCAGCGGTCGCGCGGTTCCAGACCGTAGAGCCTAGAGCCGCACGGCCACCCCGGTCGGTTTGTGGATGTTGTACACGACTTAACGTTGTGTCTTGTAACTGCGTCCTTCATTAAGCAGGTGGTCTGTAAAGGAAGAGTCTCCATTTCTTTGCACCCAACTGCTACGGTTTTCTTTCAGTTGCGTAGATATTCCTTTGTCAAGCTGGCCTTTATATCGGATGAACTAGAAAATCACAGGCAATCATTCAGAGATCTTTCAGAGAAACCTGCTGAGTATTATGATACAATGGACTCATGGTCTCAGGCGGATCGCTACAGAGTAATAACGTAATTTTGATTTACTCGGTTTGTTACGGCAGTTGCCATTATTTCTGTGAAAACAGCCTGACAACAGTGAAGAAGCCTATAATATACTATAATGCATTTAGCAAAACGTGCAACACACAACACCACGTTACGAAACAACAGGCCTCACACGAAACACTGTACTGTGATGTGGCTGACGTCGCTGCGGAAACTGCTCAGTATCGTCGGCAGCTCTTCCATTGCGTTATCATCAACAAAATCTTCGTCAGTGAACCATCCACACAACTGCGTTTCACACTTCCCGAAAAACAAACCCAAGACAGAACGGAGCGGTACTCAGTGCTAGCTCGAAAGCGGGTAGTAAAATGGGTACTACTCTTGTCAACAGAATGTAGCGTGAGTGAATGGGAACAAGGCAGACAGCACATACCATTGACGTTTACACTGTTGTGCATTTGATTCATTGTAATACAAATACAAAGCTAACAGGGGTAAGAAACCAAACGTAGTGCATTAAGTCTGTAACGAGCCGCAGGAGAGCGTGGATCGCTTATAAAAGCATATTCTGAAGGAATCGCTGAGCAGCCTCCAAAAGCTTATCGGTGCAGTTCTGGTTCACCGTGTAGATTTTGCCACAGTCGCTAGTGATTTTGTATATTCTACTCTCTGTGTATATAAAATGATGTTTAAAATTTCCTGTCTTTCTATTATGTACCAACAGAATGTTAGTCAAAGCAATCACATTAAATGAATAAGTGAGCATTTGGTTTCGCAAAACTTTGGTTTTATTCAGTATACCTGTTTATTCGACTCTGTCTACGACTCTTATTTATATAGCTTTGTATTGTCCCTACATGTCCTCACTTTCTGTTAGTAACTCAATCACAGTTACGACGATTAAGCGACAGGCTAAGGTTAAATAGCGCCTGCAAGTGCGAAAAAAAGCTGATGCCTGCGTTGTTAGAGGACAGGAAATTGTAACGAATGTGTCCATTCAGCAAGAACACATGGCACTTTGTTACAGTAGTAGAAGCCTACGGAGGATTACTCAGCCGACTGTCTCATTCAAATTCCCTTCAGAATGTTGTTTTACATAATGCAGTTTGAAATTTGTACCAAGGCTCGTGTTCGAACCCGGGCCTTGTGTTCACTAGGCAGATGTGCTAACAACTTCACCTCCCTGGCACAGTGGCTTTGCACAAAGGTGCGGACTAATGCCAGGGTGGTTAACGCATCCACATAGCGAGCAGGAGACCCGAGTTCGAATATCAGCCTTTGCACCAATTTTTATTCATCATTTCATTCTGCACTTATACATCACAGAATTTTGAGACTTTAAAAGATTTCCGGAATCATATAGATTCATGGAAGTACGTTATTTGTTTGTGAGACGATCGTGCTATCCCTCAAGTGAAAAGAGAATCGCCTAACAACAAGTATCGACATTTGACAGTGGCAAGAACATGTACATCGAGACTGTGACTAGCGTTTCATTCTGTTGTTGCTCATGTAGATTGGGATACCACGACTGAGACTTAAATGTGGAACTGGTATGTTAAGCAGGATCGTATTCAGTGAGTTGAAGGACCACGTCGGCTCGATACCACTAGCGCCTGAAGAAACTGCAAATTGTTCACTGACCCCTGTGGGATCGGACAGCAACTTCAGAAAATGGTCTTGTCTGCAGCAAGACAAGTATCTACACCAACAGTGAAGCGTCGGCTCGAGCACGACAAACTACGAGCATGATTACCATTTTTGGGTTTCCATTGACATGGCAGCAGAAAAAACTGCACTGCCAATGGTGAACCTAACGACAAATTCGTCGCAAGAATTCACCATATCGTCAGCGCAGACGAGCACGGGTTCTACTCAGTGAGAACGTACGTTTCGGATGGCACTCGTCATCACCATACAGGCCGAGTACCTGAGGTTAGGTTGGGTACATAGCACTATCACCCCTGGTTAGCGCAGTTGGGAATATAAACAGTACTATTTACATTTTCGACGCGTTGACACCGCTGGATGTGCCCTATCTTCGAGATCGTCTTACCTTGTCGTCCATCAAGATACCTAATAACTGCATGTGACCCGTGCTGTGCTGATCTTCCTCCACACAGGGGTGCTCTACGTTTGCGCTGGGTATCACGTTTCCTAGATTTCCGATCCACTGAAAACATCTGGTCTTGATCTGACACAATTCGACAGCCAATATGATTGGATAATTCTGGCATAGGGTTGAAGGACCGTGGAACGATGTACCTGGATCGGTGTATCTACAAGAAAGTTCAGCTCTGCGTTGCAATCAGTGTTCCTGCCATAGATGGTAGTTCTATTTATCATCCTGTATTTCCCCAAATATTGCAGAAATCTAATCATGTTAGCCTTTTATCATGTCAACTTACTTCAATTCATATACGCTTCGGTTCTAACATTTCTGAGCACATTTAGATTTATTACTGCAAATGTGATTTGTAAAAAAATTTTACTATTGCCCCAAATTTGATGTACTAATAATGTAATGTTCCAGGAGGTGACAATTAATTGTTCTTTTTTACAGTCATAAATATGGTTGCCATCAAAAATTTTACAAATTTCAGAATAAAGTTCATCCGTCAGTTAGAAATATATTTTTATTTCGCTTTAACGGTTTTCGACTAATTAATTTGTCGTCTTCAGATGCCTATAAAATTACGGATATAATAAATCTTTGGACCTTAGCTATACACTTATCTAAAGTACAAAATAACTAAATCACATCTACATACATGTCAGAAAATAACATATACAAAACATGTAAAAAGTATAACTAACCTGTACAAACAATTTACATGTAATGCATTTCATAAACAAGGCATATATTTCTATTATATAAAAGAAATGGGCTAATTTTCACATTTTTAAAGAGGTTGTAACGCTGGAAATGCATATCCTCCTATTTCCGTCTACTGTACTATAAATTTGTTCCTTATTTTGTTACCTGACGATATGACATTTCTGTGTCTTTATATATTGTAATTGTTTTACTATTTGTGTATATATATATTTGTGCATTTATGTCGATGTATAATTGGTTTGTTTTGTAAATATTGTTTGTATTTTTACGCTGGGTCTGGCCTAGGGAAAACTATGCTATCGAACGAATACATCGATAGGTAGTGTGTAGAACCAAAATGTTTAGGATCTTTGGTAGTGTGAACTCGGCCGCGTGGAGCGCGGGCAGAGCAGAGTCTGGCTGGAGGAGGGCAGTGGAGCAGGTGTGTTGTGAGACGCTCCCGCGAGTTGCTGCGCTTTCAGGGTTTGGCAGCATGTAATTGCGCTCGACTTGCTTAGTTTCTGATATGGTGTCGCGGACGGGGGCGTTAGCTGGCACACATCAAGAGCCCGTTTCGGCTGGAGACCGTGTCGAGAAGAAGACGCGCCAACATCCAGCTTCTGCAACAGCGACGGCCGACAATGAGTGACTGTCGCCACCTCCTCGATCGACGACTTCAAACCTTCAATCAACCAACAAGGAAGACTGGTAGCACGTACAGTTTTAGAACTGTGTGGCAGACCTCAGCTCTTCAAACTGTTAAATTTTTCTCACTAAATTACAGCAACGTAGCATGAACCTTTGTTGGTCATTGTCCCAATTGCATTACCAAGCAGGGTCCCTTCCCTTTCCGGAATGAACCCGAGTGTCGTTGAAATTCAAACGCCAGCATTAAAGTAATAACATTCGATTTCACTGCTTTAATTTCAAAGTTCAGTTAAGGTATTCATAGCTGGCTACAATATTTAGATTACACAAGCACAAAGTAAGAGTGCGAGTTTTGTTACCGTATTTTAGCCTACCTGTGACTGCAGCTCAGCTTGGTACGTACTAAATTTTAATATTGTTCATTGTTCAGAATCATTTAATTCAAGTTCAAAGTTAAATCTCTTATTTCTAAATTGCGTAGATTCAAGTAGCTTTAGAATGATTTTTGAGGTAGCCCAAGACTAACCGTATTTTACTGAATTTCGATGTGCTTCAAAAACAAAGCTCACTATTAATTTCAGTCACTAAATTAACTTTCAATTGTCCGGTTTTATTAATACTTTTGCTAAATTAAGTCAGAGTGTAGCGAAATTTATTACTTCAGACAAACTTTCAGTTTTCACACTACACGTGTCAACCTTCAGTTGCCACGCTTCTAGTGCTAATTATATGTGTAATAACCTTTCTTTTTCAGTTACTATAGTAATTGTCCATAGGACTGGCGACCGTCATTTCCCCCAAATCTCAAATATTTAATTACCGCTAGTTAATTGTTAACGTACCGGCCGCACATTTACTTCCTTTATTAACTTTACCCCTTTTCAAAATTAATTTCCACCAGTTTCATTTGCATTTTTACTTTCATTTAGATGTGACCCGTTCCTCCCTCTTTACCGACAGATGAACTTCCGTGACGATTGCTTTTCCCAACTTTCCATTAGGTACACGCGGTTTAATTTTTCACTGTCATTAAGGTCGATAAGTGAGGAGGAGGTTACAAGGTGCTATGCAGTCAAAGTAGTTTCCATGTCTTAATGGAAGTTGATCATTCAGGAAATCTTTAGAATTTAGGTGGAAACGTTTATGTATTTCAAATTCTCTAAAGAGGTCCGATTTGTAGCCTTTGTCAACTATATGCAAAATTTCCATCTTAAGCATCGATGAAGGAGTGTGAATGTGTGTCTCGATTTTGAGATGTTCTGTAAAAGTTGCGTTGTATGAACTCTCACTGTCTTTGTTGAGCAAGTGTTCATGAAAGCTGATCATAAATGCCCTCCTTGTCCTATACAAGAATTCGGATACATATTACATTGTATTTCATGCACACAAAATTTGACAATTTGGTCAGTTGTAGGTTTCCCATCATACACAAAAAGCAACTTGGTGTCGTCACTGGTGATAAAGGACAGAGTGATGTCATTTTTTAAGCAAAGGAGCTACATGATATAAGATTCACCCAGAAATGAGGTTCTAGACAATTTTTTAATAGTACAGTCATTTTTGTTGAGTGTAAAGGAATTGATATTATTGTTGGTTACGTCTTATGACGTTTTTCTACAAGGCTTGCTTGTTATCCGATTTTGTTCAGCACATACTCTAAGTTATTAAGCTGTGTTGCAATATCAGGAGAGGTTTAGGTACATCTCAATAATGCGGTCGATAATATTCTGAAAGAGCGCAATTTGTGCTTAAAAGTGTGACAAGAACGGATAAGAATGGCTTTATCTCTTGTGCTGGATTTCCTGTAAATGTCAAAATTCATTTTATCACCTGTTAAACGCATTTTCAGATCGAGAAAGCTAAGTTAAAAGTGTTGATTTGCCATTTGATACGTAATTTTAATTTTAGAAGGGTTGAAACACTTTCTTTGGGAGTAGCATGAAGGATATTCTGTGACTTATAGATGACACCACGGCTGAAATATCTTGCCTTTCTTTGGGATCAGTATGTTTACATTATTGCAACATCCTCCGTTAAATAGCTTTGGTTTTCACCGAATCTAATAAATTGTTAGATTCAATTTGCTCCCTTATCTGTCATGGGAAAGCGGAAAGTCAGGTTGTGACGTTATTAAAAGAAGTTAAATTACATTACAGTGGTGGTTTTGGGCAAACTATAGAAAAGTGATAAGTGTTGGTTCCAAAGGTTGATCTAGATGACGGTACGTTAGTAATCGCCAGGGAGTATTAAGTACTAGGGATGATTATGTTTACTTAGTTTCCTCATTTCTTATTCGTGTTGAATCGAGTCTTTCACAAAGACTGTTAGATTCAACAAATACTCCGACACAGTAAATTCTGGTGCTTTCTACAAAATGTTTCAAGCAGTACAGAAACGGCATGGTTAGAGTAATCCTATTTAGCTTACACTGAATTTCGTGGGTAACAATTTCAGGTAAATTTTGTAAATAAGGTCCTGTGACTTCTTGACCCTAGCGTCCAGGACACAACTTATTCCAACTTCCCTCTGTTTCAGGGATGTCTTCGTAATGTAATGGCAGAAAATGTTTCAGTTAAACAAGAATTAGAATAAGGTAATTCATAACGACTAGAGTGTAAGCTCACTGTTATAATGTGTGTTTGAGAAAATTTTAACCATCTCTAATTCAGAAACTGAAGGTCTTCAAGTTAAACTAGTCATTACTGGGCTATGCCGAATGAAAGAATGAATTTACTAGACTCTGTAGATGCATTTGCGATATTTCCAACAACTGTTAAAGCATTTAGAGTAAGCAACGAACGTAGCTAGTCCTTTAATATATGCTAACAGATACAGCTATAAGACTGGAAGAAAATTACTTTCAAAAATCGATTGCTAGCGTCTACAGTAGGACAGAGAACCAGTAGAGTAGAAACAGATTACACACTGCCTAACATGAAATTCCGACACTACTCTGATATGCTTCACCATAGTCTTCGATGCGCGTGAATGCTTAATGGTGCAGTGTAACCAGTATAAACCAGAGAATAACAATTATTTCTTGTGCTGGAGGAACAAATTGTGTATTCGACACACAAAAATGAAGGACATAAAATAGGAAGAGTGAGGAAATTTCTCAAGGTGTACAGGAAATAAGAACGAGTACTGTCGAACCTGAAATTTGTTTTGTTTATCCTTACAGAATGGGTGATGGCAGGTTAAACATAAAGGTATTTACATGTTTCTCAAAAAAGGAAATACTGGCTTTGGTAGCTGAAACCCTAAATAAATCAGGAGAGAAACTATTTTTACAAACTGAAATTGACAGAAATGGTATACTACATTATTCCAGATACCTACACGGAAAAACTAAGCAAATAAGCCATCCGGGGAGGGTGGATACAAGGAAACAATATGGGAGGATACGAAAGGAAAAAGAAAATATGAGTAAAAGCAACGAACCAGCATGAGTTGAGATAAAACGTGTTGCTTGTTGGTTATTCACAAAATATTTTTTTCAAAAAGAGATTACATTAATTAGCTGCGGTTTCAGACATCCCCAAGCATATAGCGAGGCAGGAATAGGTCACAGAATTTCCTAATTGAAATTTCTACATCGATAACACCGATGTCACATAGATCTCTGAGAAAAAGTTCTAATGACTTTTTACTTTTTGACTTATTGGAATCAGGACCCTCCAAAATTTCAGTCCCATGTTATAAAACTGCTCTCTTTCAGCAAAAAATTACGTCTTACAGCAGCGTCATAGTTAAAACTGAAAACAGGCAGCAATCCGGAATAAAATGCTATAAAAATTCAAAAAACACGAAGAAAAAAGATTCAACGTTTATTTAAAAATGAACATTTAAGTGAGTGCTTAATAATTCATGACGTCTTAGAGCTTACTCTCTACGAAATGTTTATTGAGTAACAAACTGCGTTGCTTAACGCATTTGAGACATTAACTACTTTCATGGAACGTGTCGTAGCAACACGTTAATTAACTCCAAAACTAATTGTGAGAACAAAAAACAAGGTAATTGAAGTGACGTAAATTTATCAATTTACTACACTGCTTGAGAATCTCGCCTTTACGTTTCTACCTGCTTTAGCCGAAACCCCCTGTCTGATATTCTCATAAGAAAGGTGCTTCGCAACAAAAACTTTGTGAAAACTTTTCCCTCCGTAATTAGGCTGGGAAGACGGCAAAACAACACAAGGCAGCGCCGTTGCTGCTTCAGACAAACGGAACTTCCAGTGTTGGCGTAGGGGCGCTCGTTTGCCGTGTTAGACTGTAATATCACAGTAGTCTCGTCACCTCCTGCAGGGCCAACGACTTTCAACAGATGACGGCGTCAAGTCCGAGATATGCTGAATTTGTGCACACCCCTGTTGCCGAAAGTTATCCGGTGCGATAAATTTGTTTCGATTGTAAATTTTACAGGTAGATGAAATTTTAGTTTCATTATTCAATTTTCTGCAGCATTACACGGTATCGAGAGAAGTAATTCACTGCGAGTAGTGCTGTGTTGATTCACAGCTAACTTCTATACCATGATTCAACTAGAAACGTAAAGGACGGTTTGTGATGGTAGTTCATATTCAGAGGAAACGACGGGGAGGGCAGTCGGAGGGTGTTTTGTTGTTGCACGATAACGCCAGTTTGCATCCGACCTAGTTACGCGTGATTCGGTGCGCTCTATTTCGACTGTTTTGGTACAGTCTTCATACGGTATAATACTGCAACAATCGATCTCGAAGGCTTTGGATCGTTAAAGAATCGTCTGGACAGTTGCCTCCTGATAATCAATGCGAACGTCCAGCAGTGGCTCTTTAAATGGCTAGCAGATTTTCCAGTGATGTGGACGGTTACACAGCTGTTCTCGAATGGTTCCATGGTCACGGAGACAATTTCTATCGTCATGAAATTGATCAACTAGAAGGACGTACTGACCGTTGTTTTCGGAGATCTGGTGACAATACTGAAAAATACTGTCATGGATCTATGCCACTTTGAAGTGACGTGGCCTTCCATAATAAAGTGTAACTTACTTTTGTAGTCAAATGGTTCAAATGGCTCTGAGCACTATGGGACTCAACTTCTCAGGTCATTAGTACCCTAGAACTTAGAACTAGTTAAACCTAACTAACCTAAGGATATCACACGCATCCATGCCCGAGGCAGGATTCGAACCTGCGACCGTAGCGGTCTCGCGGTTCCAGACTGCAGTGCCTAGAACCGCACGGCCACTTCGGCCGGCTTTTGTAGTCACTTCGTAGCAATGCGCACTGTAATCAGTCTTACGCCGTATGATTTTGACTGCCAGGATAAGCCTTCCATTATGCATGACGTACTTTTCATTGCGCAATCATTGTAAACTGATAGAAATTGCCATTATAAGTACATTACATACGTTATAAGACATGAAAGAGACAGAATTTGGCAGCTTCCGATACAGTTGAAATAAATATTTTAGGAGTTATCCCATGTTTTTCGATCGCTTCCATAAGCGGCTGGTGGGACAGATTTATGAAGTCCTAATTTGGTGAAAACATGGAAATTTTCCACAAACATGCGCTTGTTATTTTTTTCTACGTATAGTACTGAATGAGTGATTTTGGTCGAAAACAGTGCTCTTCGAAATGTAGTGGAATCTGTGTAGATTATCTGCCTTTCGGTTATGACTTACAGTCTTGAGAATGCATTCTGTTACAGAACCTAACACTTTATGACACTTTATGATGTGGTACGACTTTCGTCTGCATCATTCAGGAAAAGATCATCTTCCAGTAGAAAACTGCCACGTCCCCGCCAAAGCCCCTAAGACAGGACAGCCTTCAGTTTAGTAATCTGACTAGAAATGTTCATGATAGCCACCTGCGGGACGGCCAGCGCAGCAGTGAACTAAATTTGCTGTTGCGTGCCTCAAGAAGAACAATCATCGCTCTGGTGTGAGACAATCTGCACACTTTTCTGTAGTCTTCCTCCGATGCTTGTGATTTTGTTGAAGTTTACTCGCTTGCAGTACGATACATTGCGGAGGCATCAGATCGCGGCTGATTGTGAGTGAGGTAACCCTAATAGTTTAGCGGCACATCACGGACATTCTGCGTCCTCGTGTGTTATCTCTCAGGAGACAGTGTCGTGGTATCATTTTTCAACAAGAAATTGGTCGTACATTCATAGCACGTGTCTGTATGAACTGTCTGCGTGATGTCGAGATACTCCCGTGTCCAGGAAGATCGCCAGATGTATCACTGGTGGAACATTTGTGGATCCAGGTTGGACGTCAACTCCGTCCCAGAATCAGTATAGAGGAAACAGGGAATCACTTGCAATATTTGTCAGTCAGACTGCCTCAGGAGAAGCTACAACAGCCTTATGACATCCTTCCTGATCTAATCAGCGCAATAAGAGAAATCAGTGCAATAAGACAAATAACCTCATATACCCTCGGAAGCGGCGAAATTTCATTTGGTTTCAACCTCAGATCCTGAGTGTTTCATTTTCTTTGTCAGGCACTGTACTTCATGCATATGGACCGATTTACCTATGCACTATTAATTTGGGTTGTTTAATAAAATATACTTCAGGGTAATAAATTGTGATTAACTTGGTCCAAGGCAAGTTATGAGACAACTTTTCTGATTTACATAAACTGTAGCGCAAGAAAGCTCTGAAAGATAACAGTAGGGCACAACGTTTTTTACTTCTTCTTCCTTTCTCCTGTTCCTGGCTATAGACCTCTTCCAAATATATATCCATATCTTTCTTAGCCTTCATGTGGATCTTGTTCCTGTACGCCTGAAATTTAAGGCATTTTTTCGTAGTCACGAATGTGGTATTCCTTGTAGATGGTCTAGCCGGCTTTGCGTTTAGGATGACTTCTCTCGTTAGTAGTACTTAACTTCAGCTCCACTGTTATGTCCTCGTTTCTTGGTCTATTTAATCTTATTCAGCTCTTCACCCCTGTCAGAAACTGTTTTTCAGCCGCTTGGCATCTACTTCCTCGCTGTTTGATAGCTATCCAAGTTTCACTTCCAGACAAAAGTTTAAGAGTGGCCATTGCCTTATAAAACATGATTTTTGAGCCATTCTTAAATTTATTTCTTAATTTTCTATTAATCACTCTACATATGGTCTGACATTTCTGCAGTTTGTTTCCAATTTTGGCTTCATTCTGATAGCTTATAATACTTTCCAGGTAACTGAAGTTAACTAACTTGTTCACTTATTTTGTTTGCTATTATGCTTTTAGTCCTCAGCCATCACTTACGTTTTTGATGCTTGGATACTTTCGTAAAATATTTTTAAGAAATTTTGTTAAGTCTATAGATGGGCCATTTTAGTGACGTTCCGCTGTACTATATGACTGCAAGGTCATCTGCAAAAAGCTTTGTAATAAAATATGTGTCATGAGATAATCTCAAACCTGGATCAATTGTTTGCGTGTCTGAATCATATCGTCAAAGTATATGTTAACATTAGTGTATAATAATTTACACCCTTGTCGATCCTCTAGGGTTATTCGTATGTCTACTGATGAAGCGTGATTACTCTTTATCATTATTTTTCTGCTTCTACATAGACTCCCACCTTTACAGTTCGCTGAGGATGTAGCTTTTCGTCTAATATGTTCCATAAGATTTTTATAAATACTTGGCCGAAGGGTTTTTCTAAGTCTATAAACGAGACGTGTGGTCCCGTATCCAACTCTATTTGTTTCCCTATAACTTGTTTATGTGTGAAAAAATTATCAGTAGAGGATATTGCTTTCCTGTAACCATTTTGTTCTTTTGATAATAAATAAATTCTGCACATTATTACTGAAAATCTCTTACCTTCATACGCTAGTAAGTTACCACGATAATTGTAGCAATCATTTCGTTTACCTCTTTTTGAAGACTGATGCAACGTCTGCAGCTCTCCGTAGTTTCGGTATTTGGCACTTTTTACAACACATCTCGTGTAAATGAAGGAGTCTAAGCTTTGAAAATCATCTTTATATTGAAGTAAAAACTCTGCGTTTATCTCGTCAGGTACTGTTTCTGTCTGATTTTTTTGTTTTGTGCAGTGCATCGTTTAGTTCTCGGAACCTAATGGCGTTGCCGTCAGTTTCATGTGTATTCTCCTCTAAACTTAGTTTTCATTACACCAGAGCATTTTTTAATGTGCTATCAGTCAGCTTCTAGTATTATATTTAGGTTTTTTGTCACTTTTTCAGTTTTAATTAAATGCTTAATCGTCTTGTAAGCTACAGAATGTTTACCTTGAATACCGTATTCAGTTCCACTCACACAATTATTCTACGATTCTTTATTTTTCCCCAGATAAAGGTTTTTTTGTTTCCCCTTTGTATTATTGTTTAGCAGATTCTGTTTTCGTGTGTAATTATATTTGGTATTTCCGTCCCTGTTCCCCAACTGCTTTTGCGTTATCTTCTTTCCTACTATTCATCCTTTCGTATTTCTATCCTACTATTAATCCCTTTCGATTCCTACGTGTACTGATCCCCGCCTGCAAACAGTTCATTACATAGCTTTCTATTTTGTCATTCTGTTTCTAAACTATAATTTGCATCTCTCTGGATCAGGCAAAGAGTCAGTCTCTTGTGATCTAGTTGTTTTATGCTCTCACCCTGTATTAGATAGATCTTAAAGCCTTTCTCCCTTCTTGTCGAAACTCGTTCTTCTTTGTATCGAGCATAGTTAGTTTCGCTACTACTAGGTAGTGGTCCGAGTAAATGTTACTATCTCTTAAAACATAAACATTATGAACTTGTTTCCATGTTTCAATGTTGATAATCATATAATCTATTATTGCCCCTTCGCATTCCTTGTGTACTTGTGTATAGCTGTCTTCCTACAAAGCTAACTAATTCTTTTCAGTCCATTACTTGAGAGAAAATACGTAGAACAATGTGGGGTACCGTTTACGTGTTGTTCGCCAAGAGTTCCTACTGTTAGAGAAACTGGATCATTTTCTGTCCTGGAGTAATTTCTGTGGATTAATAGTGTCCGTTTTGTTGTGTTTGCCTACTTCTTTTTATGAGATTTCGTAAAAACCTCCAGTCTCTACTTTTTTTACATCTACAGGAGTCTGTCCTCGATCTATTCTGGATCTCGACGCTGTGATTCTTTCATTTATATAAGAGTAATATTCGCTTTTAGAATTCCATTTATTATCTACTAATGTAGGAACTTCACTACCATCTCTACTACTAGGTCTTTTCTCACTTCCTACACCGCTGTAAATCATTAAATATCCATCTAAATCTCAACTTCTTCTCGGCTTTTCCTCTGTTTCTATAACTGTTGCAATATTAATATTTCTTTGTTTCAGATGTTTAGACATGTCCGTTTCTTTTGAGGATAGTCTTCTCACATTCCAAGTCGTAGTGCTGAACTTTTCAAATGTTCCATATCGTTTACGCATTTTTCCTTCTTTTATCTCAATCTGCCGGTGTTATTTGAACATTATGTGTAAATAAAAGTCCCCATACGGCATTACACGCCATAGACACTTTAGAACCATAAGGGCTAACTGATGTCTCGCAGGCCAGTGAGGTCGCCTAGTTGATGGCGCTGCTCGTTGAAGCTGCAGCACATCCGTCTGATGAATGGCATGAGGCTGCGCCAAATGAATTCACGGCGGAACTGGGCACGAGATCTATTCGTTTCTTAAGGTGGCGATCGGTCTCGAAATGAATATCATAGTCAAAAAGAAAAATGTTTCATTTGCATCAGTTAGCTGCACCCTCCAGCTGCTTCTCTGCATAGTCGCTGTTCCGACTTAAATATTTGTCGTAGCGTTGTACCAACTTATCAATCCCAATGTTGTAGAAGACGGGTGCTAGTGCTCTCTTCCGACTCTCTTCGCTGGTCTGCAGCTCTTTGGCGGCGCCAAATTGCTGTCTTCCTAGCCAGTGGTTCATGTCAGGAAAGAGGTGAAAATCAGAGGGAGCCAAGCCCTAGCTATATGGTGGTGATCAAACACTTCTCGCCGAAAATGCTGCAGGAGCGTCTTCCTTGCCCCTGCAGTGTACGGCCTAGAACTGTCATGAAGAATGAATTGCATGGCAGTTATATTATATGTGTGGCAAGAAATCAACGAAATATCTCAGCAGGCTTTCATACTTAGCGGGAGACGCTGTTTTAGAGGCTTTTCTACATGATCACTGTGCCTTCGGAACTGAAACGAACGATGTGAAGTGATTGACGGGCATACTGGAGACGCTGTCCTACATATCTGTGTGAAGTTTTCTTGGATTTTCACTGTGATTTCCATATTGCGATCGATCGGACCTTAATAAACGAATGGTCCTCGTACTTCTCCAGGGTGCATGTTTCTGTCACGTAGCCGGATGTGAAACTTTGTTTTATACTAGCTGACGGATATGGAGGACTACTGCGTATCCGAATGCCACACCAGCATTGGTGTAGCGCCCAACTGCAAAACTACGCACACACGCCGGCTAGCTGCAGAGCTCCTGTGGTCTACCTGAGACCGATGCCGCAATACTGCCGACAGATCATGCGCATTCATTTGATCACCCACAGCACACTGCTGGTCAATTTTACCTTCAGAAAGCCTCTACGGAATAGTATAACAATCTTCTGAGTAAATATTTCCGGACATGACAAGTTTGCGTTGCTCCCTATGCATCTTCGCCTCAGTCCCACTAAACGAGTCTGTGACGCCAGTGAGCCAGTTTTAGGTGCCTAGGACGCAGCTACCGAGACACGTGGCACCGTGGTAGGACACTGGACTGCTGTTCGCAAGGGCATTGGTTCGAATACCGGTCCAGACAACCTAATATATGCCCGGCTTCTCTTAATCACTAGAGATATATGTTGCGATGGTTCCTTCAAAAATAATGCAGCCGTTTTCCTTCCCCAACCCTCTCCATTCAAAAATTTCTTACCACGTCTAATGACGGGACGTTACACGCTTAATCTACGTTTCCCTTAGGATGCAGTCTCATGGAGACAACCTCATAGCGTTTCACCGCCACCATCAGAACGTACGGGAGTGCTACACGTTAATAATGAAATGAATTAGATACAATAAAGCGAGATAAATACATTGATAAGGGTGAAATCATTGAAACAAAGCTACATGAGAAGATATCAGCGTATATCATAAGGATATAACGAACCCGCAATGTAATGAATATCCAGTAACAATCGAAAATTTATGTCAGACCGGGAGTTGAGGCCGGATTTCCTGTTCAATTGTAAGCCTGAACCATTAGTCTAGCTAATCTGAACACGCCTTCAAGCCTGACTAAAACCTTTCATTGGCGCTAATGTTCACAACAATGATTTCCGAACGCTATTACGAGTACTAAATATCCCCCTACGGGGTATCGAAAATAGCATCACTGGAGGACAGAACTCAATACAGGACTGTGGCTTACTCTGGAACAAGACATACACTGATGGAAAAAAAATGGAACACCAAAAAGTATTTAATTTGCGGTAAAGAAATTTCGGGAGTACACTTGTCTAGGTAAGTTTTTTAAGTGATTAACACTGCAAGATAAGAGGTTCGCGTATGCTCGAGGTAAGCCAATGCAAATGTGAACTGATGGTACATTAATAACCAGGTAGCCTCCAGACTGTTGAATGCAAGCACGCAAACGTGGCTGTATTGTGCTCTACAGGTATCAGTTTGTGGGATGGATTTCTATGCCTGTTGCAATTGGTCGATCAAACCAGGGACGTTAATGCTGTTTGTGGATGACGCTGGAGTTATCGTCAGATGGTGTCCCATATGTGACAGATTGGAGCCAGATCTGGTGATCGTGCACGCCAAGGAATACGTTGATATTCTGTAGAGAATGTTGGGCTACAAAAGCGGCATGTGAAGGAGCATTATCCTGCTGGAAATCACTCCCGGGAATGCTGCATATGAATGACAGTTTAACAAGTCGAATCAGTAGAGTGACTCACAGATTTGTAGTCTGGGTGAATGGGATAAACACGAGACTACTCCTGCTGCCATATGAAATCGCACCCCAGGCCAAAACTCGGCTTGTAGGTCTGATGTGTCTATCACGCAGACAGGCTGCTTGCAGGCCGTCAACTGTCCTCCTTGTAACCAACACACGGCCATCACTGGCACCGAGGCATAACCAGCTTTCATCAGAAAACACAACTGACATCCACCCTGCCCTCTGATAAACTCTCGCTTGACCGCAATGAAGTGGTAAATGACGGTGGTTTGGGGTGAGTGGAGTGCACGCTACAGGGCGTCTGGTTCGTAGCTGTCGTTGCAGTAATCGATTTATAACAGTTCGTTGTGTCACTGTGGCTCCAAATGTTGGTCAAATTGCTGCTGCAGATGCAGTACGGCACGACAGAGGCAGACGCTGAACACGATCTTCCCTCTCGGTAGTGACACGTGGCCGTTCGGAGCACAGTCTTCTTGCGATCGTACACTCTCGTAGCTAACACCGCAACTAATCGTGCTCACTGACTACATCCCTGTCAAGTCTTCCGCTAGTATCATGTAGGTGTTTGTAATATCCTCTTTTCCCCCTTAGAGTCATTCCTGACTGACAGCAACTCACCACGTCCAATCTCAAAGGTAACTAACTTTCATGACCGTCACGGCCTGCATTTGAAGCAAACCTGATTTGCATTTGCATTCTCTTAGGGGCACTACTAGCGCCACTCTTTTGCAACCACCGAGAAATCTGGATAGGCATCAACTCTCAGATCTAGAAACACGCCTGACAACTTTCGTTTATGTTGCGCGGTTCCTTCTTGGAGTTTTTTCTTCGGTGTATATGTGACGTTATTTAAATGCACTGAAATAATATAATAGGTAATGCGAACTTTCTCCTTCTCCGTTTCAGCCATTTGACTGTGGAACAAATTATTCTGTAGCTTGCTTCTTATTCAGAACCACTCTGGTTTCAAACGGAGGTTAAAGCATTATTTTGTATAGTCGGCGTGTATTTCTTCTCGTCATATACCAGCTGTTTCGCTTCTGACCCATAGGGAATCAATATATCCGTCAAACTATGAACTGTCTATGCTTTTGTCATTCCTTGCTATTTCTGTTTCTTTTTCTTTATGTCTTATCTACTAATCTTACGCTATTATTTATCCCTCGAGCTTTTGCCAGTCAACTTCTTCTCACATTTATTTCCTGTTTATTGTTGCCATGTGCTTCTGTCAGATGTCGGCTCTCATAGTAGCACAAACTTGACGAGGAAGTTGTTTAATGTTAACAGAACTG
Source organism: Schistocerca serialis cubense (assembly GCF_023864345.2). Lineage (NCBI taxonomy): Eukaryota > Metazoa > Arthropoda > Insecta > Orthoptera > Acrididae > Schistocerca > Schistocerca serialis. The sequence continues at coordinate 443,791,315 of NC_064638.1, read as the reverse complement.
ACTTCTTAAATTACATATGTACTATGCTTTTGTCTTATTTGTTCTGTCCATATTGCGCCTATCTTTCTCTTTGTTTTCTCCTGGAAGCGCTTGAGGCATTTTACTTTTATTCTGAACTTTCCTCGTTCTCTAGTTTTTTTCCCCGTTTCATCCACTTTCCTTGGGTATGCTTTAGGATCTAGGATCTACATCATTGGTATAGTTACGTTTCTGTGAAAAAAGTTAAGAATCGATTTTGGTATTCTTTTTCCATATAAAAATTTTAGGTGTTCTTATAATGCAACTCTTCTCTTACACATTATGTCTAATATTTGTTCTATTTTTTCATAAACTTCTTTGTTACTTCTTACTTTCCATTTTAAGTTATCATATTTTCATCTCAAAATTTTCCTGATTATTTTCATTTTAGTGTTTTCTGTTTCACTTCATGGTCTGGCTGTATTCAAAGAAAGTCATTTTGAAGTATAATGGCATTCTGGTCTAATGACAGTGTTGTAATGCCGAAGTTTTGCATTTATTAAAAAAAGATTTCTTGTTATACTGATTTTTTTTTTAATTGAAAAGTCACATTCATTTTCCTGGCCCTTCCCAAGTTAGCAAGTTAGCTTCTTTGTCCAAATCATCTGAGTGTGTTATTTCATCTAGCTATTTGAATTTAAGGTCCTTTTATTCCTCAATAATCAGTTTCCGTTTGTTTCTGTGCATCTATGATGTATTCTGTCTATTATTACTGTTATTACATATTGCACATATATAGTACTAAGTGTAATGTTTAATCACTTACGAACTATGCTTACATGTAAGAGAGGGCCTGCAGGCCCTCATATTACAACGTAACAAAATTCAATAAATAAATAAAATAATGGAAAGCACGAAACCGGGATTTCAGTGTTTGTTTGGCACAAATTTGGAAATGATACCATATGTTCGTTACACGTTACTTTCTAGGTGTCAAGTCAGTTGCTCACAAGTATTAATTCAGGACGAAGTACTGAAAAGTTTTTGTCACGTTCACGTGTCACAGAGTTCTGAATATCGAGTAAATATTTCCGGACTAAGCCAGCAACGTGTACTTACGTTTTATAATGTCAGGAAGGCAAGCGTATCCTGACAGCCCCCGCCCCCCCGCCGCCCCCCACCCCTCTCGTTCCTAAAGATACCGTGTTTAGTAGTTCGTTCTACCTATAGCATTTCTCTGACTCGTACATGCAACAGCCGGAAGTTTACGAAGGGATACTGCTCTTGTGGACGATTTCGCTGCCATTCTACAAACACCCAGTCTCAGTGCGACGTTCTAGACGGCTGTATCGCGCGCTGCACTTCCGCGTGCGCCGCCTGTATACATTGCATGGCGTGTGTTGCGGGCAAACTACCTTCCAGTACTCTGCACTCCCGCACTCGTACCACCACGGGCGTCGCTCTCTCGTATTTCAGCGCTAGTTTCTTGTTTACAAGTCTCACGTGGAGGCGCGCTATCTGGCCACTGGGTGCTCCAGCGCCGGTTTGAGCCACAATGTGTGGTCGTGAACGCGGTAGATGCTGTCACCCTTAAGTGCAGGTATAAAAACGTTTCCACAACATTCTCCAGTGTCAGGTCGCAGCAGTACTAAAGGTGGCTGGCACACTTGTTTCACTTTAGTGTGTAGGGTTGCGGCCATATATTTTGGACTATTTCTTTCTTCCTCATCTTTGTGCTGCACAATTAAAATGTGGCAACAGAATAAAGGAAATTTGCACATTGGTATATTGCACCTACTTCAGTCTTATTTTCACTACTGAATATTACATTTAATTCTTAAAACATGTGACTGTTGAAACAGAAGCGTTTCGATTAAATTATGGCACGTAAAACAGAAGCGGTTCCCAAAAAATAAAAATCACTTTTCTCAACCATTCCGAATCCGTAATAATCGTGAAATATGTCCTCGAAATGTCGCCAACATGAATGTAACCATGAAGCTGCACTGCATAGTCTGCCCCCAACCTCCAATGATGTTCATTCCGATGATGATTCCCAGCTTCGTTAGGTACTTTCATGCAAAAGAAAGTTCCAAACAATTGTTATAATGTTCTGGCACATTAAATGCGTTTCTTGATGTCTTTAATATTTCCGAATTTGGTTTATTTTATTTGTTTATTGTGTTTACAGCGTGACTAAATATCAAAATCATGAATTTTCTCGTGTACGACTAACTAATTTGGAAATGTCCACTATAACTAAAGTTTTGTAACTTCAGTGATATTGCTACTGTGGCATGTAGTTGTGCTATTACATTGAAGAGTCGATACATCGGCGTCGCTTTGATCAGTATTGTTTCTGAACAAAATTTCTTTCTGTTTGTTATTTGCGAAAGAACTCATTAAGACAACGCAATGTACTTAGAGATTGACATTAGCGTTCCTTTGTGATAATTCTTTCATTCTCATCCTCCGGGCTTTCTTTCTCTCATCAGACTATGTTGGCACAGTCTTCTTCTTTGGTTTTTCCCATTCGTCAACTTTCTCTTTTTGAATTTTGAACCTGAAGTTTTGCTGTTTTGATCACTCTCTCGTGTCATTCCTGAGGATTGCAGATTTTTTTAATCTCGCCAATCTATTTGATTGTGTCCGCTTTGACTTTACTCCTCTTGTCAATGGATTCGATTATTTGCTTCTTAAATCGGTGAGAGTTCATTCTTTTGAAGTGTCCATAGAACCTTCACTTGCATTTGTCAGTGACACTAAGGGCATTAGTGTATAGTTTGATTTCCTGTTTGCCTATGAATGGGTATTGTTCGCCTACAAGATTTGGACCCAGGAATTTGCTACGGTTTTACGCTTCTCTTTCTCATTGTTTTCAGTGTCTGAATACCCTGAGAACACGCTTTCAATGACTATTTTCCTGTTAAAAATTAGTGCGTCTGATCTATAGTGGCGTTCTGGTTTAATTACTGTATTATAAAATCATAGTTTTGTGTACTTGGGTATACATTCCTTGTTGTACATTTTTCGGGTATGTCGATATCCAGTCTCTCCTTTTGGAATCTAAATACATTTGCTTTTGTTCCGACTCTACTAAGAAACGTCAACTGTGAAACTCCGTTAATTAATCCACATTTCGCTTCTGTGAATTTTGATGCTTGTGTGTTGCAGGTCATGTATCTGTCAATTCAAAAGATACGATTAGGGAGACTGACTTTTCCTACCATTTCTTTCAAGAGTTCAGTCTCATTTGGGGCACATGAAATATAGCGAGTTAACACTGCCAAGTCATCCGAAAATGCTGGGAAATCTGTAGACAGCTTGACTTTGCCTAAGGTGACTGGTTTTTCAATATTGAAGATTAATTTCTGTTTGCGACATTCTTATATCGCTTTTTCAATGACGACTTTGAAAGGTAATTGTAATAGCCCATCTTCTTGCTTCCTATTGTTTTGATTTCGAAAAGATCTGAAATTTGTCACACAAACTTAGCACCTTGGTATCTGTATCTATCAGTGTCTGTTTGGTAACTACATTTTCAGATCAATACCTTGTACTTGTAATAACTGTCAGTGTGATTCACGGTGAACTGCGTCATAGACTTTTAATACATCAACAAACTTGTGGGAAAAATTTTTTCTACAAATTCTCTGATATCTTAGGTATAGCTTTATGTTCAAAATTCGCTCTGGATACGAACAGCCTGACCTCAGTCTTGCCTGACAGTCTCTGATTTTTGTTTCAGGTTTGTATTCTGGTAGGGAGGTATCACTCTTAACACTAAGATTCTCCTGTAGTAATTTATATCTGTTTTGCCTTACTTCTTGTGTAACGGGAGAATTAACGAATGTTTCAAAACCTCTAGGATTTATTCTTTTTGCAAAGTGTGTGAATTTAGTGGTTTCTCTAATGGAGCACGAGCCTGCTGATTAGAGGATGTCTGCTATGATTCCACCTTCTCGCGATACTTTAATGTCTTTGAGTCTTTTTATGTGCTTGGCAGCGTCTTTTTCACCTACTAACAATGAGTTTGGATTAGCATCCTCAAGGTTTTTTAATCTTTGTGTTGGTTCTGAGCAGTCAAATAGTTCTTTGAAATATCAACAATTTGTTACTGTTTTCTTTATTATTTATCACAGACTGTCTATTTTCTGTCCAGAAGGAGATTTTTTGGTTCGTATTCTATGAGCTTAGTTTTTAACTGCTTATAGAAGTCTTTCTCGATTTTCACAAGTTGATACTTCACACATTCACTTTTGGTCTTTCTAGTTAATTTCTCTCTCTCTCTCTCTCTCTCTCTTTCGTAACTGTCAGTAGTGTTTTATAGTAGATCTCTGTCTCATTGTTGTTCCAGTTAACATATGACTCAGGTAGGGATTGGATTAGATGCTGATACACATATAAAAAAACCTGCTTGTTTTGGAAATCAGCCTTATGCAAACACAACTAATTTATTTTTATATTTACCCAGACTTGTTTCGACACCAATGTGTCATCTTCTGTAGGTCAAATTTTTATTTCTGCAAAGTACAATTATTATATATCGATTTTAGTGAAAATTGCAAATATTGTATTTCTTAGGCCTACAGCAGTTAATTTCTTACAAATGTGATATTGTACTTCACAGAAATAAAAATTTGACCCACAGAAGATGAAACAATGGTGTCGAAACATGCCTGGGTAAACATAAAAATAAGTTAATGGAGACTGCATACGGCTTATTTCCAAAACAACCTAGTTTTTAAATCACAAACACAGAAGAACGAAAAGAGGAGCTTCAAGCCTTAGTAAAATGAGTACATCAAAAAATGTTTGGCATCGCCTCGGTTCCGAGAGCTCAAGAATCTGTACGGAACATAAACATCATTTCCGCCCTTTTTATTGCTCATGAAAACCACACATTGCATGCTATACCACCACACAGCGAGACATTCAGAGGTGGTGGTCCAGACTGCTGTACACACCGGTAGCTCTAATACACAGTAGCACTTCCCCTTGCATTGATACGTGTCTGTATTCGTCGTGGCATCTTGCTCACGAGTTGATCAAGGCACTGTTGGTACAGATTGTCCCACTCCTAAACGGCGGTTCGGCGTAGATCCCTCAGAGTGGTTGGTGGGTCACGTCGTCCATAAACAGCCCTTTTCAATCTATTCCGGGCGTGTTCGATAGGGTTCATATCTGGAGAACATGCTGGCCATTCTAGTCGAGCGATGTCATTATCCTGAAGGAACTGATTCACAAGACATGCACGATGGGGGCGCGAATTGGCGTCCACGAAGACGAATGCCTCGCCAAAATCCTGCCGATATGGTTGCACTATCGGTAGGAGGATGGCATTCACGTATCGTACAACCGTTTCATCGCTTTCCATAACCACCAGCGGAGTACGTCGGCCCCACATAATGCCATCGCAAAACAGCTTGGAACCTCCACCTTGCTGCACTCGCTGGACAGTGTGTCTAAGGCGTTCATCCTGACCGGGCGGCCACCAAACACGTCTCCGACGATTTATGTCTCCTTTTTTTACGAAAATTGGTGGCTTTAAACGTGGTTTCATTCCTGTCAGGTAATGAGCTAAATTTTTGTTGCACCCTTTCCGGTCGGACGTTCATAATTACTCTGTGGTTTCAATAACAAAATCCTACATGGCCAATTTGTAATTCACCAATTAGTTATTTCGAGATCTACATGTCATCTGTTTTGAAGGTATCTTTTTAAAGTGATTTGACATGATTTTAAACCTGAATATCATGCAGAGTACAACTAACCTTCTTCCGTTCTGGTTGGTTCGTTTATGTGCTGGGAATTTTTCAAATGTTTACCTGAAGTTCCGGTCTTCACTTAGCTATTCACTCAAGTCTCATAGCAGGACTCTGACATGATTTTGTGAAATTTTAGGTTCTGTTTCGTCTTGCGTTTCTCGTGATTTGTCTACATTTCGCGGTTAGTTTTAGTTTCAACAATGAATGGAAAGTGTACAATAATTAGTGACTGTATTTTATTTGCACATGGTGATTGTCATTAGTCTGTTGTTCACAGTCTTCATTGTAACAGCGACTCCTAAAAGCGTGTGCTTTTCAAATTAGTTTGTTTATTTTACTTTTGAAAAGTCTGCCACTTCTAAAATTCATTGAATTTTCGTCAGTAAGTCTTATATCTAGAGTGACAGAATACGTATTTTTCTGTTAGTTTTGGGATTGCTCTTGTTCATACAATTTTTCTGTTCGTAAGAGGGTATCTGTATTTAATGTATCAAAAATGTTATAATGTTTGTGCAAAGTTGGCCACAAGTCCCGACGTCCTCTTTTTGTCGTAATAATCAACAGTTATGGCAGAATTAATTACTTCTGCAGTAAATACGGTCTTATACGGAATTTGAGATGATATCAAGAAATCCATCGCCGGACAATAATTCAAATACCAGATTTAGGGACACCATACTTGGAAGAAGTACTGACCGAAAACGATGTTTAAATTTAAAAATGGAATAGCAAGAAAATCGAAATAAAAGCGTTCAAATTTAACGTTCATCCATGAACGAAATTCCTTAACATATGACAGAAGACCATTATTCCTGGTGGACGGTGCTTTGCAGGAACGTGCTATCAAATCAATGTCAGGAATATAATATCTGAATGTTGTTGCTTGGCATGAGTCTTTTTTTTTTAAGTGCAGTTGTGATCAGGTCTGGCGATGAGAATTAAGAAGGACCTGAGAATCGATTTCTGTGTACGAAATGTGCTCATTGAGGCAGATGACTTTGAGGATCACTAGGATGATGTAATTTCAGTCCATAACAAACAGATTTAAGGGAAATATTGGAGATTGAGCTTGTGGTCAGCAGCATTTCTTAATATTTCAGTTTAATTTCATTTGCGTTAGGATCTATTATACTTATTATGCAGCCTATCTTCCATTTTGAAAAGAAACAGGTAGAACTGAGTGAGACGGATGCAGTTGAACCCACACACACTAAGCCAACTATTAAGTTTCTTGAACATACAAGATATAATTTTGATGTAGCTTAGGAATGTTCTAATTTCAGTCACTGAATATATAAATTATAAATTCCTGTTAGTGAAAGATGTACTTTCCTGTATTTATAGCCGTATGGAACAAACAACCGTACCACACGTTCTCCGAAGGGTTAATTCCATTAGCCGTTTGAAATGACTTCTGATATTTGTAGATTATATCGTTATGAATCACATTGCGTACTGTAAATGTCCTTCGAGATTGTCTCAGAATTCACGTCCTCTGCTTCAAGTAAACACACACACTAGCTTAGTTTCTTTCGTCGTTTCGTTACAGAAAAACGCTGTAATACTTATGTCTAAATCAACAACTTTGTTTTGACACATTGACGATTAAAATAGTACGTCTCAAGAAAAGGAGTGAGATTTTTGGATAAAGCAATGATAAGTGACGCTTCCGAAACACCGTAGTTTAGTGAAGCTCAGTACTTTGGCGGAAGTCTGCGAGCAGAGCCACAATGTAAGCAAAGCGCTGAAGAGACTGCTTGGCCGCTCATGCGCGGTATTCCAGAAGCGAGTGTTCCCTGTCGATCGCGAGTTTGGGCCAGGTCCTCAAACTTGCTCCCTACGGCGAGGCAGAAGTTTGAGTCCTAAACTAACGTTACAGCTACGAGGAGTCATTCATTCTGCCTTACTTTAAACTGTTGCAAATGCGCTGCACTTGCCACAGTATGAAAATCTGTAACCAATAGGAGCGTGACTCAATCGAAAAATTTGTGAAATAAGATTTATCCAGAATGTAAGTGTGATGTAACTATCTAAATCGACTTATTAACTATGTATGGTGTAAATCAAATTCATTGAGTAATGAAGAAGATTCAGAACGTTCATTTCAGAAATAACATTTTCTTGAAGGAAAATTGCTAACATGCACTACGGAACTAAAAGAAAAAAAAGGGACAGAAAAGTGATAATTGCTGTTGTGTGCATAATATAGTTATCATAGTACTAATGTATTTAAGTATTGGTAAGAAACGGACAGCTGCTAAAAAAGTGGATTGCCATATGAGAGTTTAAAATAACAAATTTTTTGTAAAATAACCTATTACTTAATTGATTTTTATTAAGTAGAAATAAATTACTTACCTTTCAGTACCTAAAACTCTTAAAGTGTTCTTTAATAAGTGGCAACAATACGTACCTAATCAAATCAAAATTTATAAAGTTAGAATTCTGTAGACACTGACGGATAAAAAGTCGCAACACCAAGAAGAAGTTGTACGACATAACGAAAGTTGGTAGGCGTGCTTCTGCATCTGAAAGAAGGTGTCTACTTAGATTTCGCGCCAGTCACATCAGAGTGGTGCTAGTACCGGCAGTATGAGGATGCAGATCAGGTTTGCTTTAAATAGAAGCTGTTACGGTAGTGAGTGATATTTACCTTTGAGGCTGGAAGTGGTGAGTTGACTTTAGTCAAAAATGGTTTTAAGGAGACAAGGACGCCATTGTCAACACATCTCTTAATTTGAACGAGGTAGGGTAATAGGGCTACGAGAAGCTGAACTTTCCTTCTGAGATATTGGTGAAATACTTGGCAGGAATGTAACTACTGTGCATGATTGCTAGCAGTGGTCGTCACGAGAACGTACGGTTGCAAGAAGACCGGGCACCGGATAACCAGGTGTCAGTCTCGAGAGGGAAGACCATCGTGTTCGGCGTATGTCCCTGGCGAATCGTGCTACATATGCAGCAACGACTGGGTCAGCATTTGGCACCACAGTGACACAACGAACTGTTACAAATTTGTTGCTTCTAGGACAGTTCCGAGCCAGACGCCGTGTAGCGTGCGTTCCACTGACCCAAAACCACTGCCAATTGCGACTCCGCGATCTGAAAGGAGATATCATAGTAGGGCAAAGTGGGAGGCTGTTGTTTTTTTCTGCTGACGGCTATTTATTCCTCGGTTCCAGTATTGGCCGTGTGTTGATTATAAGGACGTCAGTTGAGGGCCTGCATCCAGCCTATCTGCATGCTAGACATACTGGACCTATACCTGGAATTATGATCTGGAATGAGATTTCGTATGACAGCAGGAGCTGTCTCGTGGTTACTACACGCACACTGAATACAAATCTGTGCGTCATTTTGTTGATTCGACCTTTTGCACTGCCATTCATGAGCAGCATTCCACGGAGTGCTTTCCACCAGCAGGATAACGGCGCACACATACCGCTGTTTAACCATCATGCTGTACAGATTATCGACATGTTGCCTTGGCCTGCTCGTTCGCCAAATCTGTCTCCAATATAGCACATATGGGAAACAACCGGACGACAAGTCGAGCGTCATCCAAAAATAGCATTAACTGTCCCTGGATCGATCGATCAAGTGCAACAAGCATGGAACTGCGTCCCACAAACTGATAGGTGGCACTTGTACAAAACAATGCATGTACGTTTGCAAGCTTGCGTTCAACATTCTGGCGGCTACACCGGGTATTAGTGTAGCAGCATTTTACATTTACAATGGCTTATCTCGCACTTACACTAACCCGTGATCTTGCAATGTTAATCACTTAAATATGTTACGCAGACAAGTGTATTCCAGAAATTTCATTACTCTGCATTAATTATATTTTGGTGTAGCGATCCTTTTCCGTCAATGTATATTGAAACCAATGGAAAAAAATGTTAATGAAACATAAAGTTCTTCTACACCTTCCGAAAAATTTTTTATATAAAAAGCCCATAAAATTTAGAAAATAATTATGTAAAATTAGTTCATCTGGACCAGTTGATACCAAAAATTACTTGATGTCAGATCAAACACCTTTCAGCTGTCTAGTTTCGAAACATATTTTCTTTGCCTACCGGTTTCGGCAATTTACTACGCCATCTTCAAGCCCTTGAACAACGTGTAGGGAGAAGATTTTACCTCGATTCCGGTCAAAACAGGGGCCAGTAATACCGGTATTAGTAGATTTTTGCTTCCTGTAGCGATCATTTCAACCATCATCAAGAAGAAAAGTCGGCAGATGGATTGAACAGCCGAGTCCCGCCACCATCTCTAAAAAACGGGACACACAGATAAAAATTCTTGAATGGCAACGTTGTAAAAGTGGCTGTCAGTAGTAGTAGTAGTGAGTCAGTTTGTAGCGCTGAGCAGTAAAGTCCTGAATGCAATGGTTTCAGCACTATAAGTAACAACGAATAAAACCTAGAACAAGGACTTTTGGAATTTTCCTGTAAGCTAAAACCCAAGGAAAGGTGGACATTGCAGAATGAGCTTCAAGAACAAAAATTTTTCCTCGTTATCAACAACCATAGTCATTCAAAAAATGTGCAAAAGCTGCAAACAAACAAAAGCATAACGTGGCAACTTTTTAGAACACAGCGGAAGAGAATCTAGTGTTTGCCAGAAACCCTATCGCCATTACACTAGCAAAACAGTAAGTAAATGTGACTAAAAAGTACGATCGTGACAAGTGGATACAAAGAAAGGAAATTACTAAATGTCGTGTCATCATGAGATATGTAAGACAGTTATATTACTGAATAACATGGAATCAGGCGTCTCGTAAACAACGAAAGCAAAATATAATGGAAACAGTAATTTTAATCACACAATATGATCGTGACTTGTGACTAAAAATGATTACAAGCAATCGCATAGCTGAATTTATTAAGTGGAGGGGCTCGTACGTTCGTCATTAAGAAGATGAAATATATTTAAGTCAATTTTATCACGGTGTGTTAGCAAGGATGATGCATAGTTATAGAAAGTTGAACTTCGATTCAAATAGTGCGGGGAACGCATACAACTCTAAAACACAGTTTACAACCAGAACAGCTTGTCACCATGAGAGAATTAGAATAAGCTTAATTAACTCTCGTTGGATGAACATTATCCCCGTATCACAACTCGATTGGTAGGCTTAATTACCCATATTTGGTGCAGAATATAATAATAGGAATCAACATTCCCGCAATTTGGAGGTTCCTTTCGTAATTATTGACTTCCGCTGTATATGTCATATATGAAGAAACTTTCGGATTCTCCACCTCACCGACTTGAGGTCCTGAGGGTCACCGTATTTTCTTCCGTGTGCCGTTTCACTCTTACAGCGACTGAATGCGCCTCCGTGGCCAAAATTCCTAACATAGGTCTGTGCTGTGGCAATCGACTAGGAGGCAGGCCGATTCAAATCCTAGTAGTCAAACGAATTTTCACCAGTAACACTTGGACAGCAAGTGGAAGCTAGGTGTTGAGCAAAGTTCCTAATCACCAGAATTTACACCACAGTACTGATTTAAATTTCAAATCTCTTCGTGGTGCCTCATGGAGGGAGTTTGTGAACTGATAGTGATGCGTCTTTCGTATATGGACATTAACATCAGTGCCTCTCTTTGTGGAGTTCGAGAGTAGACTATCTGCCTGTATCGAGCTTCGAGCTCTTAATTCTCTTATCATCATACACCACATACAGGACACCTTCATACAGGCACGCCCGTCTCAGTCACCTGCATTCAACTGATACCTGTCAAATAGCATAATGACTCATTTCAAAGTCGGAAAGAAGTGACAGATCCTGCGTTACGCGATACGGTTCATAATGGTACGTACACTCATGAACTGATAACATTATGATCACTATCCACAGAGAGATTCATGGCCGCCTGGTGACGTTGTGCACAGTTGACGCGGTAGGGAAAGTACAGGCTGATCCAAAAGTCCGTTAACAGTCGGAAATTCAATACTTCACAGAATAATATGGGCAGAGGGGTAAAATTAACACACATAATTGAAATGAAATGGAGTTTTATTGTAACCAAAAAGTGCACAAAGTGACCTACAAATTACGTTTCATATGACAAAAAGCAATAATTAGTATAACAATTGATACAACCCAGTATGTTGAAGAAAGATATCGAAGAAATTCAGAGGCGGGCTGCTGCATCTGTTACCGGTAGGTTCAAAGAGCATTTATGTATTATGGAGATGCTTGATAACGGCCGCTGTGGCCGAGCGGTTCTAGGCGCTGCGGTCCGGAACTGCGCGGCTGCTACGCTCGCGAATTTGAATCCTGCCTTGGGCATGGGTGTATGTGATGTCCTTAGGTTAGTTAGGTTTAAGTAGTTCTAAGTCTAGGGGACTGATGAATAGATGACTAGGACCACTCGACCACAGCGGCCGGCCATCAGCTTGATAGTTTGAAAAGCATCACCTCGCATTTCCTCGATGAAAGATCGTCCGATCACTTCTAATGTGGCAAATCCACACCACGGAGTGACTTTCCCGTCATGCGATGGGTTTACACGATAGTTCCAGGATTTTCGGTACGCCAGATTCTGTAGTTGTGGCTGTTGACAGACCTTCTGGGTGTGAAATGGGCTTAGTCGGTGCACAGCGTGTTAGACACCCGTGCTCACACCGCAGATGCTCTCCGTCTTACAGAGTTGGTGGCTAATATTCCATGATGGCGCTGGATTTTGCACAGATAGAATTTGTGGCTACGCCTTAGTGCTCTCAGAACAGTGGAGCGTGGATTGCTAGCGCGATTTACGACATCACGACCATTGACCTCATCCTGCAGAGATGTGCATACTAAAGTCTGCATTTGTTCCTCAACTGTCCGAGCAACAGCAGTAGTGCTTGTGTCTGGTCGCCCACTACGGGGCCGATCGTCTACACAACCCCTGGCTACACAGCGACCCTTGTCACAGCACCTTTACCCGCTCGAGTACCATTCTTATGGCAATACGATCGGAAAGATTCAGTAGAGGATTCTCCCTTCTAATTGTAGTGTTTCACTAAAAGTGCCTTTTATGGTAGAGTCAAAATGCTGCGGTTGTTGGGGCATCTGACTCCATATCTCACTATGGCCCATTTTATAAAAAAAATTCCATTCCATCTTGGCAGGTTGTTACAGTAAACGGTTTAAAGTGTTTCAGAGTAAAAACAGTCTCGGTTGCGAAATTGTTTATTGTCAATCACGCTGATACACGATTCTCAAGCTGCGTACTGACATGTTGCTGTCCAGTGCCTACTGTTAGCTAGTTACTGCACTGGCCTTACGAATGTGTATCAAGTTTTACCTCTCCGTCTACACTATTTGCTGAATTACACTCAGTTAACAATCCCTCTTCCTTCGTAGATTGAGACAGCAGCAGTCATGCGATAGCGATATGGACATATGAGGGTTTTTCAGAAAGTAAGATCCGATCGGTGGTGAAATGGAAACCACAGTGAAAACCAGAAACGTTTTATTTGCCACAGTTAGGTACAACTTCCACCTACTTCTCTACATAGTCGCCGCTCCAGCTTCGAGTTTTGTCGTAGTGTTGTATCAACTTTCCAATACCCTCGTCATAGAAAGCAGCCGCCTGTGCTTTCGCCCAATAATCTGCACTGGTCTGCAGCTTGTTGTCTGTGGAAAAATTCTGTCTTCATAGCCAGAGATGAAACTCAGGGGAAGACAAGTACTGACTGTATTGGGGGTGATCAAACACCTCTCACCGGAAACGCATCAGGAGCGTCTTCATTGCCCCTACAGTGTGCGGCCGAGAATTGGCATGAAGAAGGAACTGCTCGACAGAGGTGTTATGTGGACTGCATGACACAGGCGAAATCTCTAACCAGGCCCTCATACTTGGCGGTAGACGTTATTCCATACGCATCTTTACGTGTCACTGTTCACTCAAAACTGGAAAGAGAGACGCGACACGATCGCCGGGCATACTAGAGTCACTGTCCAACACATCTGTACAAAGCGTTATAGGATTTTCCCAGTGGTTTCCATTTCTGGACCAATTGTAAATTACTTTCTGGACAACCTTCGTATACAGATGGTGCTAGTATCTCGTCGGTAAAATATAAAAGGGCAGTGCATTGGTGGATCTGTCATTTCCACTTACGTGATTCACGTAGAAAAGTTTCCGAAGTGATTATGGCCGCACGACGGGAATTACAAACCTTGAACAAGGAATGATAGTTGGAGCTAGAGAATGGGACATTCCGAGATCCACAGTGTCAATATTTTCCGCGAATACCAAATTTCAGGTATTACCTCTCACCACGGATAACGCAGTGGCCAACGGCGTTCACTTAACGACCAAGACCAGTGGCGTTTCCCAGTTTTAACAACGAACACTGCATGAAATAACCACAGAAATCAGTGTGGGACGTACGGTGAACGCACCCGTCGGGACAGTGCGGTGAAAGTTGTCGTTAATGGGCTACGGCAGCTGACGACCGACGCGACTGCCTTTGCTGACAGCACATCGCCTGCAGCGTCTCTCCTGGGCTCGTAACTATATCGGCGGGATCCTAGACGACTGCAAAACCGTGGCCTGGTCGGATGAGTCCCGATAGCAGTTGGTAAGAGCTGACTGCAGGGTTCGAGTGTGGTTCAGGTTCCACGAAGCCATGGACCCAACGTGTCAGTAACGCACATTGCAAGCTAGTGGTTGTTCCATAGTGGTGTGAGCTGTGTTTACAGGGTATGGAGGAATGGACAGACAGTTCTTTGACTGAAAATGGTTATGTTTTCCTACTTTTTTGGAGCCATTCACGGACTAAATGTTTCCAAGCTACGACGGAACGTTTGTGGATCACATTCCCCCTGTCACCGGTTCACAATTGTCCGCAGTTAGTTTGAAGAACATTATGGAGAATTCTAGCGATTGATTTGGCCACACAGATGGCCCGACATGAATCCAGTGAAACATTTTTGAGCCATAATAGGGAGGTCAATGAGTACATAAAGTCCTGCACCGCCACCGCTTTCGCGGTTATTCAAGGCTACGGAGGAAGCATTGCTCAACATTTCTGCAGAGGACTTTCAACGAGTCGTTGAGTCCATGCTACGTGGAGTTTCTGCAGTACGCCGGGAAAAAGGAAGTCCGTCACGATATTAGGAGATATCGTATTACTTTTGTCGCCTTAATGTACTACAGTTTCAAATGTCAATGGACTGTTGGGTCACCCTGTATACAAGAACAGGAGAGGTGAATGGGGAGCTGTTGTAGTGACGATATGGACTGCATTTTGGTATATCTACTGACATAAGCCACTTTTACAAAGGGCAGATGGTTTTGACGCGCTGCCTGGAAACGATAATCTCGTAAACGCCGAAACTGATTGGCTGTTGGCAAGATACTGTACTGATCAGCTATGAGAAGTGGTTAAGGCACGGT
Source organism: Schistocerca serialis cubense (assembly GCF_023864345.2). Taxonomy (NCBI): domain Eukaryota; kingdom Metazoa; phylum Arthropoda; class Insecta; order Orthoptera; family Acrididae; genus Schistocerca; species Schistocerca serialis. The sequence continues at coordinate 443,776,182 of NC_064638.1, read as the reverse complement.
GAAACCAACCGTAGACAGTAATGTGTTAGAAGCACACACCTTATCACAGACAGTGGATGTTAGAGGGTTTTCAGATCTTTATAGGAGGATAGACGACGATCTGTAGCATGTCTGACGACTGGGTACAGTGCTGGTACAGTCAAATGTGTTTCGGAACACTGTGCTGAGCGCACAATGTTGGATATTGTCTTGGTAGCAAAAGAAACCAACGTTTTGCCATGTTCGTCCTACGATATCGTCAGTTACTGCTGCAGTGTCCATGGGGTCATCGAGATTAGACCGTGGATCAGTGGAAACGTGTCACCTCGTTGGATGAATTACGTTTCTCGGTACACCATGTCGATAGTCGTATGCGAATACACCGTCATGCAGCCGAACGGCTGCTCGAAACATACAACTCGCCAGAGACTCAGAACTGTGGGGGCAGTGTTATACATTCGGGGACATTCGTCTAGACCGCCGTGGATGCTGTGGTACTAATGGAAGGCACAGTGACAGCTGTGATCTTCATGAACACTATTGCAGACCACCTGAATCGGTTCATGCTTTAGGTCTCCACCAATGATAATGACATCTTCCAGCAGAACAACTACTGCAAGACCAGAATGGAGCTACAGTGGCGTCTTTCCTACCAAATTCGATTGATGTGAAATAGATGGAAGACACTCAGGGTTGCTGCTATTCGTCCACAAACCTCCGGAAAGTAATTTTCATGAATTCCATTACTTGGGTGCAGACATCTGGTGTCGCCTACCTCCTGGAAACCTACCGACAACTTCCGAATACAAACGGCTGAAACGCTGGCCCAACAAGCTATTAATTAAGTGGTCGTAATATTTTAGCTCAAGGATACATTTGTTTCTACTTCTTCACTCGAAATAACTGAATTTTAATAGCTGAGAAGACGAAACCCGACTACACTTCTCACAGTGTAAGGAGATAGTTGATGGTCAAAAAATAATGTGCGGATATGCCACGACTCTTGCAAAGTAACTCACCCTGTTTCAAACTGTGCGACGAAGAGCTGTTTGCATTAAGCCTAGTCAACGGGATCAGCTATTAATCTTGTTGACATTTTCAACCAGGGGGTAAGCATTCTGTTGCAAATTTTTTATTTATTTTAGAGATTTAAAACCCATGAAGTGAAGATCGTACATGAAATCTTCATGTGGACTGATTACAATCAAGCCATCTTCATATCTTGGATATGTAACAGATTTTTTTGCATGTTAGCAACATACAATAGCTTAAAAACTGTACATAATATTCCAGCTTGCTTCAAGAGTATATACACGAATTAACTGCAGAATAAAATCGATTTTAGGTTCTTCTGGAAATATTTCCAGGGCAATTTTCACCCCCCCCCCCCCCCCCCAGCAAATATTTCTTTGTATCTAATGGAGATAGGTTTAACATTTGTTAATTTCACGAAATATTTTCATAGAATTTTTCATTCGCTATCACACTCCCTCAGAGGTTGAATTTTCAGAAACAATGAAACACCTATTTTTTTTGTTTCACACTAGGAGTCAAACACCAATTGCCATAGATGTAGGTTTAAAAATATTTCAGTAGTTACTTATTTTGAAAAATCGTCAAACCACTACTTTAACCATTTAGTAGTTGAATTCCCAAATATGCTGAAAAACGCATTTCTTCTTTTCTGACCGAAAACCGAAAATCGGTTTTCGTAGTTCTAGCTTCAAAATTCCTACAATAACGACATACTTCCAAAAAGCCCTTCATCCCCTATTTCACCCCTTTGGGAGTGATATTTCAGAAAATCCATTCTTAAACAATGCCAACAGATAAGATCTACACCCTCTCACAACTTCAGGTTTCTATCCTTAGCGGTTCGGGCTGGGCGGTGGTAAATTAGTGAATCAGCCCCTTAGGGACTGAATTTCCAAAAACAGTGAAACGTATTATTTCTTCTCGAACCGAAAAGCCAAACACCAAATTTCAAAGATTCAGCTCTAAAAATGATTTCACAATGAAATATTTTCATAAGAGATTTCACTTCCTATTTCACCCTCTTAGAGGCTGAATTTCCAAAAACAGTGTCTTCCATATATTTTATTTCTAATAGAGACACCAACTATAAATTTTCATAGATTTAGCTTTAAAAACACTTGCAGAATTTAGCTTTAAAATTGCTTGCACAACGAGATATTTACATAAAAATTTTCATCCCGATTTCAACCCCATACGGTCTGGAATCTCATAAACAGTGAAACACGTAACTTTATTTATTTTTAACTGAGAAGGATAACTTAAATTTTCATAGATTTACCTTTAAAAATGCTTTCACGATGTAAAATTTTCATAAAATGTTTCATCCCCTATTTCATTCCCTTAGGGGTTGAATTACCAAATACAGTGACATACATATGTTTTATTTCTAACAGAGAAACCAAATACAAATTTTCATAGATTCAGCTTCAAAAATGCTTTCACAATGAAATATTTCCATAAAAATTTTCGTCCCCATTTTATCCCCACAGGAGTTGAATTTCCGAAAATGGTGAAACACGTATTTTTTATTTCTAACTGAGAACCCAAATTTAAATTTTCATAGATTTAGCTTTAAAATGCTTTCATATTAAAATATTTTCATAAGAATTCCTGTTCCCTATTTCACCTCCTTACGGTTGGAATTACGAAAAATGGCTCAATAAACGACGCCTACAGTATAAGATCCACACCTTCCCCAAATTTCAAGTTTCTATCCTTAGGGGTTAGGGCTGGGCGATGATGAGTCATTTGTCAGTCAGTCAGTCAGACAGGACATAAATTCTTATCTTCACTGTCTTTTCACTTTACTGATGTATATTTTCAATTTGTTGTACCCCGTGCAGTTGCACTGGCCAAGAACGATGAAAAGCTAGTTTGCTAATCGAAACTAATAACCAATCCAAATAAAGATGATTTCAAGTGCCTTCTTGACTACACGGATTTTTAACACCCCTCCCCCCCATCCTACACACACACACACACACACACACACACACACACGCACACACACACAAACCATAGCTGTACTTTTAAATCTTTTGTGCAGACGTTGTATCGAATAAATTGCTTTTGAACATAAACGCAAAATTTCGGAAAAACTATGAGGAAAATTGCACCGTAGTCGACTACAGTACTTCAGTCACCAGAAACATGTACAACAAGCTGCCACTTCAGTGTGTGATAGGAAGAATTGTGAGACGAATGGGCGAAACAGCGAGAGGCACAAAGTTGCTCCGGTCCGGTCCGCTGCTACGTGAATTGCTCCGCTCCCACTCGTTTGTTCTAAGTTAGGCTGGGTTGGAGAGATTTGGTATCGGCAATCGGCCGGCGGTGCACGTGTGTAAGTCTGTGCGAGCAGCTGCCCCGCGCCCTGGAACCAGGAAGGTCATCAATGTTGCACGCGCAGCGCCGCTCTGCTGGCTGCCTCAATTATTGAGGCGGTGCCCGTCTGCGGCGCCGCCGAAAGACAGCTCGCCCTGCCACTCGTGCTGGACGCGGCAGTCGCTTCGCCAAGTGAACTGCCACACCGAAACGGTACTGAGCGGTCAGAGCCCCAAAGTGAAGATAATGCGCAGTGGTCAGGCGAAATACAACAATGAGCCAAAATATTGTGCCTAACAACTGTTTGTCCGTCTTTGGAACGAAGTACGTCAGTGATTCTGAGTACCAGGGATCAGAAAGATTGTTAGTAGGTTTGTTGAGATATGTGGCATTGGTCGTCGACGCACAGGTCGTGTAATTCGCGTAAATAACGGACCGCTGATGTGCGCCCGCGATGATGACGCCGGATGGCGACCCAGACAGGTTCCATAGGATTTCCATCAGATGAATTTGGTCCCCGAGACATCAACGTGAGTTCACTATAATGCTCATCAAAGTACTGTAGAACGTTTCTGCTCCGAGACACGGACAATTACTCTGCTGAAAGATGACATCGCCGTGTCGGGGAAGACATCAAGCGTGAAGCGATGCTGTTGGTTTGCAGCTGTCATCCTATCTTCGATTATTACCACAGGTCCCACGTAAGCGCAGGAGAACTGATCCCATAGCATAATACTGCTCCCACCAGCCTGCGTCCACAGCGCGCTGCACGCTTCGGGCCGCCGTTCACCTCGATGACGGAGTTTGTGGAGACGATCAGCGACCTAGCGTAGCAAAACTGTTAAGAGCCGACACGTTTCCTTTGATCGAAGGCGAATCCCGATAGTCCCGTGCTCACTGCAGTCCTAACTGATGATGTCGCTGGTTGAATATGTGAACACGTAGCAGTGGTCTGCTGCGGAGCTCCATGTTCAACAATGCATCAGCGGACTGATCCGAAATACTTATGCGTGCACCAGCATTTTGCTCTTTCGGCAGAGATGCCACAGATCACCATCTATCTTACTTTATAGAGCAGACAAGCCTCCGAACCCCACGATTTGTGAAGAGTCGTGGACGTTCCACCAATTAGCTCCTAGTTGTAGTTTCTCTGTCCTTCAACCTCTTTCTGTAGATTCTCACAATACCATGCGAGCGTCCGACCAGCTTCGCCGTTTTCGAGATACTTGTTCACAGGATGTGGTAAAAATAATCTGCCCTTTGTCATAGTCGCTTATCTCAATGAATTTCTCCACTTGCAGCCCACATCTTCGGTAGGGTGATACCCCGTCCCTGTCTGCTCCACTTACATACTTCTGTTAGCGCGTCATATGCTAGCAACCAACCAGATGACAATTTGGCTTATCAGTCAACATCAGCCAGAGAAGGTGCTGGACGACATTTGCCTCCAAAAATAATTCACCTGGAGATAAGTGTTTATAGATCAGAGTTGATGCTGTACGAGGCTGTAAAGTTACTCTCCCAACATTTCAAGAGATGCTTGGGAGGTTTAGTGAATCTGTAACTGACTTTCGAAAATACAAACCGAATCTTACTTATATAAAAATGAGTGTTAAGTAACTTCTTCTCTGCTAGGCATGCAGCTTACGTAAGGTCCTCTTGTGACGACTTCTTTATACTTTTGAAAAAATTAACTACAAATTATTTATTTGTTGCTGATTATATAAGTTCGCGGCAGGCTTGTTTCGTCATATGCCATTATTAAGTGCTCCTGTCGGCATTACATTCTATATAATTTTATTCTACGTCCATGTAATAGCACTATGAGACCTTATCTTATACTTACTTCTAGATGGTTTGACGTCCATAAATCGTCTTAGAACGTAAGTCATTTTTAACGTGGGTCACGTATTTACTTTTTGCAGGAATTTCGTGTTACTTATTGACAGCTTCAAAGTGACAGATCTTTCGAACTGTACTTTATGTTCATGGATACATAATATCTTAGGCAGACCGAATTTTTTTTTTTTTTTTTTTTTTTTTTTTTTGCGGGAGATGATGTGCATTATGTAGTGTGACATTATAATCTTCTCTATTGTTTTTTTCTATTATATCAATAGTTTCCCAAATAATTTTTATGTTAGATGGGAGTATTGGAATAGCTTTCATGGACCCTATGATAATAGTGTATTAGCAACTGGTACTTTTGTGACCACTCTTTTTTTACACTCGTTTTGAAAATATCGCCATCAAATTCAATTAAGAGAACAGACACCATACAGTGTACTGTGTCAACTTAAGAGTGCCGTGTTGAATTCAAGATGACACACTTAAGCTGACTCATTATATCATGTGGCGTCTGTTCCCTTAACTAAATCTGATGACTTTATTTTCTAAACGCGTCACTAAAAATAGTGGCCGCAAAAATACCTGTGGCTGTTTCATTATTACCATAGCGTCCATGATAGCTATCTCAACACTCCTATATAGGGTTAACATAGGCTCACAACTCATTCGCGATATTACAATACAAATGTACTTTTATGTCTGAGGTCCCTCTGTTCATTTAGGATATCATTTAGATCTACATCTACATCTAAGTGATTACTCTGCTATCCACAATTAAGTGCCTGAAACAGGGTTCAATGAACCACCAATCTATTTGTGTGTTCACGTTCTTCGTAAAATGGTCATGGTTTGGTGTTATGGTATCCTACGTAGAATTTTCAAATCGTTTTCAACTGTGCTAGCTCTATGACAATTGAGTTTTAAATGTAGTCAAAGGAATTTCTTTTTGAAATCAGGCTTGCAAAAAAATAGGTCGCTTTTTCTTGATCTCAACTTCTGTTTAAACTTATTGTTACAGCGAAATGTTGCCTTTCAGCGTCATGTCTTTATGTATGTTGGCTGCTTTAGGTCTTTGGAGATTTTGAGTACTATATATGGGTGAAATTATTTTTTGATACTACGACTGTAGTGCTGTAATTGCATTTTTTGCTTGTGTTTAGAAAATTTAGCTCTCACTAAGGTGCTACACCCGCTCAATAATATCTTGAAGTACATGTGGAATGCAGATGATACAATGATGTTGACAGTCAGCAGGAAACTAGAGATTACGGAAATAGTTAACAAAGGTAATAATTTGCGTGATAAAATCGAATTTACAATCGAACATCAAACTAAACTGCAGTTCCTTGCTCTGGATATCAATAAACAAGAAGGGAACTTCAAAATGCTCAGAAAGCCTACAACTGATGGTATTCTGATACACAATAAAAGTGTATATCCCAGGAGCTCAGGGACTAGACCCAAACACAGTAAGCCTCATCAAGCAAACAGTCACTGATAGGAAGTCCAAACTAAAATTTATGGAGGAAGATTATGTGCCCTTTGCAGTTAAAACCGTCCTTTGCCTAGGAGATGGATTGTCTCCACTTCTTCAAGCTCATCCTCGATAATGTCATTAGGGAATGGGAAAAAGAACTGAAAAACAGGTACCTCTGGAAGCTTACTCAACTAGAACGAACAAGTTGGTATTATGATCCTCTGCCTACATTTCGCAGACGACTTAGTGATACTAGGGAACAGTCAAACGACATGCAACCAAACAGATAGAAGTGCTCAAAAAATGCGCTGAAAAACCTGACCTAGAAAGCTGTTTTCAAAACTGACTTCAACTGCACTAAATTTAACATTCAGACATTAAATGTGCAGCACAGGCTAATGGAAAGGGCCAGACGCCTCGAGTATCTTATTGAGGTCATGAAACCAACGGGGCTAGAAAATGAAGCACATAGAGTACGATTACAGAAAATCAAGAGAGCTAAGGGACAACGCATGACATCCATAAAACATGTGCATGTCCACACATACAGACATTAGACGCAACAACAAGTTGGTATTATGATCCTCTGCCTACATTTCGCAGACGACTTAGTGATACTAGGGAACAGTCAAACGACATGCAACCAAACAGATAGAAGTGCTCAAAAAATGCGCTGAAAAACCTGACCTAGAAAGCTGTTTTCAAAACTGACTTCAACTGCACTAAATTTAACATTCAGACATTAAATGTGCAGCACAGGCTAATGGAAAGGGCCAGACGCCTCGAGTATCTTATTGAGGTCATGAAACCAACGGGGCTAGAAAATGAAGCACATAGAGTACGATTACAGAAAATCAAGAGAGCTAAGGGACAACGCATGACATCCATAAAACATGTGCATGTCCACACATACAGACATTAGACGCAACAACACTGTTGTTCCAGGCAACATTGTCAAAAGCTTCTCTAAGTCTACACATGCTAGAAACATAGGTTTGCCTTTCCTTAACCTATGTTCTAAGATAAGTCGTACGGTCAATATTGATTCGCGTGTTCCTTCATTTCTACGGAATCCAAACTGATCTTCCCCGAGGTCGGCTTCTACCAGTTTTTTCATTCGTCTTTGGGCTTAGAGCTATTATATTATTCTTACAACCGGGGGGTATTTCGCCTGTCCCATACATCTTACTCACCAAATGGAACTGTTTTGTCATGGCTGGCTCACCCAATGCTATTAGTAGTTCTAAAGGAATGTTGTATACTCTCGAGGCCTTGTTTCACTTTGGGTCTTTCAGTGCTCTGTCAAATTCTTCATGCAGTATTAATTTTCCATTACATCTTCATCTACGTACTCTTCCATTTCATGACATTGCCCTTTCCACCTTTCTGCTTTCTCTTCTTTGCTTATGACTGGTTTTCCATCTAGCTCTGAGTCATAAAAGTGGTTCTCTATTCTACGAAGATCTCTTTAATTTTCCTGTAGGCAGTATCTACCTTACGCTTAGTAATATATCCTTCTACATCCTTACACTTGCCCTCTAGCCAACCATACATAGCCATTTGGTACTTCCTATCGATCTCACTTTTGAGACGCTTGTATTGGTTTTCGCCTGCTTCATTTATTCCATTTTTACATTTTCTTCTTTCATCAAACAAATCCAAAATCTCTTCTGTTACCCAAGGATTTTTACTAATCCTTGACTTTGTACCTACTTGATCCTTTGCTGCCGACAATATTCGATCTCTCGAAGGTACCCATTCACCTTCTACTTGATTTCTTTCCCCTGTACTTGTCAGTCCTTCCCTATTGCTCTCTCTGAAACTCTCTACAACCTCTGCTTCTTTCAGTTCATCCAGGCTGCATCTTCTTAAATTCGCACCTTTTTGCGGTTCCTTCAGTTTTGATCTACAACTGATAACCAATAAATTGTGGTCAGAGTCCCCATCTGCCCCTGGAAGTGTCTTATAATATAAACCTGGTTCCTAAATCTCTGTCGTATTATTATATAATCTATCTGAAAACTTCCAGTGTCTCTTCCACGAATACAACCTTCTTCACGATTCTTAAGCCAAGTGTTAGTTATGACTAAGTTGTGCTCTGTGCAAAGTTGTACAACGAGGCTACATCTTTCATTCCTTACCCCCAGTCTATATTCACCTGTTACTTTTGTTCTCCTCTTTTTTCTAGCATCGAATTTAAATTATCTGCGGAACTAGTTGTGATATAAACTTGTACTATTGTGGTACGTGTGGGCTTTGTGTTTATCTTGGCTGCAATAATAGATTCACTATTCTATTTGTAGTAGCTGATCCTCGTTTCTATTTTTTGTTAATTATTAAACCTACTCCCGCATTATCCATATCTTATATTGCCTTGTTCCACCTGCCACCGAACTTCACTTATTTCCACTATATCTAACTTTAATCTTTCATTTCCCTTTGTAAATTTGCTAACCTACCTGCCCGATAAGGGATCTGACATTCCACACTCCGATCTGTAGAATGCCAGTTTTGTTTATCCCTGATAACGACGTCCTGCTCAGTAACCCCCGTCCGTAGATCCGAATGGGCGACTATTTTACCTCCGGAATATTTTACCCAAGATGACGGCATTATCATTAAACCATACAGTGTAGCTGCATGTCTTCGTGAAAAATTACGGCTGTAGTTTCCCCTTGCTTTCAGCCGTTCGCAGTACCGGCAGAGCAAGTCCAGATCAGTCAATCATCCAGGATATTGTCCCTACATTTATTGAAAAGGCTGCTGCCCCTCTTCAGGAATCACACCATTGTCTGGCCTCTCAAAACATCCCTCCGGTATTTTTGCACCTACGGTACGGCTATCTGTATCACTGAGGCACGCAAGCCTCGACACCAACGGCAAGGTCCATGGTCCATGGATATATGGTTCATGTCGATATAATCGATCAAATAACTACACTTCCAACTACACGTCTGGACAAAAACAGTCTCGATCGTGCGGTTTCCATCATGTTCCCCACGGATAATCGCATCATGCATTCGGAAACAGTCTCTAACAAACATACATAAATATGTGCATGTATACAGTTCCCATAGCAGTATATTCCTTGTCGTAGTTACTTTCGTGGCAGTAGTCCTGTTATTGTATAAAATCAACTTTCCTATTTCACAGTCTCTTGTCTCCGTTAGTAACTTTAGATTTTATTCTACTATTCCAAGAAATCTGCATGCCGATTTGACCTCGACAAAAACAATTACAGATTCATCCAGCATATTTGTGACTGACGCCACAGGTATCACACGATTTATCGTGTAACAGAAATATAGCGGATTTTTTTAGCGCTCATGCACGGTATCGGCACACTAATATACACTCAAAGAAGTTCCCGTAGGAGTTGAAGACACAGGATATTCTGTCAACCTCTACTCGAATCTAGCAATGTATCCAATCAGATTCGCTAGTTTTGTAATTGAACTGCCCTTGAAACCGTGGTAGCCTACCTAGTAAACGGAAGATTTTGACAAATTCTAATATGGACCAAAGAACGTCTACAAGTGCAAAGTGGGAATCATTACGTAGGTAGAAATGATTTGTTTGCGAAACAACTACTGTAATTCATAGACATAATGAAGTCCACCTTTCAGACATAGTGATCGAATAGCAGTCAAAACAAGAAAATATAGTCCTTTCTCTAGTCGGTGATTCATTTGCTACTGCAGTAATTTATCACGGTGGATTCGGTAACAGAATCTAATACAGTTCCAAGACTCTGCGTCAGGAAACTCAGATAGAAATCAGAACCTTTTCTTTCAGAAAAAATAATCATTTCCGTGAAAGATAAAGTAACGCAGTTAAATTTTCTTTGTAATAGGTCAGTGTTCGTTTACTTCGGCGTGTGATATCTCATCGCCGACCGAGGTAATGAAGAAATACTACATCACCGACCAGACATTATAATTTCCTCCTGATATCACACTTGTAATATCTTCCAATGCTGGAGGCATTCTGTATTGATACTCAAAGAAAATATCTTTCAACCTAGATTATTACTGATTGTCAGCAACAGACGAGTGCCAGAGCTGGCCATTGTAGGTAATTAAGTATTACAAAAGACGTTCCATGCATTATTAATTGCGCCATCACCGTATAAATACCCCTACTGGCGTACACAAACTGCAGCTATTTGTTCGCCTCGTGTTACGTGCTACTGAAGCGATAGTTTAGCACACACGTAATGCTTTTAATCAAATGATACCAACAAATTGGTGGAGAATTTAAAACCGCCTGATAACAGAGCCGATAATTTGCTTTGTCATTAACTTTTCGCTTGTTGAATTATGGTAAAAAACTTTTTATGGACGCATTTCACACAGAAACACACACAAACAAACACACACACACACACACACACACACACACACACACACACACACACATTAATCAGCGTAATTATCCGCTTTATGCATACACTGTCTGTTGACGTGACGCTTCTGAGCATGCGTAGACGTGTCCAATTCACACATGTGAACATGGTCGACTTTGTGTCGGGGGAGTACCCATTAAAAGAAAGAAAAACATTCATACTAAAAATAAATCAACCTGTTTCAATACTCTGATAATGTGTTCCGAAATAATTTAACTGTTTTGTTAATATGCTGTGAATGACGCAATCAGATGCTTTGAATGAGTCATAGAAGATCTCCTCTGGTGAAATTTATCGTAAAGAAAATTTCCTGTTGTGTAAATGCAGTTAGCTGCCTCCCTAGAAAAAGTCTTTCGAAAGTAACTGTTACAGCTAAGTTTAAAATTAGCCTACTGCACTCTCAAGAATCTATATTCATAATTCTTAGTGACAGAAAGATTAAAGCCGATCATTCCTGATAAATAACGATGATGGAGTAAAAGAAGTGGTTACGTATTCAACCTATAGTAAAATTGTGTATGCTGACTAAAATTTTCCTAATGTGAAACTGCCAAAACGTTGGTTTTATTCACTAATCTAATGAAACTTGCTAGCTAGGAAACTGCGTTACCCATCTTGTAGGAGATGAGTCAGTTTTCACTGAACGCCTGAGTCGGCTTATGACAGACACTGAGAAACTAAGGTGCTATATGTTGAGAACACAGCGAAACTATCCTCACACACCTTCCTTCAATGAGTTCTTTTATGAACAGAACTATAAATACTATCATCATTACCTTCAGTACCCAATTTCTTACATGTAATGGAAATTGTTACAGAACGTACTCACATATATGAAAAATAACTGTAGATCGAAAATTGCATGTACTAAACCACACGCAAAAGAATTATTCAGTTTCAGCAATATTTTCTTCAATTCTTCAACCACTTCACTGTCTTCTTACTTCGTCAGTCCACAGCAATAAAATAATTGAAGACATTATTCGAAACATTTAAAGAGATATGTTGTTACATCGCCCTCGTAATAACACATCACATGCAAGACGACAAGAAGGTTTACTACAGCATTAAAATATGACATATTGTCCGTCCATAAAGGGTATTGATGAATGTCATATTATTACACCTGTAGTTTAAATGTGCTCATTAACAGAAAGAAACAGAGAAAGAGAGAGAGAGAGAGAGAGAGAGAGAGAGAGAGAGAAAAGGAGTAGAAATATATTTAGAATACCGTGTAGTAAGCGGAGGTATATGAAACAAATTCAGTTCGCAATCTACGGTTAGAAAACGGTGTTAAGAAATCGTAATTATAGACGAAAGACCACTTAGTGCTAACTTAAAAGTCCCCTTGTATCAACGACAATTGTACCCGTAACATTACACGGTTATGAAACATTAATATTTAGGTAGGAAGGTGAAGAAAAACTCTTACTATTGGAAAAAAAAATTCTTAGGAAAATTTTTGGGTCTGTATGTGATGAAAAAACATATAACGGAGGATAAAAAGAAATGAAGAATTGAGAACTGTGGAGACACCATTACATCGTCGATCAAAAGAAGAGAAGGCTGAACTGGGCAGATCATACAGCATGAGTGATGGAGAATAGACTACCTAGTATAGAATACTGTAAAACAGTAGATGGAACAAGATGAAGGAGGAAACGCACAATTAGGTGGTGACATACACATCGGGGAGGACACGGTTAAGTTGAGCATCAACACTAAATGGACAAACAATGTGCTCGACAGGAGAAAAAGGAAGAGGCTCGTGGAGAAGGCGTTTAGTCGTTCAGGCCCTTGTGATAAATGTAAAGTAATATTGTTTCGTTTATGGAGAAATTAACGGTGGGAGAGGCTAGAAACCAGCTGGAAACAGTGAACTTAACATCGGCGGTCTTCGTTTTACAGTCTAATGGTCGGATATGACAGTGTTTTTAAATTAGTGGGATTGAAATGGGCACGAATTACTGGTGCAGAAGTAATAGAAGTAACAGTTTTCACTGCATCTCGTTGGTCAAGTCGACACTGGTGGCCCTTATTTAAGCAGACACTAGATTATAAGAGGATTAGTGCAGAGGATTGACGTAGATGGACCAACTAAAGTTTATGAACAAATATGTTGAGCAGTATGTCGCGAAATTAGTTTCCCGCACCACACACCATTGAAGGTGGATGGATTCTCGCTGCGATCGGGAATAAAACTTATTTCGACGTCACGGAAGCTTCAAACACGAAACGAAGTGGATAGTTCAAGTTTTAGAGTGGAGATACACTTTTGGACGATGGTTTCTGTACACCAATGACGTAGTTCTTGCCGCGCGGAGTGGCCGTGCGGTTTGAGGCGCCGTGTCAGGCAGCCCCTCCTGCCAGACGTTAGAGTCCTCCCTCGGGCATGGGTGTGTGTGTTGTTCCTAGCATAAGTTAGTTTAAGTCATTTTAAATAGTGTTTAAGTCTAGAGACCGATGACCTCAGCAGTTTGGTCCCTTAGGAATTCACACACATTTGAACATTTTGAACGTAGTTCTCGGTCTTACAGCTACCTGCCACTCGATGCTCTTCCAACCACACCCTATGAAGTTCTCTTGCCTGACGGACAACTCAGACAGCAGGGTGGGTGATTATTACATCTAGGTACGTGGGCGGTTGTTGAATTGTACATTGCGCCTGAAACCAACGTACACACTACTTCCTAAGCTAATAGGGATCTCTATTTAATGATATTCCAAGTCTTAAAAGTAACTGTATGTTAACAAAGTTCATTAATTTTTGAGACAAGGAAATGGCTCCTAATCCGTGACATACGCAGATTCACAGCCCTCACTCCATATAGCGATAGCCTAGATTTTAACTTGAAAATTGTGTTCTGAGGGGTAAACTGACTGACTGGCATACAATATAACTTCTTGTAATATCCGATAGTATCAACGGTAATAGTATCAAAGTTGACATTTATGGTTCGTGTGTTACTGAAGCCTATTTGCACGTCGAATCGAAGACAATGTTAAATCTGGAGCTCTGCGTGCTTACCTGACGATTGCTCTATCCTCTCGTTCTGTCATCTTTTCTGGTCGGCTGCTTCCTTCTTGACGCTGTTCTCCCATTCCTGCCAACATACTCGAATAGTGGCATCGCTCCTTTTCAAATGTCGAGCGATTTGCCAATTACTCACACCGGCTTTTTTGAACCCAACTAAACGCCCTCTCTAAAATACTGACATTTACGTACATTGTTCACGCACCTGCCTGGAAGACGTTGTTACTGCCTAACTGAGTACGCAGAATGAATTTCGCCCCTGTATCCACAAGTTCCTGTTTACAATTCTTGCCACCTGCACTGTGAAACTGTGCTGCAGCGTCACATTGTCACCCATCGGCCGACAAGGTTTGCAATTTTATATTTTCTATCGATACCTGCATGAATATCAGTGTGTGCCTAATTTGCATAACCCTTTCCTGGTGCATTTTTTATTTTGTCTTGGAGTGTATATTGACAGAACATCTTCCACAATTATGGAATTACTTCCTCCCTTCACTGAACTACTCAGACTCTTAATCATGTAGCTATTTCTTCAATTATCAACAACCGTTCCGACAAGGGGGCGCAATCGACCGTCGTCATTGGCCACCAGTCCCAAAGTGATCTCCTTCGCCCGAGTCTGCCCAGAGTGCGCGATCAAATTGGTGGATTTACTGTCTGCTTTAAATTCGTAAAGTAAATCACACTAGTATTTACTATCAAACACAGTCTTCATCACAAATTATTTATTCCAGTGACCGGTTTCGACCACAACTGTGGTCATCTTCAGACCAATGAGCAAGAACCTTCTTCTGGTGGTAAATCACTAAGTAGTGATTTACCACCAGAGGGAGTTTCTTGCTCGTTGGTCTGAAGATGTTCACAGTTGTGGTAGAAACCGGTCACCGGAATAAATAATTTGTGATAAAGACTGTTTCTGATAGTAAATATTAGTAATAACATTGATCACTGTTGCTCCCACAAAGTATTCAAAAGTAATGAATCACACTACATTTTTTCTGTTGTTTAGTGTGAAAACGAGCTAATTCTGAACGCCTGGCCTGGTGATTCTGGTGATGGTATAATTTTCTATGGACAAAGTGGTATTTCAGAGTGAAGCACACGTAAATATCCTGAATACTCTAGACCTATTTCTAAAACGTAGAATCATCGGCTACGCTCATTTCATCAAAACCGTCCAAATTACCCTGGCAAAATCAGGCAGTGGTAGGTATCGCAACATGGCCAACTGTACAGATACGTTAAGGTAACAATTATTTTCATCACAGTAACCCATGAACCATTGTTTTGCATGTCTTTGTGATCAATGAACAATACTTCCTCCTATGACGTGCTCAACAAACTGTGTACTGTGTTCGCAGTAAGTTGCAATTATACTTTAGTTGTTTGCATCACAGCCGGCCCCAGTGGCCGAGCGGTTCTAGGCGCTTCAGTCCGGAACCGCGCTGCTGCTAAGGTCGCAGGTTAGAATCCTGCCTGGGGCATGGATGTGTGTGATGTCCTTAGGTTAGTTAGGTTTAAGTAGTTCTAAGTCTAGGGGACTGATGACCTCAGATGTTAAGTCCCATAGTGCTTTCAGCTATTTGAAACACTTTTTTTTCATCACATATCCCATGGACAGCCAGACGAGGCCACGCAATAGGCAAGAACTAGTTCGCGTGCTTTAAGACCGAACTGGGAAACGTTTTCAAACACGTAGCTCAAAAGCAAGACGTCGGCTTTCAAGTATAAGTTGGAGTAATGTCCTAACGTCTTGCATTGAAATAAACTCCACACTTTGCATGGTCTTTAGTATTATTTGATTGTTTTCTCACTACTCAGCAAGCTATTGAATGCCTTAATCGGCGTCAATTGTTCCTCCAGCACAACAGACTCGTTATTTACAAGGTCGCGAGGAAACACGCCTTTGTTGTTGACCAGATTAAACTTGTCACTTTCGGGGATATACTCTCTTGTTATTTATAGCTCTTCCGGCTTGAAATACGAGAGCACTTTTCTCGAAGGCACCCTGGAAAGTTGTAGGAATCTATAAACCGATATTTTGTGTCTCTACAATAGTACACTGCGGTTTATTTAATGAATGTTTTATATTTTCCCCTGGTCTCCAAAGTCACAGGAAAATGATATGGATTTATTTCAGTCGTGCCTTCCATTCATTTGGAACTATTCATGCTTATAAAATGTCCATCATAATTCGAAAGTTTGTGATACACAGCGGATACCGTAAAACTACACCTATCATGTGCAGCACCGCAAAGGCTCCAGAGAAAATGGAAGTTGTCTCTCTGCTTTGCATCAGTCAGCATGAAGCGTTCTTCACAGATGCAGAAAATTTATGCTGTTGGAAACGCCCTTTCGTCTTTGTAAGTAACAATAATCTGGTCATTGGGCAACAATTAATTATTATGCGCTCACCTATCAGGTAAGGCTGTTTGCTAAATTATTACTTGCACTCTGCACCTGATAACAGCTGAAACTCTGATTGTTCATCACTGTAGCTGCAGAGCACGTTGCAAGCTATACTATACGATTTGTGTAAATGAATTTGGTTGCTACCGGCTAGTTGCAGCAACAATTTTGTATTTTTGTAGCTGCATGAATGATGATTAGCAGCTTCAATCTCTCGTTAAACAGCTCAAATTTAACGAACTAATTCTTCGCAATGGGCATGATACTTCTGACAGGTTTCAATGTAAACAGTAATTTCCACCAACCGTCAGTCTCCATTGACCATCATTTCTTACACTGGCCATCATTTTCCCTGTGGGGAATAGTAGCCACCATATTCTGGGGAAAGTTGATACAGTTTTGGCGGGCAAGTTGACGTTGTTTTTGGGTTAAGATGATACAGTTTCGTGGGTATGTTGATATAGTTCTGGGGACAAGCTGATACAGTTTGAAGGCAGGTTGATACAGTATTGGGGGGGGGGGGGGGGGGCGGTGGAATTTGATACAGTTTTTGGGGGAAGATCATACCATTTCGGGGCAAATTGGTTTGTCTGGTTTCTGCGACGTCACAGGTGTCCATACCTTACAGCCTTCGTCAATCATACATATTTCACGGAAATATTGAATATTGCAAGTTGACACCATCTTTACACATCGTTTTAATAATAAGATGATTAAATACAGATGTTGGTGTGTGTGTGTACGCAAATATCTTTGAATTTCATGGAAATAATGTATATCTTTGAATGTGGCACATATTCAAGTGTAAATTACGCAATTTTTACTGCTCTGTCTTTGAACTTGGCGCAGTTTTTATGTAACTCACTGCCACATTTTCAAAACTAAACTGTAACTGGTTTTGAGAGGGTGAGGGAGGGGGTACAAAGCACAATTGGCATAGGTCCAACATTGTGAATATTTTTCTTCGCACTAGCTTACTGGGATATCTGTCGTCTTAAATTTTGATGGAGAGCAGAGGGGCAAGGAGGCGTCGGCTGATGATATCACGGATAAAACTGATGATGTGACCGATAAGATTGATGTCACTGAGGAGGAGGCCATGTCTTGTGACATCATTGGCGCTGCATGTAGGCAACCCGTGGGGTTTATCTCGTGCACTAGTTACAAGGGAAATGTCAAGACTCCTCATTGCTTTCTCCACCACTGTATTCACTACTGTTCATACAAAAATGCACTTGAGACTGTCATTTTCTACAGTTAATAACTGTGCCGTTCTAAAGCACACACACGAGCAAATCACCAATGCAGTTACTGTATACGACTTTTACTCCGAAATATGGTAGACTTAAACAGAATAATGCTACTCCGTTGTGGTTTCGAGGTTACGACTATGTGCAACTGAATAAACTCAGTTTATATCTTCTGATACGCATTTTGCGTATATTTAATAGTAAATGAGCTTGTGTGTCCTAAAATATAGATATAAACATGTACTCTTAGAAACAGCACATTTCACTTATTCATTGTGACGCTGTATTTTCAGGATTTAAATATTTCTGGCACTTTGTGCCTTAATGTGTATTTCATTACTTGCAGGGATGGTTGCCGTTGCACTATATCTTCTAATGAGGCATCCATTCTCATTATAGAATAACAAGCACTTTTCAGCTCGGCAAATAACAGTGACCTTTTTTCTGTTGTGCTTATATGAATTTTTGTCTAGCACGGCCAATTTGTCATCATCATCGTGGACAGTTTCCAGCCTCTGGCCGGGTCTGTATGGAACATAGAACTCTCCATCGTCTTCTGTCTTGCCACCATCTCTCCGTCCTCACCTTGGTCCACTCTTCTCCTTTGTTCTGAACGCATTCCTCTACTCCTTTCAGCCATCCGTTTCTCGGTCTTCCTCTTCGTCTCTTTCCTTCCAGTTTCATCTCATTTATCCTTTAGAGTATCCTCTTCTCCTCCATTCTCTTAACGTGCCCATACTATCTCAGCCTTGATTTCTGTATCTCCTCCTGTAATGGTTCCACCTTCATTAATTCTATCATCCTCTCATTTCTTAACCTGTCTATCTATTTCATCTCACTAGCTTGTACTTTGCTTTTCTCTCTTCCTTACATACCCCAGGTTACTGATGCATATGTCAGGATTGGGACATAGTATGACTGTTATATAACATTTTTACTGATTTGGAGTAAATTGTTGCTCCATATCAGGCTTCTGACACTCTTCCGAAATGCTTCTGCTTTTCTCCCCCGCTCGTTTATTTCTCTGTCGTTTTGTCCATCGTCCTGTATCAGACTTCCTAGGTACTTGAAACTCTCCAATCTCCTCAATCGTTCTCCACCAATTGTTATTCCAGTTGTTCCTCTTCCCTTCTTTCTTGTTGTGATACTCATCTCACGCTTAATTATACTTAATTTCATCCAATATTCTTGTACTCGTCGTTTCCATACGTCCAACTGATTTTGTACTTCCTCCTCCTTATTCCCCCAAATCATCTGTACGCGCCATATCCTTCATCTTCCTTTCACCAAATACTTGTGCTACTGTACTCATTATATCATCCATGACAACGATGAAGAGTAATGGTGAAAGTGCACTTCCCTGTCTCCCCTGTCTCAAGCCATTCTTCTGTTTAATCCAAGCTGATCTCTCTCCTCCCACCTTCATACAGATGACGCTTCCATGGTACACTTCCCTTATCCTCCAAATAATCTGTTTTGCTTCTCCTCTGTTCTCCAGGGCTTTCCACACTTTGCTTCTAGATAGACATCATATGCTTTTTCAGTGTCCAGGGAAGTCCTTAGTAGATGTATTTCATATTCATAGTGCTGTTCCTGCAGTTGTCTTACAGCAAAAACTAGATCCACCGTGGACCTTTCTGTTCTGAAGCCATGTTCCTCTTCTCTCATTCTACCTTCTAATTTTACCCACAAATCCAACCCCTCGTCCAAGTCGTGGGAGACCGGAAACGACATGAAGTAGGGGATAGCTGTAGGAGCGAGGTGCAGTGGGGACTGTGTGTGCCCGGGACCGCAACGGTACCTGTGAAAGTCATATAGGAACCATGAAAAGTGACGACTAAAGTGCCTATGGTGAAGCTACGATAGGCCCAGCATGCCAGAGGTGTATTGTGATTTCTGCTTTCAAAAACAGAACGGGCGTCGGAAAGGACGGATTTAATCCACGACGAACTGCCTATAAATAAGGATTAAGATTTGGAACATTAAATATTCAAACATTGACTGGAAAAGTTGAGGGGATGATAGACATGATGGAAAGAAGGAAGTTAGACTTATTGGGGTTAGCTGAAACGAGGTGGAAAGAAGGAAGGAGAGAACTGAGGGAAGGCTATCGACTGTACTGGAATGGAAATGAGGAGGGAAGGAGAAATGGACTCGTAATAGTAGTAAAATATGGACTAAAAGAGGAAGTGAAGAGAATAAGTGATAGGATGTTGAAGACCAAAATATCACTGAAGGGGACGACCGTAGAGGTAATACAAGTGTATGTGCCGCAGGTGGGTTGCACTTCTGGGGAGAAGCAAGAGTTTGAAGAGGAAAAGCAGAACCAGATGGGAGGGAAATATGATAGTAATGGGGGATATAAACGCACACGTTGGAAGAGAAAGACAAGGCTTGTGAAAAAGACTATTGGAGTTCTGTCAAAGTAATGGCTTGCTAGTTGGAAACTCTTGGTCCAGGAAAAGAGAGAACCCCAAGATTACCTGGTACAGTCAAGACTTAAACTGAAAGTCGATAGTTGACTTCTTCCTGTACGACAGTGAGATAAATTGGGACATTGGATAGCGACAACCGTTTGCTGGTAATGAACCTGAGAGGGTGCTAAGGATAATAAAAGGACAGAAAACCAGGAAAGACGTATAAGGGTACGTAAGTTGAAGGAGGAAGAAAGCAGGCTACAGTACCTACAATTAGTATGGGAAAGTACCCCAAAAGATGAACAAAAATGGTTGAAGAGGAATGGGGTAGATTCAAGGGAACATTAGTATGTGCTGCGGAAGCAATATGTGGGAGGACAAGCAACAAAAGACATGGAAAGAAACGCCTTGGTGGAATGATAAAACAAAGGGTATAGTACTGAAGAAGAATAGAGTCTTTAGCATATGGTTCCAGAAGAGAACAGTAGAGACAAGAGAAGAGTAGCAGGCAAGAAGGAAAGAAGCAAAAAGAGTGGTGGCGGAGTAAAGAAGAAAGTGGATGGAAAAGTGGACCAGAATGATGGAGGAGGATAGTGAAGGTTCAAAAAATGTATTATGTGGGATGATTAAAAGTAAAAGGAAGAACGGTACGACAGATTATGCTCAAATGGTGAACAAAAGGGGACAAGATGTAGAAAATAAGGAGGAACTGAAGAATATGTGGGAGGAGTATTTTGAAGAACTCCTGAATCCGAATGGAGACCTGGATGAGCAGGAACAATCCGAGGAGAAAAAAGAGGAGGAACAGAAAATAGAAAAAGACCTTACACGGGAAGAAGTGGAAGAGGCACTGGGCAAGATGAAGGGAGGGAAGTCACCAGGTCTGGACGAGCTAAGTGTAGAGATGGTGGGAGCAGCAGGAGAGGTAGGGATACAAAGGCTATATAGAGGAATTAAAATTGTGTGGAGACAGAAGATGATCCAAGAAGAATGGAAGAAGGGAATAGTTGTCCCGATCTTTAAGAAGGGAAATTGAAAAGAGTGCAAAAACTATCGGGGGACAACACTGATGAGTCATTGTGCAAAGAGTTTTGAGAAAATTTTTGAAGCACAGCTAACTAATGAATCAATTTACGTAATTTCCATGTACAATGTGTGTGTGTGCTAGCGCGCGTTTGCGCGCGCGCGCCTGTGTGTGTGTGTGTGTGTGTGTGTGTGTGTGTGTGTGTGTAAGAGAGAGAGAGAGAGAGAGAGAGAGAGAGAGAGAGAGAGAGAGAGAGAGAAAAGAGTTTTTTCAGAAACGCTTGCCTGTTGTAATCATTTATTCCCATGATTTTCATATTTTGAGAGAGAGAGAGAGAGAGAGAGAGAGAGAGAGAGAGAGAGAGAGAGAGAGAGAGAGAGAGAGCGAGCAAAGAGTTTTTTTCAGAAACGGCGTGCCCGTTGTAATCGTTTATTCCCATGATTTTCATATTTTGTTCTGTGTTTTAGGGGTAAATATCAGGCAATATGGAATGATTACTTTTATACATACTAATGGATGATATCTGTAGTTTTCAGCAACGAATCTCTAAGACATTTGCTCTTTTGCAGAAAGCTGTCTGAATCTGTATTCTAGTGAAAGTTGATGATGATGATTCTACCGCTGCGGTAACGTGCTATAACTGCCTATTCCGCAAGCAAAACTTTGTCTCTGTGCCACCAAACGTTGTCACATTCATCGTGTGTAAGCTTCTGGTTGTATTTGAAACGAGTGTCACGAATATTCATACAAGAGTCGTGAAAAGTAATAGAACAGACTGAATTTACACTGTACGACTTGTAGATACATTTCACCATTAGATAATACGCAAATCTACATTTAACATTATTATAATGTATCGAATAACTGTAAACCAATTCAATGTCACCAGTAACTTCAGTAATACTGTGCCTTCAAACTAAAGGCAAAACTAGCCACAACCTGAAAGTTGGCAAATAAAACTATAAATGTCTCACGTTGTTGCCTAAGATGTCCCAAGGGATGGGATTGGCCACCTCTAGGAAAGTATTTTCTTTCTCCTCGCGGACAGTACGTGTATTTGTAGCGAGTTTAAACATTGCAACGCCTTATCGAGCATGGTCCTAATGAAGGTGATGCACATCTTCCTTCTCCTGAATTTTGATCGACTTCCTCTGCCATTGTTAACGGAAACTCCAGCCTTGCGTATTTATGAAAGACAAAATAAGATCCAGCGTGGTATTTTCCACGTTACTTAACAAGAGGGAAAAGAAACGAAGAGTGACGGAGAAGATCGCACAATCAGGGAAACCGAAACCGAATTTTCGTTTTTAACAAATTTGTTAGTGTAACCACTTTGGATTTGTAGACTCACTGTTATCCTCATAATATTTTATTGTACTTTTATTATTTTGATGAATTCCAGAAGTTACAGAAGATGAAAGTGGTAGAGGAACTACAGAGGAATGGTGTCAAGACACTTGGCGTCGTAATCTAAAACGGAACCAGTTTTTTTTGTGTTACATTTGTAGATATTGTATTTTAAATTCCCCTCATAGCCTTTCCATCTCTCGGCAATGATAATCTTCGTCGGCCTTGTTTCCCTACCATTCATTGTATTATATCAATTCTCTTTTTTCCTATCTTCAGCTAGCAGTTATACACTGATGGGCCAAAACAGAAAATATTAGATACAGGCTCCCAGGTAGATGCCATTTTTCTTGACTTCCGGAAGGCGTTCGATACAGTTCCGCACTGTCGCCTGATAAGCAAAGTAAGAGCCTACGGAATATCAGACCAGCTGTGTGGCTGGATTGAGGAGTTTTTGGCAAACAGAACACAGCATGTTGTTATCAATGGAGAGACGTCTACAGACGTGAAATTAACCTCTGGCGTGCCACAGGGGAGTGTTATGGGACCATTGCTTTTCACAATATATATAAATGACTTAGTAGATAGTGTCGGAAGTTCCATGCGGCTTTTCGCGGATGATGCTGTAGTATACAGAGAAGTTGCTGCATTAGAAAATTGTAGCGAAATACAGGAAGATCTGCAGCGGATAGGCACTTGGTGCAGGGAGTGGCAACTGACCCTTAACATAGACAAATGTAATGTATTGCGAATACATAGAAAGAAGGATCCTTTATTGTATGATTATATGATAGCGGAACAAACACTGGTAGCAGTTACTTCTGTAAAATATCTGGGAGTATGCGTACGGAACGATTTGAAGTGGAATGATCATATAAAATTAATTGTTGGTAAGGCGGGTACCAGGTTGAGATTCATTGGGAGAGTGCTTAGAAAATGTAGTCCATCAACAAAGGAGGTGGCTTACAAAACACTCGTTCGACCTATACTTGAGTATTGCTCATCAGTGTGGGATCCGTACCAGGTCGGGTTGACGGAGGAGATAGAGAAGATCCAAAGAAGAGCGGCGCGTTTCGTCACTGGGTTATTTGGTAACCGTGATAGCGTTACGGAGATGTTTAATAAACTCAAGTGGCAGACTCTGCAAGAGAGGCGCTCTGCATCGCGGTGTAGCTTGCTCGCCAGGTTTCGAGAGGGTGCGTTTCTGGATGAGGTATCGAATATATTGCTTCCCCCTACTTATACTTCCCGAGGAGATCACGAATGTAAAATTAGAGAGATTAGAGCGCGCACGGAGGCTTTCAGACAGTCGTTCTTCCCGCGAACCATACGCGACTGGAACAGGAAAGGGAGGTAATGACAGTGGCACGTAAAGTGCCCTCCGCCACACACCGTTGGGTGGCTTGCGGAGTATCAATGTAGATGTAGATGTAGAACATTATGGGCATTACCCATCGCGAGGCTGAATGTCTCCTCGAGGTGTTGCGGGCACGTGATACGGTAAGAAAGGAATGTAAGCGGAATGGGCAGTCATTATAGCGAAGATTCGGGCCGTAAATGAGGAAATCACTATTACAAGCTTTTGTGACATAGCCCGCGTTGTTGTGGCGCTGCAGCTAGAAATGAGAATCTCTGAAACGACGAAGCTGGTCGGCTGTTTGTGTACTACTGTCGTGGGCACGTGTGGAAAGTGGTTGAAAGGTGATGGAATAACGCATATGGCACTGGACATCCACCTCTCAAAGCAAAACGGAGATGTTGGAGGATCCCCCACTGTGTAATCCAGGATAGGCAACGATCTGGGACAGATCCGACGTTGGTTAAGACACAAGTGTTTCGGAACACAGCGTTCAGGCCACAGTCGAACATAGAGCTCCACATCACACGACCCCTATGCGTCCTTGTGTTACCCATCGACATCATCAGTTACAATTGCCGTGGGCACAGCATCACTGCGTTATCACCGTGCATTAATAGAAATGCGTCACCTGTCGAATTAATCCCGTTTCTTATTACACCAGCTGGCTACCTGTGTTTTTACACGCCATCATCCAGGTGAATGGTTGCTCGAAACATGGACCGCGCCTCAGATGCACGCGGGTGAGAGCAGAAATATGCTATGGCGTACTTTGAGATGGGCTTCTATTGGACCTATAGTAGTACTCGAAGTCACCATGACAGCCGTGAATTACGTGAACATTATTGCGTACCACCTGCGTCCCATCACGAGAGAAGTCTCCGCTGTTGGTGATGACATCTTCCGGAAGGAACGTTCTCCGTGACACAAGGCCAGAGTCGTGCTGCAATCGTTTGAGGAGCATGACAGTGAACTCATACTGATATCTTAGCCAGCACATGCCCCTGATCCGTATCCAATTGAACACATATCGGGCGCCAACTGAGTGCCCACGAACCAACGTCCTGTAATTTGCGAGAAGTGAGTAGACATCTGGAGTCACATACTTCTGGAAACCTGTCAAGTACTTGTAGAACCCATGCCAAGCAGAATCGCTACTGTACTGTGTTTGAAAAGTGGACCAACACGCTATTAAAATGATAGTCATACGTTTTGGCTCATCGGTATATTGTACAGATGACGAGTTCATTGAATTGAGTACTTTTCATTTATTTGTTTCCTAGTAGCGTTTCCTACTGTCTCAGTTCATCGTTACTTAAACTTGAGAAATCATACACAATTAAAGATTTAAATATAAATTTACAAGTTAGTGAATATCTCGTTTCTGATTCGGAAAGGTATTGAATTCAATATGTCGAATGAAAATAGGCACTAGCTGCGGTAGGTAGTAGTCAGAAGCTCTTGAACTATGTTTCAATTCATACAAATGAGCCTCCTCCAGAAGACTTATTACGTTTTACATGCTGACCATTATGTGCCGCCAATAGGCTTAGTCACAATTAAATTGTCATTTATAATTGTGACTAAGGTAATTGGCGGCACATCACGGTCAGCATGTAAAACGTAACAAAACTTCTGATTAAGGTCAATTTATATCGGTTGAAACCTAGGTTAAGAGCTTTTGACAACTTCCTTCAGCAACTGGTAGTTTTTTTCGTTCCATATATAACGTTTGCACCGTTACTGCTGCAGTCACACCTAAGATTCTATACTGAGTTCAGTACGCTTCTTCCTGGTCTTGGAATAGTGTAGTGTTAATATTTCGTGAAGCAAAGGATCTGAACCCTCTCACTGAGCTAACAAGTGAGACGACTATTCCTAGAAAATTGTTCAAGAAAACACTTGCTCTCGTAAACACACTTATGAGCGAAAACACTACGATTCATGTATAAAACGCTTACCTACATCTGCAATGCAGCAACTCTGCATGATATGCGTTCGGCATGTCGTTGGCTGATTTCCAGGTAATGCGGCTCACCTACATTATCGGCTGGTGGTTTGCGGGCTCGGAGCTGCCGGTGCCCGATAGCGTCCCACGTATGTCCCACTGGGTTCAGATCAATCGAGTTTTGTGACCAAGACAAGAAGCTGATTTCAGCATTACGTACTTCAAACCACTGCAGCACAATTACGACCTTGTGACATGGACAGTCATCCTGCTGGAAGATGCCACCACTTCAGATGAAAATATCAAGCACTGAGGTTCATGTAGTCCGCAGCTGTCTGATGTCTTTCGTTACCACCATAGGTCTCATTGAACCCAAGTGAATTTTGGCATCACACTGTCTCCAATCAGCCTGCATGTGGGCTTCATGTTTCGTGCAGCCATTAACCTGTATGACGGCGTATACAGAGAGGACCGTCATGATCCGTTCTGTAATACTTACATTAAATGGATTTAGCAATGTGGTTCAGTACTGTACAAGGTCAGTCTCTGATAAACACTACGCTCTGATGAAATAGAGCTTCAAGTACGACAGTTTGCTGACGTGGCATGGAATCACCCGCCTGAGAACAATGTCCTCGCTAGCTATTGGCTGAAAGCAGCAGAAATATAAGAAAAATCTAGGTCCCTGATTGGCCGAACAATTTGTGGTCAGGAATAACATTAGCACCTTTTTTGGAATATCGCAGGGTCAGACCGAGCAAACGGAAGTGTGTCGGTCACCGCCTCATGAAGAGCTACATAATGTTTTAATTATATTTATTAAACATAAATAAACGCAAGAGGGTTGAAAATCGTAGTAATTGAACCAGATATAATGTGATGGCCCAGAATCACTGCATGCTATAAAGTGTGACTATGCACTCTTGGATTAATTTGGTGCGTGACATCAGATACTGTAAACTGTTTTGCTACTGTACTGTGGCTGAAGTTTCAGACAGTAATGAATGCTGGCATCCCTAAAATTTACTTGATGTGTTCATTACTGAATACAATTCCCTCTCTTTCCTACAATCTTCACTTAACAGAATTACGACATCTCTACGACTACACGATCTGGAGCTATCAACCGTTGAGAGACGGACATCGTCTGTAGGAGTACTAGCTAGGACACCTTTACAGACACTCTTGCAAGTGTGACGGTTCTAAACATCTCCAAACACAAATTTCACTTGAATTGGTGGCTTAGTACACCTAGGCACCAGGGAACGTACATACTAACGTAACGGGAGAGATGTAATACAACCAGGCGACACATTCCAGTTCCCTACTGTCCAATGTCGATGATCCTGTGACCATTGCAGTCGTAATTGACAATGTAGTTGGGTAAAATTGGAAACATGTAGCGGCCGACTGCTGCCGAGGCATTTTTTCAACAGTATGTACTGAAAAATACTTTTTCTTTCGCCAGCATTGTACTCTGCCATTAGATCTTCCACGAAACACAGTCTATCCTACTTTACAGAGCTAGGAAACGTACACCCTTCACGTTCGGTGCTGAGGGGCGTTCACGTCCAAAACCTTGCCACCTACTCGTTGTTTCACCATCCTTCAACCGCTTTCGATAGATATTCATGACTGTAGCTCGCGAATACCCAGCAACCTTCGCCGTTACCGACATACCACTTCCCAGGCGCCGGGCAACAGCAGTCTGCCCTTCGTCAAAGTTGTTCATGTCAGTACAATCCCGTGACAGGTCATGAGCCCGCGCTTTGCGCGTAAACAGGTGGCGCTAGTATCATGTACACAAGACATAAAAGGCTAATGCATTGGCGGAGCTGTCATTTGTAATCAGGTGAATCACGTGAAAATGTTTCCTACGTAATTACGACCTTACGGCAGGAATTAACACACTTTGAATGCAGAATGGTAGTTGGAGTTAGACACAAGAGGCACTCCATTTCGGAAATCGTCAAGAAATTAAGTATTCCGAGATCCACACTGCCAAGAATAACAAATTTCAGACATTACCTGCCGCCAGTGGCAATGCAGTGAGCGACAGCCCTCACTTGACGACCAAGAGCTGCGGCGATTGCGTGGGGTTGTCCGTGCTAACATACAAGCAACACTGGAATAACAATAGAAATCAATGCGAGACATACGACAGTCTTATCCGTTAGGAGAGTGTGCCGAAATTTGGCTTTAATGGGCTCAGCAGCAGACGACCGACGCCAGCGCCGTTGCGAACTGCACGAGATCGCCTGTAGCGCCTCCCGTGTGCGCATGACCATATCGATTGGACCCTAGACGATCTGCTCAGATGAGCCCCATTTCAGAAGGTAAGAGCTGATGGTAGGGTTCGAATGTAGCGCAGGCCCCACGTAGCCTTGAACCCAAGTTATCAACAAGTCACTGTACAGGCTGGTGGTGGCTCCATAGTGATATGGACTGCATTTACAGGGAAGGAAGGACTAGGTCCTCTGCTGGAAATGGTTATGTTCGGCTACTTGAAGACATTCATGCACTTCACGTTCCCAAAAAACAATGCAATTTTTATAGATGACAATGCGCCATATCAGTGGACCACAACTGTTCCCGATTTGTTTGAAGAACATTCTGGACAGTTTGAGCGAATAATTTGGTAACGCGGATCCCCCCAGATGAATCCCAACGAGCATTTATGGGGCATAAAATCCTGCGCTGACAACAGTTTCGCAACTATGGACGTTTATAGGGGCAGCATAGCACAATATTTCTACAGGCTACTTCCAACGACTTGTTGAGTTCATGCCCTACGCCGGGAAAAAGGAGGTCCGACACAATATTCAGAGGTATTCCATCACTGTTGTCACCGCAGTGTGGATTCCACGATTTGAGACCCGTACCGTCACTAGAAGGAATCTCCATTTGTCTCTGCTCTGATACTAGATCTTACACTTAACGTGCCACGTGCTCGTAGTGTCACTACACAACATTCTGTCATGCAGTGGGCAGTGGACGTAATGCTGTGGCTGGTCAGTGTACGGCCGCGTACGCAAGATTCACAGTTATAACGATTCCAGTGAGGCGCAGTACAATGATGCTGGCTAATCAATGGAGCCACAAGAACAGCTGGAAGCGCTGGGACAATCACGGTGACATGGCTGATTGCAGAGGGTCTGAGAGCACTGTCCGTACCAAGATGTGCGGTCTGTCATTTGGTTGGCCCCTGCACTGGCACTGCTAGTCATGCTGATACGTGCAGTGTCGACCGCTGATCGCGCAGCTGCTTCATTAACCGGCGCACTCTCCATCCGCGATCCACAATCGATACGTAATTATCGGTGAGCAGCGCAATCCTACCCGAAAAACGATAAAAGCGCGCTACAACGCGCTCCCACTCTCCTTTCCCACCCCCACCTTCCTCCTACCATCACGCAACACCGGTACGTATTCGCCTCCCCCCCACCCCCCCCCCCCCAACCCCTTACCGCGGATGCCGAATGGATCGCGAACAAACAGGTCATAATTGAAACTAATTGAAAACTTTCGGAACGTCCATACACGGCACCAGTTAGATTTAATATCTCACCCGCCTAATCTGTTAATGGGAGATGAAAAAACACGCCGTTGTAGTGTTGCTGCGGAGTGCTCCATAGTGTTTGGAGAATTATACTGATGGAAACGATATTGTTTATTAAAACGTATGCAACCATTCCTGAGCACTGTTTCATATTGATACATCGCGACCCCGAATGTGTGCAGCTCATTTTGAAAAGCAGTTACGTTTTTATCACTATATGGATTTGTAATTCTACAGAATATGGAGGGTGTTCAGAAATCCCTCTCAGAAAGTTACAGAGTGCTGGATGGACTGTAATCTGAACAGGAACACATACTGAGAAGCACTTCGCTTTAGTTCTACCGCATAAAGCGAGTTTGTCACACTGAAAGTGTTTTATAGGATTTTTATAGGTTTGTACCCGCTCCTACAGCCGAGATAATTGACGAATACCTGCAGGCCGGCGTTCGATTTTCACGTAACCGATTCCTAGCATCGAAAAGGAATTTCACGATCATAATTTGATCGGTGGAGGGAGGAGAGCCGGTAGCGTTCTCTTCCTGAACGCCAGACCGTACACTTCAGTTCTGCATAAAACTCCAAATCTCTCCACGGTGTATCGTGGAGTGAGGGCACATTGACACGTTTGATGGCGATCTGTTCGTCACGCGAGATTCATTACCTCACCGTCATGTTCATAATCATAATCATCATCATCATCATCACACACACACACACACACACACACACACACACACACATGCACACATGCACACACACTCTTCACTCACTTGGGCGAGACATCTGAGATAGAAGCGACTCAATTGGTGTAACTACGAGAAGTAGGTAAGGAATGAGGACGTTCTGCGCAGACTCGGAGAGGAAAGGAATATGTGGAAGACACTGATAAAGAGAAAGGACAGGATGATAGCACATGTGTTAAAACATGAGGGAATGACTTCCTTGGTACTAGAGAAGTTGTAGAGGGCAAAAACTGTAGAGGAAGACAGAGATTGGAATACATCCAGCAAATAATTGAGGACGTAGGTTGCAAGTGCTACTCTGAGACGAAGAGGTTAGCACAGTAGAGGAATTCGTGAAGGGCCGCACCAAATCAGTCAGAAGTTGAGGAAGGGGAAAAAAAAAGTCTTACGTAAGGACCCACAATCCCGCGAGTTGGATCCCATTATTGTGAGTCATTAAATTTTCAAATTTTATGAACAAAGTACTTATGTAATATCTTCGTACTATGACGATGGTAAAAATAAAAAATAAAAGAAAGTAAATGAAAGGATTTCTGTTTTTATATGATACGCACATTTCACACGGTATATCAAAATTAGCCGAAAAGGTATATCACACGAATGGCACAAATAACGATGTTACAAAATCAAAAAGATGTTTTCTTCATTTCTGTTTCAGCAGTTACACTGGCCTCCTTCCAACAACTGTCGCATTCTATTGTCTTTCAGTTGAAGAATAAAAGTAAAGTGCATCATACCCTAATGCTAAGGTTCGCAGGAGAACTAGCGCTTCTGACTTGACGTGAGCCGGCCGGTGTGGCCGAGCGGTTCTAGGCGCTTCAGTCTGGAACCGTGCGACCGCTACGGTCGCAGGTTCGAATCCTGCCTCGGGCATGGATGTGTGTGATGTCCTTAGGTTAGTTAGGTTTAAGTAGTTCTAAGTCCTAGGGGACTGATGACCTCAGATGTTAAGTCCTATAGTGCTCAGAACCATTTGAACCGTTTGAACTTGACGCGTGAAATACTAGGAAGACCTGTTGAATGGAGTTAACGTCGTACTGAGAGCGGTATGTGGTTTAAAGTTAAAAAAACAACTAATATGAATGTAATTAAGAGTAGTAGAAAGGAGCATGACTAAAGTGACAACAAAGATGGGACCGAAACAATAGTGAAAGAAATGAAAAAATTCTCCTATTTGGAAAACAAGTTTAGACGGGACGGCTGAACCGAGGAAAATACCAGATGTAGATTGAGAGAGCCAAGCAAAATTTCTTGAATAAAATATATCTGATGGTAATTGATATTGATATGGAACTGAGAAAGATGTTCCTGAAAAAGTACCTCTGGAGCACTGCATGTTCGTAGGTGAAATTGGAAACATCGGGAAATAAAAACAAAAAGCATATGCAATGTGGTGTTATCGACAAAGGTTAGGAGCAAAGTTTACAGATAAAGTGCGAACTGAAGATGAAATAAAGGGAAAAATCGAGGAAAGAAATTTATGGAAGACTTACATTAGTGACACGGAGAAGTCAATGGGATATCTGATACAGCACCCAGGAGCAATGAACTTGGCGCTGGAAGACACAGTTTAGGAAAAAACAGCAGTAGTAAATTAAGAGTGTATTGTGTAAAATAGTTCATAGAGATCGTTGCGTGTGCTACTTACATATGGATGAAAGGATGGAGAACAGCATCACACCAGTTGGAAGTCTGAGGACAAAATACAAGAGTGAGTTGCACTCAAAAAATGCATTTCGCTTCAGTCGTATTCATCTGTTAACTCACGCTAGAGGTCTGAAACAATGGTATCTCGTAATTATTGTCCGGAATTTACAGTGAAAGAGCAATCCAGAGACGAGTGATATACGTGGCAATGTAAGAACACATAGTGTGCCATAAACAGTCAATGTGATAGGGGTCTTGAGAATAATACTTCTTTAAGTGTTGTGTCAAAGTGACACACACTACTTTCTCCATAGGTAAGTGGAATGGAGGGAACATTCAAGAGCATTTTGGCCAAGGTCAACCACGTTCTACACCACAGCTCTGGAACCACTATCTTTCCTGCAATGCCCAAATAAGTAACGTCAGCACAGCACCTAATGTGGTTATATACCTTTCACTGGCCTCTTCCACTATGAGAGGATACGGGTACAGTGCATGTGTGTCCGTTCCTCAAATGAGTCTCTCTTCGCACTGGAATGGGCTTCTTGCTGTCAGTTTGTTTACCACTTCAATGTAACACAATAGAATAACGTCAGAATCGTGGGAAGGAACCAACGGAGAGTCACCTAGTTCGTAACTCGTGCGCATATTTTTCCTTGTGGTACATTGACAGTTGTCTACATGGATGAAATCCTGAACGACTGTTATTCGGTGAGTTTGTTTATAAATAACATTCTGCTACCAGTCTTGCTTTCCTTTTACTTATGTTTTACACGACGCGTTTCAGGAAATGATTTCCTTTTTCAACTGTGTCGTCCTTTGTACTATGTTATTTTTTCGTAATGTTTTCGATGTGTGAGGTTCTACTTTGTTTTGTTGACTTTACTGCAATACATAAAAAACGCGCTATTTTTAGTTTGTTATCGATTTTTGTATGTAGTTAGTGGCGAAATTTGTAAGAACTTGTACATACAGTTTTCTTAAGGTCCATTTGTGTAGAGTCTCACATATGTTAAACGTCACTCACACTTTCAGTGCACTTTCAGTGCATCAAGAATAATGTACATAAAGGAAAAGTTCCAGTAATTCTTTTAGATGTATCTGACAGAGATAATGTCACAGGTCCTCCATAGAGATGCCTTTGTGCAGCAGGTACTTATCTCAACAATATGAATCTGCTTACACCTCTTTTACAACAGAGGTAATTTCTGTGTGTTACTACATTTATTGTGTATATATCTCCAGTTCTTCTAACAAATCCATTTCATGCCCATTGTTTAGTCGATAGAATTTTAGGCAATACTGCTATGATTCATGAAATTAATTCATATTTGGAGCAACTTACTCTTGATATGACATGCTTGACGATATTATTGTCACCGGAGAGAGCAAAAATGTCTTATTGCATAAATTATGAACGGTTTTACAGGGTGGAGTGACCTCAACGAGTCTAGTTTCGTTCATAATTGACATTGATCCTAGAGAGTAACACCTCGCATGGGTTGCCACCCAACGACAAGCTTTTTTGGATAAAGTAAAGTGCACTAAATTTATGCAGCAGGCTGCCGACAATACCCACCCATTCAATAAAATCTGCTTCAGAGGTGTGCCAATGTTGGATCTGATGACTGTGAATGTGCTTTTCAGATGATAAAGCTCTAATTGCGTTTGGAATCTTGTTTTGAGGTTTTCACTCAAATGGCTCTGAGCACTATGGGACTTAACTGCTGAGGTCATCAAGCCCCTAGAACTTAGAACTACTTAAACCTAACTAACCTAAGGACATCACACACATCCATGCCCGATGCAGGATTCGAACCTGCGACCGTAGCGGTCGCGCAGTTCCAGACTGTAGCGCCTAGAACCGCTCGGTCACCCAGGCCGGCGAGATTTTTACTCTGTGTGTCAGTCACAATCCGCCCTTTGCTGTGCACGGTATTTTAATTGCAAGTGGGTCAACAATCGAAGAAAGCTTATACTGAAAAACAGAATATTGCGTGTGTTCTGCCCTAAGTGCTTTTCACTTACAATTACAGTCTGACCCTGAGGTCTACATACACCTTAAAAATAACGCTTGAAGTCGAAATCAGTCATGAAAATATTATGCATTCACTTTCTGTGACATAAACAAACATGTTAGGAACTGAAAGACAACATATACACTGCGTAACTAATAATAATTTCATATGCTGACGTCTTGAGTACACAAATGAAACAGCGGTCAGGTACAAAATTAATCATACACTGTGATGTTCTTCACTTTCAGGCCCAATTTAGCAGTCTTTATTGTTACTCTCTGCTTCGATCACAGCTTCCAAATGTCGAGGCATAGATTTCACCAAATTTTTGCGTATGCATGTGTAAAGTTATTCCACTTTTTCACTAAGGCTGCTGTTAAATCACATTTGCTTTTGATGCATTTTTTTATCCTATGCTTCAGTTCTCCCAAAGATGTTCAACTGAGTTAATGTCTGGTGACTGAGGAGGCGAATGCAACTATTTTGGTAGATTGTAAAGTATAGTATGAAGGCTTTCACGACCGGGTGACATATCTTCTGGTAAACCTTCCGGGATGTAAGGTCGTGGTCCATGAAACTCTTCAGCTCCTAACGTTTCGTCCAGAGCTGCGCTGGACATCTTCAGAGGGGTGTTTCTCCTCCGGTGAGTCCGGCAAGACTTACCGGAGGAGAAACACCCCTCTGAAGATATCCAGCGCAGCTCTGGACGAAACGTTAGGAGCTGAAGAGTTTCATGGACCACGACCTTACATCCCGGAAGGTTTACCAGAAGAGATTGTAAAGTAGCCATTCTTTTATGACAATGGCCGTATGCTTGGGGTCATTGTCTCGTTGAAACACCCCATCTGTTGTTAGTCCCGGTATCTCCGCAGATTGCTTCAGATTCTCCTTTAAGATGGTGAGATACTTCCATTTATCCATAATACCTTCGATAAATACCAAATTCGTAACTTCAGCTCCAGACATGCAACCCCACACAAGAATATTTCCACCACCATACTTCACTGATGCAACCAGATTTCTCTTCTTCCAACTTTCATTCCTTTTTCGCCACCCCTTTTGCTGTCCATCACACTGGAAGATGTTAAACTTACTCTCATCCGTGAAAAGTAGTGTACTGCTAAATGTGGAAACTTTATTTCGGTGGACAGTTGCAAATTGTAGGTGCTTGTGTTCAAATGGCTCAAATGGCTCTGAGCACTATACGACTTACCATCTGTGGTCATCAGTCCCCTAGAACTTAGAACTACTTAAACCTAACTAACCTAAGGACATCACACACATCCATGCCTGAGGCAGGATTCGAACCTGCGACCGTAGCGGTCACTCGGCTCCAGACTGTAGCGCCTAGAACCGCACGGCCACTCCGGCCAGCGCTTGTTTTCAATTACCCTGCTTATGAACGGTTTCTTCCTTTCTGTTCTACTTTCAGTTCCATGATTTTGCGGCAGTCTTCGTACTGTTATGGGATGAACGTTATTTCCACTAGTATTGACGACATCTAATGCCAACTCCATAGCTGTAATTCTGGGATCCGCATTCACTTTTCTAATGATGTGTCAGCGCTCCCTGTTAGATAATTTTGGTGGTCGTCCACATCTAGCTTTGTTTTCTACACTTCCTCGATCCCCGTAATTTCTTATTACGGTTTGGACACTTGCATGGCTCCTTCTAACAATGTTCCCAATTTTACGCACTGAAAAGTCCTTTTTACTGAGCTCAATAATATTTTTCCTAACCTCCACTGGTATTTGGCTTCTTTTTGAATCCATGTTACGCTATCGAATTATGTATTGCAATACACGTCTATTATATCAACAAACCACACCATTTGCACATTGTTCACTGCAACGTCTCTCTTGCAACTAACGACAGATTGGAAGTGGATGTTGACTCCTGTACCGCAGTAAACAAACACTGTTGCATGTATCACGCACGAATTGCACTATACCGGTCTGAAGACCGTGGTTTATGTTATTGTGGACGTGGACGCAGGCACAGAGTTGCAGTCTTCCTCTGTGCATCCAGGCTGTCCGCAACATACTGCAAAATGGGGTGTATGTACACTTTAGTGTCCGACTGCATGTGGTCTTATCAAGAAGTTACGGAAGAAACAGTTAACAAGGAAAAATTTTTCTAAATGACAATAATGTGCCGCAAAGGCTGTCGTGATTTAGATCAGAATATCCTTCTACTCTGTGTTTGCCATACTCAAAGTTTCGGCTGTGTAGAAATTTTTAAGCGTTTGAAATGCATATTAGTGTAGCATCATTAGATTACAAACACAAATGACAATTGACAGAACAAAATTAAAATAAAGTGAAAACACTTTTTCACAGAATCTCCCTTCAGCTAATAATATTTGAACTACAGTGAAAAATGTCGTTGGTCATACGTTGATAAAATGCAGTTAGTGACCTAATATACAATAAAATACATGTGTAATTACAATACGATCAGCATCCAATAGGTGATGACATCATAAAATATGTAACACCATTACCGACTTTAAAATAAAGAACACGACACCAAGTGTTTCTTGAACAGCCGCGACGGAAAATACCACTTGCAAGTATAACAGCGTTCTCAGCCTAGTACAGCGATACCTCGTGGTCAGCTGGTACGAGATAAAACTGGGCGGAGGGATAAGCTGTATGTGTTGTTCAAATTTAAGCAGTGGATGTCCACCTACGAAAGTGCCATGGTACATAAATCGCTGACAGGAAGGAAACCAGGGTTAGAGTGACAGCAGTTTGTGTTGTGTCTAGACAAGACAGCCTAGACACAATGAGAGGAAGCCGAAAGGCACGCGCTTAAACTCACGCAGGCTGGCGTGAGGTCTGAAACAGGATACGTAATGAATGCTATAAAGAAAAGTACGTAGCTTTTGGAATACTTAACTTTAATCCACATTTGTAGAACATCGCTCTTGATGATTCATGCTTCACACTATTAATTATTAAAGCTATGGCGCCTTGCTAGGTCGCAGCAAATGTAGCTGAAGGCTATGCTAACTGTCGTCTCGGCAAATGAGAGCGCATTTGTCAGTGAACCGTTCCTTGCAAAGTCGGCTGTACAACTGGGGCGAGTGCCAGTACGTCTCTCTAGACCTGCCGTGTGGTGATGCTCGGTCTGCTATCACTGACAGTGGCGACACGCGGGTCCGACGTATACTAATGGACCGCGGCCGATTTAAAGGCTACCACCTATCAAGTGTGGTGTCTGGCGGTGACACCACAGTTTGCAAGAAGATTAAATGACAATTATAATTCAATGTGATATTTTATCGTTAGGTATTGTTTTACATGACAAGCTGCAACTGAAACAGATTTAAATACAGCATTCCTCGTTAACAGTATGACTAGCTGCCGAGGAGTTCCTGGCTTTACCTGGAAAGAAAAAAGCTAGACTATTGAAATCGTCCGTCTATTCAGTGTATTCTCCCCTGTGACTGACACAGTTAGTTCATCGTTGTTGTTCCTTTTCTAGCCCGTGAAAATAAGTCATGTGGCCGGTCGAGACACCAACTCTCCGAAGCCTCTTTGACATCGTCGGTGTCCTGAATACGGTTACCCTTTAGGTGTTTCTTCAAGTTCGGAAACAGATAATAGTTCGAGGAGCTAGGTTTGACGAATAGAGTGAATGGTTGACCAGTTGGAAGGCAAGGGGCGGCAATTTGGAAACCAAAATGTTGAACATGTGCACAGGTGCGCTGTCGTACAATAAAAGAAGCCCTTTTGTCAGCTTTACTCGGCCTTTACTCTTAATTGCTTCCTTCAACTGGTCCAGCAGATTAGTATAATATAGTCCGATTATAGTAGATCTCCGAGGTAAACAGCCCACCTACAGAATGCCACCAAGTTTCATCCTTAGTCACTAATCTCGCGTTAAAGGTCCTGGGCGATGCCCAGCGTCCTGGGAGATGTCCAGTATCTCTGCTATCTTTTTTTTAGTCAAAGATGAAGAAACAGGTAGGGGCAGCATCGGATGTTGCAGTGCCTGTTGCGATTTGGGAGCGACCAATGTGGGGCTCTACTTCAACAGTGAAATGGCCAGATTTCAAACTTGATATTCAAGTTTTCACAGTGCCGTGGGAATCACACTTCTCTCCCAATACGTGTGACATATCAGTGTGAATGTCCTCCTTGGGCTTTCCATCGAGAAACGAAAACATCGTGACAGACCGTAACCCCAATAACAGAAACGTGCTTGTGACTCTGCCATCTACGCTATCACGTGCTAGAGGAAAAATTGTACGAATAGTGTACACCTGATATTTACACACAGTTACAAGGGTCATAAATAGTGTAGAAAAGGAGAGAATAGAAGCTTTCGAAAAGTGGTGCTACAGAAGAATGCTGTAGATTAGGTGGGTAGATCACATCACAAATGATGAGGTATTGAATAGAATTGGGGAGAAGAGGAGTTTGTGCCACAACTTGACTGGAAGAAGGGATCGGTTGGTAGGACATGTTCTGAGGCATCAAGGGACCACCAATTTAGTATTGGAAGGCAGTGTCGAGGGTAAAAATCGTTGAGGGAGACCAAGAGATGAATACACTAAACAAATTCAGAAGGATGTAGGCTCCAGTAGGTACTGGCAGATGAAGCAGCTTGTACACGATAGAGTAGCATGGAGAGCTGCACCAAACCAGACTCAGGACTGAAGACCACAACAATAACAACATATAAAGATTTCAAACTTTCAAATGAGCACCCAGTTTTTTTTCTGCTATAAGGCAACAACGCCAGGAACTTTTCACCATCTCCTCCTAGTACTCCTGACTGAACTTCTGGATAAAACAAAAAGAAGAGAGAATGAAGACTCGGGTTGCGTATTATACTGTTTCGCGAACCGCTAAGATCCTTTAACATAAAGATATGGTGAACTGAATTATGTAACACTCTTACAATAAAGAATGTGAACCATGAGCGAAAATGTAGTCTTTCGACAAAGATACTGCATTCTGGGCTGTACACGAAGAGGAGGGCGCAACCTGTTGACTACAGAGTACCTCCACTTCCTTTCACTCTTAAATGAGTGTATAGAGAAAATGTTTGAAGTTGATTAAAGGCAGCACGAAACGAATTCCAATTTCATTTAATTACTGCAGACTCCCGCTACCTTCGTCTTTGATCTCCCGGTGAAATCACAATTTTAGCTTTAGATTACTTTCACATTAGAACACAAAATAAACCTTAAAAGGAAAACAAATTAAGAAAAAGATAGGAAACAGAAGGCTTCCAATACGTGACTCTGAAAGGAATGTCTGATAGTCAATAACAGTCTGCGGAAATAAACGAGGACATTATAGAGGTTTCTGTACCAACAACCGATACACTTATATTCCTGGGGAGTCCCGATGTTAACAGCAATTATTTGCTTTATATAGCAATAATTTCATTTATAGCACATTATGGGTATTTCAATAAAGAATGATAATCAATGCAAGACAAGCTTAAGAAACGCAGAAGGGTGTTTCGCATATTGCAGAAAATTAAAATTGAATTAAAATATTATTTTGTAAACCACGTCAGGGTGTGGACATGTCTATCATACGCCACGGAAGATATTTTTAATAACAGTGACTATTCAAAAGTAAGAAATGGGAGAAGAGATCATGCCTCCAGACTGCGGGGTATTGGTACGATATATATGGCACGTTTTAAGGAGACACGCGTTCCACATGATTAATTGCTCAATATTGTTCAGATTACCTCAAAAATCAAGCATCATTTTTGTTTGCCCCTCCTTCTTAGTGAATTTATAGTTCCTGTGCCTGTAAGATGAATCTCAGATGTTTAAAAATAGGAAGGTGATTCTAGAAAAACATTTGAATATTGTATCCACAGAAAGATAAATCACAAGAACAAAACAAAGGCATGAGTATCCTGTGTCCAATATCCGTAGTGTCAAAGGCAAAAATCGGAGGACGGATTTGAAGTGAACAAACGCTTATACGTAAATGTTTATAACTGAGTTATGAATATATGCTTATATCAATGGTTTTTAAACTTTTAGGTTCCATTACTCCCTTGACGCGAATACAAGCTGTTGCGACTTCTTTCGCGCTTGTCTTTAACATTTTTATTCCCTGTTGACATGACGCATTTTAATCAACTGCTAATCGTCTTTTTGTTAGCGTTTGAACATCAGATTTAAAAAGTATCTTTCTCAATATCTGTTCTACTACACACTCCATGTATTGCTGTTTACAAACAAATAGAAACGAATAAGTTTTTGATACATGTCACAACTATAAATTACACATAAATGATTATACCATAATACAAGAAAACATAACTTCATACATAAAGCCTTCACATCACGAACACAGTTTCTCTAGATTGTTATGTCACACATATTTAAGTGGTTGATCTTTGCAATGAATTTTAGTGCATCTTTTCTGCACTTTTCGGTGGAAAACAAGCTGAATTCGTGAGGTCGATTAAGTGATAAAAAAACTCAGACTTCAGTTCTTCACTAAACTGAAAGTCGTTGGACTTCCAAAATACTGTGGAGAGCTGGGGAAACGTAATGAAAAACTCTGACATCAGATTTTTCATCCACTGTAGCCATTTCAGAACTCAATTTTTTATGGAGGAAGAGAACTTTTATTACAAGCTATAGTGCTCTTAGATAGTTTTTCTAATAATTTTAGGTGCAAGGTTATGCAAAAACAAGTACCGATTTTCAAAATATAGTTTGTACACTTCACTTCGTTTTATTGACTAAAATATCTAATTTTTCAATATTCAGTGATTTATTAAATATACTGGTCATTCAATAATTACCATGCAATATAGCTATAACAATAATGTTCATATAAAGTACATAGTGTAATATAAGCAACTTACACTTCCGCATATTCTGGCGGTCACAAGCTGCTGCGTACTGTTACTTTGAAGGGATGGTAGTTTCTTCCTGAAGGCTGAAATTTCGTCTGACAGTTGCAGAATGTTGGTCTCATTACCTTGAAGGGAAACATTCAACGAAACGAGTTTTTCAAACATACAACAAAGTTAAGCCAGCTTATGGCTCTGAGCACTATGGGACTTAACATCTGAGGTCATCAGTCCCCTAGAACTTAGAACTACTTAAACCTAACTAACATAAGGACATCAGACATCGATGCCCCAGGCAGGATTTGAACCTGCGACCGTAGTGGTCGCGCGGTTCCGGACTTAAGCGCCTAGAACCGCATGGCCACACCGGCCGGCTAAGCCAGCTTAAAAACATTTACTGTCTACAAACTTCTGGGAAATGAAATGTTTCTCCTGAACAGGGTAAGAGTGAAGTTCATTTCTAAATTCATACACCCTTTTCAAGACATTTCCAAGTGAAAGACAGGGAGAGTTACTGTAATAAATTAGGGAAATGTGCTGACCTCCATATCAGCGGGCATTTGTTAAAAATATTGACTCTTGAGTTGTTGATTATTAATGAAGTTTGCCATAAATTGAAGATCCTCATGAAGGCCATGGCTTATGTGTTTTTATACCAACGATTCCCGGTGAATAAGTGTGACCAAATAAATATTCGCAGTTAGTATTCCTTTCTTCCATAAAAGTGTGTTGTAGTTTTTCAAAGAGGCCTGTTACTTTCCTGCCGACGGATATTTTTCAGCAAAAAAGATCCACCTTAAATTTCTTGTCACGTATCATCCGCATGTGTTTGTGGTTTTCTGTTGCTTTATCCAGCTGAATAGCATAATCACAATCACTGTTGAGTTTTCACACCAGCTGATCATTAATGACATCAGCCATATGTAGAATTCGATGATTAGTAGTGTTTCCTGACAAAAGCACACTTTCCAGTAGCTTGGCAACTGGCTTAGGTATCATAATATATACCATGTGCAGAGTAACTACTGATGTAACGTCTTCCGCTATGATGTGATTTTTGTTGCTCTTTGCTACTCGGTAGGCAGCTTTATATGGTGAAAGGGAAGCTTTTTTTAAATCGTAAACTGTTTATTTCTGTTGTTTGTAGGACATCGTCTATACGCCAGTGACTGTTATAAGTTTTTATTACACTATTGCAATTTCGGCCCTATGCCATTATCAAGTGCTGATATTATGGCATTAAGCCATGTCAACGTGATGAAGCTGACACATTTGTATGTCGTTGTCAATATTGTTAAATACACTCGTTACGTTGTTACACAGTGCGGGCACACGTATTCAAACATCGTAAAACAACATAATCTGTAAGTGCACATGTACATTAAACCACCACTAGTCACAAATGCATTAGACCACATTATCTTTAATGAAAGTTTTCTTTTGTTCTGTGATTTATTTCAATTGATGTGAATTCCTTTCGTTTGTTTGCTAGACAACTGTGATTCTGCGACTTCTTTCAGTTTATGCGAAAAGTATTCTTGTGGTTTGTTTACCAGACTACCGTGATTAGATTCATACTTTCAGTAGCTAAGACTTAGAGACAAATGACTCACTATAGTCGTTATTCATTTCCAACCCGAAGTTAAAGTAACTGACGTCACACTTCTGGATTTTCGTCTAACTGCACGATAAACTGGAAATGATACTTTTTAGGCTT
This sequence comes from Schistocerca serialis cubense, assembly GCF_023864345.2. NCBI lineage: Eukaryota > Metazoa > Arthropoda > Insecta > Orthoptera > Acrididae > Schistocerca > Schistocerca serialis. The sequence goes on along the minus strand of NC_064638.1, from coordinate 443,733,797 downwards.
CGTACCTTAGTAGATAAAAAACGGAACTCTTGTAGGATCAATTTGTTGTCCGGCTTTGTGTTTGACAGTTAAAAATCCTCTTCCTCAGGAACGGGTTGATGTTTCAAGTTGAAATTAGTGTCACCTGCTTAGATATATGGTCCTTTCGCCATGTAATAAATGAAGGCTTCTGTGTCAATGCACTCAAGAGATACGGCAACTTCAATTATATATCAATACTTGAAAAATCGCTAACAGGCAAAAACTGTCGAGTATCTCGAACTGTCTTAACATATAATTAAATTTGTATGGAACCTTAGGCCGCGAGACCTGTTCGCAGTTATCCGGATTATTTGTACTAACATTTAATAGTTTGTTCATGTTGACAGAGAACCACAAATCACAGAAAACAAACAACATATAAAACGAATCACAGGAGCAAAACTTAACTTCCATTTCATTGTGACTGAATAAAACAAACGTGACACAGTACGACTCGACTGCCACCTACCCCGCACCCATAGCAACAACACTAACTTCCCTGCCCTGACCGCTTGATAGCGCTACAAGCGCGTACGTTGATACTTCATTCATAACGCAACTGAACCGAATTAATATTTTTATGAAACCACCGCGACACCGCTACTTCATGGCAGTGGCGCCCCTGGGAGCCGCGACGAACCGTTCGAAAACTTTTCACTTAGATGTTTAACTATTGCATATAATTGTTCCACATCAACTTACCGATGGTGTATGTGTTCTGTGACAGGATTGTGGAAGGGCTATCTTACACACATAAGGAAAAAAAATAGTGAGGAGATAGCGTATAGCAGCTACAGAATACTGAATAGTATAAGTTGCTTTAAGATGCAGGACAAGCGAAATCTCTTTCCAAGAGAGCCATAAAAGACTAAGATGGACACACATAGCAATAAACAATTTAGTCGTGGACATTGATCTTGTGAAACCCAGCTCGCGCTATTCGTCCACGAGACCCAGAGGGCCATAGACCCGGGTTCCCAGGTAGATGCCGTGTTTCTTGACTTCCGCAAGACGCCTGATACAGTTCCCCACAGTCGTTTATTGAACAAAGTAAGAGCCTATGGACTATCAGACCAATTGTGTGATTGGATTGAAGAGTTCCTAAATAACAGAACGCAGCATGTCATTCTCAGTGGAGAGAAGTTTTCCAAAGTAAGAGTGACTTCAGGTGTGCCACAGGGGAGTGTCACATCGGATGTTCACTGAGGCTTTTTGCGGATGATGCTATATTATATCGAGAGGTTGTAGCAATGGAAAATTGTACTGAAATGCAGGAGTATCTGCAACGAATTGACGCATGGTGCAGGGAATGGCAATTGAATCTCGATGTAGACAAGTGTAATGCGTTGCGAATACATAGAAAGAAAGATCCTCTATCATTTAGCCACAATATAGCAGGTCAGCAACTGGAAGCAGTTAATTCCATAAATCATCTGCGAGTAGCCATTAAGAGTGATTTAAAATGGAATGACCGTATAAAATTAATCATCGGTAAAGCAGATGCCAGCCTGAGATTCATTGGAAGAATCCTAAGGAAATGCAATTCAAAAACAAAGGAAGTAGGTTACAGTACGTTGTTCGCCCACTGCTTGAATACCGCTCACCAGTGTGGGATCCGTACCAGATAGGGTTGATAGAAGAGATAGAGAAGATCCAACGGAGAGCAGCGCGTTTCGTTACAGGATCATTTAGTAATCGTTAAAGTGTAACGGAGGTGATAGATAAACTTCAGTGGAAGACTCTGCAAGAGAGACGCGCAGTAGCTCGGTACGGGCTTTTGTTGAAGTTTGGAGAACGTACCTTCACCGAGGAGTCAAGCAGTATATTGCTCCCTCCTACGTATATCTCGCGAAGAGACCATCAGTATAAAATCAGACAGATTAGAGCCCACACAGAGGCATACCGACAATCTTTCTTTCCACGAACAGTACGAGACTGGAATAGAAGGGAGAACCGATAGAGGTACTCGAAGCACCCTCCGCCACACACCGTCACGTGGCTTGCGGAAATATGGATTTAGATGTAGATATAGATCTTAATTTATTCATTTTTATTGTGACATGTTTAATATGTTATGTAAATTGTTTTCTTTCTTTTAAGCTCTCTACATCAATATGATATGCTCAAGATGGTACTGTATTAAGTGAGAACTAAAACCCGTTGATGGGGCCCTTCGGTTTGTAGTTCGTCGTTGACGGCTACAGCACGTATGTGCGAAAGACTGTTAACATACGATTGCAAACGTGAATTTGCATGTAATATACACTGGAAGCAATCAGCTTAATTAGAAATTAAGTAGACTGTTTTATTTGGCATTCATAGCTACTGTTGTCTAGCGGCGAGTGAACAATAACACGGTTATTACAGTCAAATCTGAGTAATTGTTTGTTCAATATGAAAATGAATCACAGAGAATACTGAACTAAAAATTAAAATACATGAATTAAATTAAAATTGTTTGTATCGAAACTTTATAAATATTATAATTAAAATAAAATTAGAATTGAAACAACATTAAACTTACAGTAGCGACAAAAGGTAGAATTATTCCAGTGCGTGTTGCTAGTAATATATAACTGCCTATAAGCCATCTTTAAGAAGAACGATTTCAGTTCCTAATGACAGTGTAATTCACAGTTTTATTACGATCTTACCCTAAAGTTTAGATGAGGAAGCCCAGCGTTTTGCATTTTTACCACACTTTTATTCATCTTCCCAGGTTTTGACAATGTTTCCGAAATCAACATTTAGCGTGTCCTTCAGTTTCTTTCAAACATCGAGCCTTACGTAGTTTCTTTAAGAGTAGAGAATTACGAAACGCAGAATACAGCAATCCTTTTTGTGACAAACTAGAAGGACAACGCTTGTGGGCAAAGCACACTTCTCAAACTTTTGAAAGTATCTTTAACGAAGAGCATGAAAAAGAAGCCAGAAATGTCTGCAGAATTATTGAGTAATATTGTTTTGTTAACAGTCCACACACCTTGAGTTCTCTTAGCCAGATTGTTTTTAATACTTTTACGACGAGTTCTATGAACGTTTGCTTGCTTTTGTATCAGTCACAGATGTATTTCCAGGTCATTGTCCCATTGTTTACAGAATACCAAAACTCCCTCCGTACAGGCTTCGGAAGACCCAATGGTACTGACCGACCGCAGTGTCATCTTCAGCCTACTGGCTTCCTCGGACGCAAAATACAGAGCGACGTGGGGTATCAGCAGATCGCTCTCCCGGCCGTTGTCAGTTTTTGTGACCTTTAGCCACTACTACACCGTCTAGTAGTTCCTGAAATTGACATAACGAAGCTGAGTGCACTCCCTTAAGTCAATAGCGTGTGGCCGCCCCGATGGTCACCCGTCAAGTGCCTACCAAGCCATATGCTGCTTAACTTCGTGATGTGACGGGATCCGGTGTACAAAATATCAAGGAAAACATGAGTTACCCATGAGTACATTTCACCCCCCCAAGATATCATGTTGTTTTGAGGACATGTGAAATTGTAGCAAGACTTTAGATGATAACGGTAAAACGAGTTGATCTGCACCGTTAAGTAGATTTGCTTGTCACTGCAAAACAACTGAAACAGACATTATAGTTTATCTGAATATTGGTAAACACAAGATATTAGGGTCAGTGAAAATCGCCACAGTTCACAAGGTGTCCCAGCGCCCCCCTTAGTATGCTTTAACAGCTGTCACAGACAACTTCTTGTCAAGTCCTGTTCGTATATCATCAGAACAATAGACATATGGAAACGGTAATACAGTACTTATACGCCGTTTAGCATCTTTAGGGTGAAGGAATTCTCTTAAGTTATTTGTTTGCAACCAGTGAAAACATACTACAGTTGTGACAAGGTTTCCTAACTGAGTGGTTCACTTCCGAACTTGGGGTGAAAGTTCAGTACGCTTTCATCCACATAGTGCCCACCAATGGGGAATACTGTACATCAAAATTAACTACTGTTGTCAGCAGCTTTAAGGTGGATGAAAGTTTCTACACAATCGGGAACAACAACGATAGGCAGATGATACATAATGCATCAAAAAATTTAATATACTAGTTACCTCACGTAAATCCGACACGAACCCGCAGTATTCACGAACTTTTGTGAAATATGTAACTAGAAGACCATTATCTATACTGGCACATTGAAAGGCGCATCGATTTTGCTCATGAAATCCTTTCTTGGTATATAAAGATATATAAATGCCAATCTATCGAGCTGCTCATCTTTCTGATTGTAGAGGCTGTATTCTAGAATGGCGAACAGTGCATTTCGGTTGCGTCCCTATAATAGTCTGGGGATGAGAATGGTTCCGAACAAGTGTGATACCACATCCCGTACGTCGCTCCAACATACTTCATAAACAAAATCCAGTAACTTGGTTCGTCGTGAATGGTTGCTTTTGTATTATTTCCATCCTTTCGCTTCCTTAATTTGTTGTGAAAGCTGTCGTATTTTCCAGCAAAGATAGTGCTCCAGATCAGATTACTATGAATGAATGATTGATTTCGATGAACATAATACTTGATTCTTCGAATTACGCATTCAACTATCCTTTATTTATCTGATGCAACCGAAAAGTCTACTCGCGCGGAATTTTCTGATCTACGTGCAGCTTCATCCGTGATCCGTCAACGTTCTGTTCGGTGTAATTTTTCGACATATGGAGGCGGTACCATATCACGTTGATTCCTTTTTATACACTCCTGGAAATTGAAATAAGAACACCGTGAATTCATGGTCCCAGGAAGGGGAAACTTTATTGACACATTCCTGGGGTCAGATACATCACATGATCACACTGACAGAACCACAGGCACATAGACACAGGCAACAGAGCATGCACAATGTCGGCACTAGTACAGTGTATATCCACCTTTCGCAGCAATGCAGGCTGCTATTCTCCCATGGAGACGATCGTAGAGATGCTGGATGTAGTCCTGTGGAACGGCTTGCCATGCCATTTCCACCTGGCGCCTCAGTTGGACCAGCGTTCGTGCTGGACGTGCAGACCGCGTGAGACGACGCTTCATCCAGTCCCAAACATGCTCAATGAGGGACAGATCCGGAGATCTTGCTGGCCAGGGTAGTTGACTTACACCTTCTAGAGCACGTTGGGTGGCACGGGATACATGCGGACATGCATTGTCCTGTTGGAACAGCAAGTTGCCTTGCCGGTCTAGGAATGGTAGAACGATGGGTTCGATGACGGTTTGGATGTACCGTGCACTATTCAGTGTCCCCTCGACGATCACCAGTGGTGTACGGCCAGTGTAGGAGATCGCTCCCCACACCATGATGCCGGGTATTGGCCCTGTGTGCCTCGGTCGTATGCAGTCCTGATTGTGGCGCTCACCTGCACGGCGCCAAACATGCATACGACCATCATTGGCACCAAGACAGAAGCGACTCTCATCGCTGAAGACGACACGTCTCCATTCGTCCCTCCATTCACGCCTGTCGCGACACCACTGGAGGCGGGCTGCACGATGTTGGGGCGTGAGCGGAAGACGGCCTAACGGCGTGCGGGACCGTAGCCCAGCTTCATGGAGACGGTTGCGAATGGTCCTCGCCGATACCCCAGGAGCAACAGTGTCCCTAATTTGCTGGGAAGTGGCGGTGCGGTCCCCTACGGCACTGCGTAGGATCCTACGGTCTTGGCGTGCATCCGTACGTCGCTGCGGTCCGGTCCCAGGTCGACGGGCACGTGCACCTTCCGCCGACCACTGGCGACAACATCGATGTACTGTGGAGACCTCACGCCCCACGTGTTGAGCAATTCGGCGGTACGTCCACCCGGCCTCCCGCATGCCCGCTATACGCCCTCGCTCAAAGTCCGTCAACTGCACATACGGTTCACATCCACGCTGTCGCGGCATGTTACCAGTGTTAAAGACTGCGATGGAGCTCCGTATGCCACGGCAAACTGGCTGACACTGACGGCGGCGGTGCACAAATGCTGCGCAGCTAGCGCCATTCGACGGCCAACACCGCGGTTCCTGGTGTGTCCGCTGTGCCGTGCGTGTGATCATTGCTTGCACAGCCCTCTCGCAGTGTCCGGAGCAAGTATGGTGGGTCTGACACACCGGTGTCAATGTGTTCTTTTTTCCATTTCCAGGAGTGTATTTATTTGATGCCTCTTAACTTTATTTGTTTTACACCAACACATCAGGGAAAGTAGGAAATTCTATATGCAAATACAATGTCGTTCGTTCTAAAATACGTACAGTGGCAGACTTAAAGTAATACGATATCTAGGGCACACGAGGCAACGACAGTGAAGTACACACTAGCTTTCGGGATGTTAAGATTTATATTCGTGAGATAAGATACACGTTGTAAAACTAGCTGCACCTGAATTACTTACTGTTTCAACTTTCTTTATGAGGAGATTTTATCATTCCGGTTCAGAACACTATCTTAGGTTCCAGACTGTAGAAATTCTGAAAGCTAAAAGTAGGTGCTTTTTATGTAGTAAAAACTACTAGTAGCACGAGACTGAAGCTACAAATTTTTAGTTAAAACCGTTTATATAAGTGATATCGTACAACTCACGTATATAGTGGTACAAACGATAGAAAAATGTAAAATATTGGACTAATACCTTTTTCAGCTTAATGATAGGTTGGTGTTGAATTATACCACTTTTTATTATCCCTATTAAGAAATGTAATGATTTTGTAGCACGAACCACGATCTCGGAATACACAGAGACTAATTTGGACCACGGAAGTTTGCAAAAGTTACTGTTTCCAGTACTGAAAAAATATTACAGTTCCCGATGTTATTTATTGACCCCTTTATATCACGTAGCTAGGAGAGAAATTTTGAAGCCGCAATTTAAAACAGTAACATGTCACATTTATATCAATAAATGGCTTCCCACCCTTGTGAACAGGGAACGTGAAATATTTTTACTGATATTGTGGTATATGTCCATATAATGGAAACACGCTACATGTCTCTCATCCTGAGTGATAACATCCCCTTACATTGTGCTAAACAAAAAAAACAAAAAATGAAAAACGTTTATTTCGCATATGCAGCTCATATCTTTATGCTCTAGTGATCCGCATATGATTCATAACTCAAGCACTTTATTTTCTCATGATTAGTTTCACTGAACTATTAATTATTTAGAAGAACAATAGTGCTTTATACAGTATCAAATGAAACTTTATTTTGCCTGTATTCACGATTTGTTTTCTAGTGGACGTTTACTAAAAGCCTAAATTTAGGAAGTCAATATTTTTTCATTATGTAAGCTATAATGTTTTAATAAAAAAGAGTACAGTGTAATGTACTTATTTTATGAAGATTAGAGCTACAAATTAAAATTTGATGTTATGAAATTGTACTTCCTATAAGAAAGTAGCAAGTTTACGTGGGATCTGTAGAAAATTTTCAGTGCGTGGTGCATTAAAATCTTTTTGTCTTCGAATACGAGTTTGAAAAATGAGACGATAAGTGTTATGATATCAATATAAGGGAAAGTTTTTAGTATTGTTGGGTGACACTACTTACGAAGCAAACGGTAAGATTATACATGAAGAGCATGTCATGTATCAGTTATTTGTTGCATTTGCCCCACGTTTTTCGTTTGAATTTTACAATATTGTCACGGCTCTAAAAAATTCATAAGCGCAAATTATCGGGACAGTCTGTATAGGGACAAGAATGAGAACGGGACTTGGATGAAATATTTTATATATTTAGTCCGTTTGAAAATATTCTTGCTTTCAAATATCTTTTAATTTAAATAATTATCTTAACTGTACTTGATACACAGAAACCACATATTTTGACAGGTGATCTGGTACCCAGGTAATTGTCGATCACATGCACTCCTCTTCATTTGAATTAAAACTATATGCCTGTCATTTCTCCAAAGGACAAACTGTACTCTGAAGTCCATGTCTGCATCGCAAATGAACATTAACTATAGCGCGAATGTGAACTGCTTACTTAGGGCGCTTGACGTGAGTATTCATAGAACGTGGTTGCACCTGTCAAGCGTGGTCCCTTGAGGTTTGACTTCGGAGCAAATGCGTCGATCTCTCGGACATTTACCTGTGAACTGTAGAGCACCAGCAGACTAGTTGGGCGGCGACAGGCACACTTTGGGGCGCAAGGGACACAGGGCGGGGTAGCGCAGTGCAGGAAAAACTGAGCGGTCCGATGTGAGTACGCACCGGAAGGTAGCTCCTTGGCCAGTACGGCGCCGTGTTCCCTCTAAAGCAATGGCTGAACTCAGGAGATTTTAGACCAGACTAAGATTCTGACGAGGATATAGAAGGAAGAAATCATGATAGAAAAAACAACGGAAACCTCTCGTTGGATTCGCTTTGACGTCTAATTCCTTTGTAAACAATCATTAACTACTTCCATTTAGATCGGAATTAATTACACGACGATCACGAGCTTTTGCGGAAATTTCTCTCTTCTGAGGGATATGATGGCCAAATTTCAATTAGATGTAAAGAAAAGATGTCTGTGTATTTGAGCTAAGGTCGAAAGGGACATGTGTCAGCCCCCAGTCTGTCATTTGGAGTACGTAGCTGAATTAGTGTAGCAGACTTGTCTTGTTTTATTTTTAGTTAATATATGTCTATGCTGGGAGAATGATAGGATAGTGACACACTCCTACTCAATGATTTCCATGTTTCACATCAACCACCTGTTTTACATTTTTCGAAATCTCCTCCATGAATAATATCTGCAATGTGTCGGTAAGTAGAGATCAGGATAGTTATTCTTACTTGTGTTTGTAGAGACTTTATAGCTGCAAGTGACATCTTAGTCAGATGTGGCCTGTGACGTGATGTGGTCGAGGAAAAAATGGTTCAAATGGCTCTGAGCACTATGGGACTTAACTACTGTGGTCATCAGTCCCCTAGAACATAGAACTACTTAAACCTAACTAACCTAAGGACATCACACACATCCATGCCCGAGGCAGGATTCGAACCTGCGACTGTAGCAGTCGCGCGGTTCCGGACTGCGCGCCTAGAACCGCTAGACCACCGCGGCCGGCGATGTGGTCGAGGACAACGGATGTCCCGCCTTATTTAAAATGTCGGCGGTTGGTCTAGCAAGCCAACTGAAAATTTCTTATGTATTTACACTCGTGTTCGTAAGTGTTAAGTTAGTACGTGTAAAACTTATTTTGTTCAGAAATAGGTTTTTAACGGTAATATGTGGAGCTCACGCTACACGATGTCAAATCCATACTAGCCGTATTTCAAACAATTCGTCTGTTAGAAAGCAATAAATTTTCAATGAAATTTACATATGTCATGCAACTGCTAAGCAAAATAACTCAGTTTAAAATTTTGGCCTTTACCTTTAGTCTTGCACACTGCCATTATATCACAACTTTTATTTGTAATTACTGCTGGTCGGGGTGGCCGAGCGGTTCTAGACGCTACAGTCTGGAACCGCGCGACCGCTACGGTCGCAGGTTCGAATCCTGCCTCGGGCATGGATGTCTGTGATGTCCTTAGGTTAGTTAGGTTTAAGTAGTTCTAAGTTCTAGGGGACTGATGATCTCAGATGTTAAGCCCATAGTGCTCAGAGCCATTTCAACCTTTTTTTTTCTTGTAATTACTCAGCAAATTAACATAAAAATTAACGCATCTATCTTTCTGATAAAACGCTTGAAAATTCACAAGATAGCGTTTTACTGCAATATTTTACTGGTATTGAGCCTCTGAACTGATACTAACATTATTTTCACAAATTGGCTCTGACAATCACTGTGCTTAACAGTTGACATGAACTTTGATGGTAATTAATTTTATTGGCCTACCTGCGCGCACAGAACGCCCGTCTGCTCTGCAACTCTTTGCTGCCAGGAATAATAATGTGACTGTGAAAAACAAAGTTATAATGGCCGTATTTGCGATGTGCAATGCAAGACGGTATCTAACCAATTTTCATAAATGCTTCTCAGTACACAACTCGCGATGTGCAATGCAAGTATGCAAACCGATTCATCAAAGTAAATGGAGATCGGGAACTAACCGTAATGGCTGAAAAATGAGAACAAAGGCTTCAAGTTTAAAAGTACTTCAGTAAGCCATAACAGTAATACACCTTTGCATGAATTTTTTATAACTAGACAGGTTAGCCAAATATTTATTAATAACTCTCCTGTGTAAAACTGCCTTCTCTGAGACTTCTTTCAACTATAAGACGAGATCATATGCTTCGTTACAAAACGTCTACAGCAAACTTCAATGAAGGTACACACCCTACAGATATAAAAACATGGATTACCTTAAAAGTTGGCTTTTATCAATCTTGATTTAATATAATCTCATTTGCTCAATATTTTCCTCAAAACATATTAAAAAAAATCCTTTATAAATAATGTCGTCCCCGCTACACAGCAGAGCAGCTTTTTAAGCCAAGTACATTGCCAGACTGTTCAACACACTCTGCTACTGCTGCTCTCTGACTTAAACTGACAAAACGAAGTTAACCTCTCTGACCAACATCTGTGGCCTCAAACACAGAGTTAGAAAGTACACGATTATTTCGATGTTACAGAGGTTCTGTAACATCGAAATTCTGAACGTGTTAGGTGTCGCATTGCCCTGCTGGAATTGCCCAACTCTGTCGGAATAAACAATAGACATGAATCGATGCAGGTGATCAGACAGTATGCTCACGTACGTTTCCCCTGTCAGAGCCGTATGTAGACGTATCAGGGGTTTCATATCACTCCAACTGCAACACGCCCCAACACCGTTACAGAGCCTCCACTAGCTTGAACAGTCCTTTCCTGACATGCAGGGTTCATGGATTCATGAGGTTGTCCTGATAACCGCACACGTCCATCCGCTCGATACAACACGAAACGAGACTCGTCCGACCGGGCAACATGTTTCCAGCCGTCAACTATCCAATGTCGGTGTTTACGGGCCAGGTGAGGCGTAAAACTTTGTGTGGTGCACTCATCCAGGGTACACGAGCGGGCCCTCGCCTCGATGATGTTTCTTTCAAATGGTTCGCACGCTGACACTTATTAATGGCCCAACAATGAGATCTGCACCAACTTGCGGAAGGGTTCCACTTCCGTCACGTTGAACGATTCTCTTCGGTCGTCATTGGTCCTGTTCATGCAGAATATTTTCCGGCCGCAGTGATGTCGAAGATTTGATGTTTTACTTGATATCTGACATTCACGGTACAGTCTTGAAATTGTCGTAAGGAAAAATCCCCACTTCATCCTAACCTCGGAGCGCTGTGCCCCATCGCTCGTGCGCCGACGTTCAAACTCAATTAAACTTCATAACCTGCCATTGTAGCAGCAGTAAACGATTTAATAACTGCGCCAGACACTTGTTGTCTTAAATAGGCGTTGCCGATCGTAGCGCCGTATTCTGCCTGTTTACATATCTCTGTATTTGAGTATCGATGCCTATACCAGTTTCTTTGGCGCTTCAGCGTATTTTTTGCGGGTTGACTTTGAAGTTATCGTTGACCTGCAGTATGACTATACAACTGTATCCTGCCCAATTTCTTGATCAGAATGAGTACTCACAAGTCAGGTAAGATATTGATAGTTGCGGATTTATTGGAATTATTTGATCTTTAAACAATGTGCTGGACTAATCACCTTTTAATCGTAATGCATGCGACCAAGAAAATCCTTTACAACTTCCTCGTGTTGTTTTGGACTCGTACGAGTGTTACACATTGCTATGATCCGTCAGTATTGCCTTCACAAGAGTATAAACGTCCTTTCATCTTTGAGCAACGATCCTTTCCTAATATTAAATGCGAAGAATGTTGTATGGAGTTTCCCTCCTGTCACTTAAGGTACCATTTAATTATAATTCTCCTTGGCGTTGAAGCTATGAGTCGAGACGGATGATGTGTCTAGCTGATAAATGCAACATCAGTTTCATCATGTACGGATCCAGAGCCGCATAGAAATGAACCATTTTTAAACCACCGTAGGCAAAGTGTCTTTGTTGCACCATGTCTGTAATTCACGTTACTGCCTGGATTCAGTCTTTGACCAATTTCAGATATCTGCGAATACAATACGAGAACAGAACAGTCAACGTTTCCACAAATTGGTGAACATCTTTATACTAGCTCATTACAGTTCTTATTCGTTGTCCTTGCTTCCTCATATGTAAACATACACCAAAATGAGAGAAACATGAATCACGAAAAGGTTATATCTAAACATGCCATTCTGCAGAGAGTCAAAATTTATCGACACAGTGTGCTACAGTCATGTGACCACAGCATTCCATACTTTTCGTTAAACGTTAATAATGTATTACAGATTGGACTTTGAAACTACTTACAGTCTTCAATAGTATAACCACTTACTCGTTATTGCTAAATGGGAGGACATGCTTTTATTACCAACGTATTCTGTAGCATTCGTGAAATCTTTGACGCATATTTTGAGTCGGTTTGTCCACTCGACATCGTTCTGAGATAGATACAACCTTCCCTTCGTTCCATGATATTCGCAGAAAGCGCTAATGCTCAACAATTAACTCAGAAATCACATTATTTAGGAGGAAATCGAATAAGGGTTGGCCTGTGAGTTTGGCAGTGCATGTTTATTTCATGCGTATCGTTTTAACCGATAGCGTGACAGAAAGTGCCACTCTCTGTGTTGGAAATGTAACCAAGTGACACTACAGTTAAGGTTTTCACCTAAACGTACCTCGTTAACGGTTGCATAGAAAGGTCATAAAAAATTTTCAGGTTTCCTTCATTAGCGTATTACTTGCTTCACCTCGTATATAAATAGTTTATGCCTATAATACAACACGCAGTCTCCTACAATCTTTATCTTACAACTGCTATTGCCTACTTTGGCGCAAATAAACAGATACTCGTCAGAATGAAGCAGCTTCCTTCTCTTAGTTGAGATGGAAAAGGCTTGACTGGAACCTAAGGAACCATAAGGAATCTTCTGTAATAGTCCAGTACTCTCTGTTATACTCCAAGTCTTCCAAGCCAAAATGTTTGCAGCAGGGAAAGCTTCAGGGTCATCATAGTCTGCATGACTGCCCCACACCACGGCCAAGGTCAACGATGTACTGTCTCTAAACACTGCTCATACATCACCCGTGAACTGCATTTTAAGTCCACGAAAAACACTGGGACCTGCCCAGTAAGGTGAATGTTTATTGCTTTCAATTACCTATACAAAGGAACAAACCGCCAAAGGCGTCGACGATAATAGCGTCGACGAGGCATTGCAGCGGTACGTTAACACACAGAGCTTCTTGGTGTTGTAGCTCTAAGGGCACTCTGGGATGCATACGGTGTCTCTGAGTACATCTGGGAATCTCTGTGACCTTGAACACAGCGTTGGAAACGCGGTTATTTGCTTCTTTATTGGTCGCGCCTATAAGGTGGATCGCGTGCTGGCGGCGAATTTCGGCGCGGTCTCTAATTTTTATGCGCTTATATCAAGCTTTCGAACTGTGAGCCGTCCACTAATGGAATGCAGCCAATGCATGACACATCATTCTGCATATGAGAGAAATATACCCAACAGTTCCTTGTAGCTTCACTCCATGCCGTAATTAGTAAAGAACTGTCTGATGTGTTAATTACCATAGGAGTACTGACGCGATGGTACCCTGTTTAGCACTTAAAACGAAAATCATAGAATATAAAAATAATAAATAAATCTGTGGTTTTAATGTAGGGACATCAGTTCAGACGATATGTATTACATTAGTCTAAACTGCATAACTCACAGGCAACCACACATCCGTTTCCCGACGGAGATGGGGAGTTGTGTTGGAGCAGAAACACCCGATTGAATGCTTTCCGTAATGTTTCGTCTTGGCAGCTTGCCATAGATTCGTCAGGAGATTTTGGTAATACATTTTTATGAATGTCCCAGAAATACATAACATCTCCAGGACGACTGGTGTTTTCGCCTTTTTCGATGGTGTTGAATCAGAATGTTCCCACTGCTTGATATTCACGTGCTACAAGGAACCCCCTGAGTGCGAGGTCGCAAAAGGCCAATGATGTTTACGGCACTCGACACCGGACATACTGTCTGTCATGCAACCACAATAGTGGCTACTAATTTTAATAAGGGGCATGACTGGAGGTATCCAATGGTGAGCACAGCGTGAGACTACGTAGCGTAGATGAACTGCTTGATCGACGAGTAACGCACAACTGTGCTACAGACTTAGTGGTGTTGATACAAATCAAAGCAATGACACCGACAAATAAAGCTAACATTGCGTTATATCTGCATCAACAGTCGCCGAAGCTGACATTTCGTCAGAAAGGAACTTAAGGAATTTCTCACAGTGAGAAAGAAGTGAGAGGTGAAATATTAGGGTTTCTGCAAGATGCGTCAGTGGAATGTGTGGATTCGCATAGGCCCGACTATGGACAATGTAGATGAGGAGTACAATGCTGACGATACGTGCTGACTCAAAGAAAGTGATATTGGAACACGCGTCGAGTCGCGTAGTTCATTATCCTTGTCGGGCAGAGGAGCCACAAATCCCGTTTACAGCAACATGTTGTGAAGGGCAAGCGTTCTCCAAGGAGAACGTACATGGAGGATCGTACACAGCATAGTAAAAAAACAGTTATGAACCGATTTATAGTAACTCTGTAGCAACAATGACCGTATAATGCATAAGGAAAACTACGGACATTTACAGGAGGACAAGGCGCACTTGTTACAATAGCTGGTGTCTGCGCGTTTGCAGGATGCTCGATACAGTTTACAAGATGTGTATGACGTGTATGGCAGTGACCTGCTACGGTATGCTCAGCAAACTGCACGCGACAATAACGAAATTTCAAACAAAGTGTCAAATGGATGATGCACATCAAACTGCAGACTCGGCACGAAAATTTCTGGATGACATAAACAAACTTATCCCATCGTTCAGCAAGGAATTTGTTTTAAACTCCAACCAATCGGGATTTGAAGAGGAAATGCATATGAAAGGAACCCTGGAAGCTAGATGTACGAAGACCGCTGTATCAGTATCAAGTAACATCAGTGCTTTAACGTATTCGTAGACAGTTATACCGACTGTTCATCTGGATGGTAAGCTGTGTGGGAAATTATTTATTCTGCTGCGAAAACTGGAGGTTCCCAGCTCGCTATGATTCTTTCTCGTGTGCGAGATATGGCAAGGCATTAGCGAACATTTACGTCACAGCAGGCAAGAGTGGGCAAAGGGCGTAAGAGGACTACAACCGTGGTATGTGCACTACTTTTCGACAGTAGCTGATAAAATAACTTAAAATAACTTGCCTTTGCTTGATTCCTGGTCTGCGTGTAAAAATTACACTCTTTTAGAGCAAACATCCCTCCTGAAAAGCGTGTAACGTTGTAGTTCACACCACTGGAACCATTATACAAACTCAACCTCTGGACGTTTGTTTTCTCCGTGTCTGTAAAACATATTATCGCACTACCTGCAGCTACGCCTTAAAGGACAGTCAGTTTTACGACAATTTCCACAACAGACTGTTTCTCATTCGGTTGCATGTCATCACTTTCTCTCAGTTCTCTTCACTTGTTTACACCAATATGATCCTATAAGCACTCCTTAACAGTCGATACTTAGATGAACGTTCTGCACTGTCTATAACTCGCAGGGGGTTCCCCTTCGATCTTGGTGGTGCGAACCTTTGTGACCACTGTGGCGCACTATTTTTCATTCGTGCTCATAAGGCAACTTAATGGTTTGTTTTGAACATTTCTTGAAAGTCAACGACGTCCATTTTGCCAAGTGTTATAAGTATCCCAAAAGAGGTTCATCTGTGCACCTCCAAGACACTCATTTTCTGGTGCTCTCCGGATACACATGGTGAGTCATTAGCAGCTAACATCTTTCTTAACACAGTACTTTCAAATGACCCTTAATAACGATTGAACTTGTTACTTGGCGCTCAAGGTTTTCCTTGTGAGAGTCACAGTGGTACACCTAGCTGTCGTCCACAAGGATCAAGCGTCTAAGGAAGTCATATGAATTGATGTGACACAGCCGCACCAGTTCCGTTGGTGGCAATGTTTTTGAAGGGCTTTAAGCAGTTGCGGAACCTCTACGGCAGGCTTGGGCATGTTAAAAATATCGTGCAAAATCTTGAAAACTGATCTACGGCTGAAAATGTTCTCATACCTTGGACGGTGGAACTTTCGTGCTACAAGCACTTTTCTTTCCATATGTTTGGAGGAAGTAGTATGGACGGAAATAAAAAAGTTTTCTAGTACACATGGTCCCCAAAAATTCATACCTTAAGACCCCTGAGTAGAAGAGATCTGCTTCACCGCAGCAAAGATGAACAAGTGCTCATAGCTCTAGAGTTCATGTTTGCTGTACTTCTTGTTTTAACCCATATTAAAAAATAGAATAAAGCAAAGAGCTTGCACTAGAAGAGGTTCACTGTAAGAGGCATCAGAACAAATTTCCTTATAACTTTCTACTATGTGGTTTCAGGACCAGGTCCTCTTACATCATATCGATACAATGACTCTTCCTCATCACCGCTGAAAGTTCGTAATACTGTATCACACGAAAACACCCTGTGTTTCATTACCTGTTCATTTTTGGCCAAGAATTCTGATGTTGGCCGGCCGGTGTGGCCGAGCGGTTCTAGGCACTTCAGTCTGGCACCGCGCGACCGCTACGGTCGCAGGTTCGAATCCTGCCTCGGGCGTGGATGTCTGTGATGTCCTTAGGTTATTTAGGTTTAAGTGGTTCTAAGTTCTAGGGGACTGATGACCTCCAATGTTAAGGCCCATAGTGCTCAGAGCCATTTTTTGAATTCTGCTGTTGTGCAGATGATTTCGAAAGCATTTTTCTGCTGTCACTGTTCTCGAGTGGATTTTGTTCTGACGGTAAGCCTGTAATGGCTCACCTTTAGTCTCACAGAGTTTGTAGACAGTTTTGGATGTTGCCCTGGTTATTAAATCTACCACTGAAGGGTAATTAATATTGTAGGCAGAAGAATACAAAGTACAATTCCTCTGTCGAGCAAAGCGGTGAGGAGGGGAACAAATTTGAAGAAAAGTTGGACTGTTTACTTATTCGAAACGAGTTAGACGTTTAATGGTCTAAATACGTTTACTGTTTAACACAGTCAGTGCGGTAACGTTATTAAAATACGAATTCGTGCAGCTTCCTCATCTCAGAGATTTCGAAGAACGGCGAGCGGGGCACTTGTGCTAACTTGGCTTGATTCCTGCAACGCGAAGTGCCTCCATAATTCCTATTTTCAATTAGTCTGTACTGCGGTTTGCCGCAACCGCGGAACAATATATCGGCAAAGGACGCGTGGCGGGGCACAGGTCTTTAATTTCAGTTCAGATTAAAGCATTATTTCAGTCCCGGCGCGCTGCATTGAACAATAAATCAGTCGCGCGCTGCATACAGCCAGCCCGCGGCTGCGTAATTGTAGGCACGCCAGCCATCCAGCCAGCCAGCGCCGTATAATACAAAGTGCGCCCCGTCACGGCGCGAAACACGGCACAGCGGCGGGCCCAGTACTGGTATTTTACCATCGCGGCGGACGGCCCGCGCCCGTATCAGGGATTAAGGTATTACGGGTCGCCCATCTTCCGAAATAACGTTCCTGTGGATGCAGTGTCACTCCGGCAGTACAGCGTGAGCTACGGTGGGTGTGACATCATTTCTAATCGTAAAACAGATCGCAACAATCCTGACTGATCGATTATGTCAATACGGAATCGAAGTGTTAGCTTTTCTGCCGGTGACATGGTCTGCGGCAGCAGCTAATTCTTAAAACAAAATCCGAGCCAAATACCTGGTAAACAAGTGAATATTATACAAATAATTACCTCCCACCCTTTCCCCCTCACCTACCATTCTTGATTAAACAATATCAGTGATTACAAAGCTATTCGATCCGTTCTAATCCAACAAAGGGGAACGGACCGATGACTTTTTTTGCAGCGGTAATGGTGAAATACTACAAAATGTGAAGGACTATCAGTATAACTTCTCGTCCAGTTTAATTATTGCTAAGAGCGCTGAATAAAAGGTATGTGGAAAATTGCATAGATGTACTGGGGAGAAACAGTTCGGAATAAGAAGAAGAAAAGGAACAACAGATACTATTGGTCTGTTAAGAATCATAGGGAGTAGATGCACTGTGAAAGGTAGAGAAATTTATGCTGTTTCTATTTATTTGGAAAAAGCTTACAATAGAGTTCAATGGAGCAAGTTGTTGGATGTCGTGAAGAGGAAAGTAATAGGTTAGAAGGAGATACGACCGATACAGAATGTATGTTTTCGACAGAAAATAAGGACAGGGATAGGAAATTAAATGTCGCAAGGATGCAGCGTTGACAGGTTCCTTAAAGAAAATTGTTGCCCTTCACTTCGTTGTTCAACTTATACATGGAAGAGATTGTTGCGAACCACTTATGTAGGTAAAGAGGAGTATGTATTGGTGGGAGGAGAATAGAACGAGTACGATTTGCCGATGAGATGATATTAGTGGCAGAAACTGAACGAACTGTAACCAGATTGCTAAAAGATCTGTATGAAGCTTCTGTAGATTATGGGATGAGACTCAATACTGCAAAAGCAGAGAACATATTGATCGGAACAGTAAGGAGAGTGGCAAGTATTAAGATAGGACATGTTATTATTAGTCAAATAAGGGCCTTTAAATACCTTGGAAGCACGATCACTCAAGAATTGAGATGTCATCATAAAGTGAAAACTAGCACTGCTGTACCCAAGGACGCACTGAATAGAAAGAGATAATTATGTGACGAAACAGACAAACGTCTGAGAAAAATGCCTGGCAGTTGTTTTGCCTGGAATGTTCCACTCTATAGTGCAGAAATGTTGACACTAAGACGAGAGGATGTAAAAAAGGATGGAAACGTTTGAGATGTGGCTTGTGGAGGAGAATGGAAAGGATAAGCTAGATGGAAAGAGTGAGTAACGAAAGTGAGTTGAAAGGGTTGGTGAGACGAGAGGATCACTGCAGGTTGTAAGAGAGAGCAAGAAGACCTGGATGGGACATTCGTTGAGACGGGAGTGCTTGCTAACTGACGCGTTGGGAGGAATAGTTTGTGGGTGAAGACTGAGATGAAGAAAAAGATCCTATGTGATACAGGATATTTAGGGAAGCGGAAATTACGGGGACCTGAAGATGATGCCTGAAGAAAGGAGAGCAGGGAGATTTACCATACGAAAACCTGATTCTGGCCAGAACACTAACGATGATGATGTTGATGAAGTAGAAAGATGAATGTTATCCGTAGTGGATGTTGTTGAACTCCTTGACTGTTCCATTATAGGGTGTAGAAACATTTCTGCTAACAGTCACAATAAAAGGTTATTTATTCGTCACACGATCGATTTCGGGCTTGAACCCATTCTAAAGGTGTTTATACGTTCATGTACATGGGTATATTGCTGGAGCTCAATAAAGACGAAGCATCATTATTATAATTACGTTGTGGTGACAGTTTTTCCACTTAGTTGCACACTCGTTATCATGTATAAACACCTGAAGATAGGTACAAGCCCGAAACCGGTAGTATGATGAATAAATAATCTTTTATTGTGACTGATAGCGGATAATTTTTTACACCTTAAGAAGTACGAAGAAGTTTTCCACATAAATGAGGCTGCATATTAGTCGTATTAAATCTTTCTGCGAGCAGAAACCGAAAGGCACAATATTATCTGTGAGATATTACATCGTGATTTCCGCTCGAATAACTTCCAGCATCCTAGCTTTCGAAATAGGGATATGAACCACACCCGGATCGAGGCCGCGCGCTGTATTAACTACTGCTCGTCTGGTATACCAGGCGGCCATAGCGTGACTCTGAGGCGATTTTCCAGGGTCGTTTAGGTGAATGATGGGCTGGTACGCAATGTCTACTTCTTAAAATACGTTGCACAAAGAGTTAAAAGAAGATAAAACACACACACGCACCAATGTTTACATGATTCGTGTTAACTAATGGGTTGTTTTGGGCACTAATACGAGGAAGAAGACACTGTGTTTCGTTTATATGATTGGCTATCAGTTACAAAGAATCTCCGTAAAGTATTTGGAAACATACTCCATGACTGATTTAAAATGGAACTTCCATATAAAAATTAGTTCTAGGAAAACAGAAAGCAGATTGAGATTAAATGTGGGAAATAATACAATTCGCCCAAAAAGAAGTATATTACGATTCCAAATTCGTCACTCTTCCATCATTACAGGATAGGATTAATAAAAGAGATAAAAAATAGAAATAAAAGAGGTTTTTATGACATGCTCGTTTGGTAAATGCAAAGAATATCATCAAAATCACGTGTCACTAGTTTTTTCATCAATTTATTGATATGATGACTGACGAACGACCGGATCACGTCTCATCATGTACATTTGTTCGACCATTGTTGTACATTTCGCTCCAAACTCTGATATTTCTTTGTTACATTATTGTAAACTTTGTTTAACCTCCAAAAATCTATGAAAATTTCAACATCCGAGCGTTAAAGAAACGAGTAACACCTCTAAGCTTACAGTAAGCGGAACTTCGTGTTGTAAACGTCACTTTAAACCATCACAGGATGCTCATTAACAGCTTATTGGGACTGCCATTCACTTTATGCTGACACAAAATCTACAAGCAACTATTCAATACGGTATGGTAGCCTTGTATAAATCTGTGCAGCAGGAATACACACTAAGTCGTTACCTCTGGGATTACTATCGAATTTTAATGATCATTACTTTACAGTATAACTTTTTTTTCCTCCCCCTGTTTCGTTGCCATTAACAAGTGCCAGTAAAGCTCTCAAACGCCATACCCTCTCCTAGTCGACGTGGAGGTCGTAGTCAACGCGTCTACCCAAAGACTTACAGAACAGTTAAGCTTCCCTGATTTCAGTCGTACTTCATACCCTTTAACAAATCATTATCTTCCTTTCAAACAGTTCAAGTAAAACGAATACGAGGGCGTGCTGACAAGAAATGTCTCCGAATTTCTTACGTGAAAATTCTTAAAGCGCTTTAAACAAAACACATTTTATTAAAATTCTTCATTTTTATTCTGCATGACTACATATATATTTGTAAATGTAGTCATGCTGACGACGAACACATTTTTCCCAAAGAGAGAGACCAGTTTTTTGATATCGTCACTGCAGATTGTTTGGCTCTGTTGACGAAGTCACAACCTCGAGTCTGTTTGCACCGCTTCATACTATCAAAGTGAAGTCCTCCAAGATGTCCTTTAAGTTTTGGAAACGGATTAAAATGGGAAAGGGGAAAGTCAGGGCTGTATCAAGGATGATCGGTGACAATGAATCCAAGGCGTCCCATCGTTGCAAATGTCGCAGCGCTCGTGTGTGGTCTGGAATTTTCATGAGTAAGGAGAAGGTGCTCCCCGCGTGGACATACTCTCCGAATCCGAAACTCCGTTACAGCACGCTGTTTCTCACGCATCGATATAGATACATTACGCACCCCCATATTACACGCTAGTGTTCGAAGCCCTCTAGCGGCAGAGAGCTCCACATAAGTAGACGCGATGTAGAGAGGTGTAGGAAGTTAATATCGTTTCGCAACACGGATGTAATACGCACGCACAGCAAAGAAACTGTACACATAAATTGGTACGACGATGAGGTCATTAGAGACGGATCACAAGCTTAGACGAGACTGAGATAACGGAGGAAATCGAGTGACCTCTCTCCAGGCAAACAATAATGGAATTTGCCTTAGTTTATTTAGAGAAGCCAGACAGGGATTAGGAATTCCATTGCCTCAAATTCTAATTCAGAGTCTAAACTGCAACACTTGCTCAATACTAACGAGCAAAGGACTACAGTGGTAAGACGCTGGACACACATTCAGGACCTTCCATCCAGATGATGGTTTTCCGTGGCTTAACTGAATCCATTAGGAGGCAAATTTCAACAGTTCTGATACTAGAAATTCAGCTATTTTTTTAATTATCGTTTCATTGGACCAATCTAAACAAATATAATATCTACAACAAAGAAAGGACAGATTGCCTAACTCACTCCTGGTTTCACAGTAAGTGGTCAGTTGTCCTCCAAAACTGTCATCTCTGCTGCTGTTAAAGCATGACAAAACGCTTACTCCGGAATACGTTAAGCCCTTAGATTATTAAAATGGGAACGGTATCGTTTTCTATTTTTCATTTACTAATTTTAGACAACCTACACCCATAACTTTCACTGTTACAATACAAATACTTCCTAGTACATTAATTACAGCCACAGTAACACAAATATTCTGACTGTCATACACCATGTGATCAAAAGAATTCGGACACCCAGAAAAATGTACATTTTTCATATTAGGTGCACTGTGCTGCCACTACTGCCAGGTACGCCATATTAGCAACCTCAGTAGTCATTGGACGTAGTGAGAGGGCAGAATCGGGCGCTCCGCGTAACTTACGGACGTCGAACGTGGTCAGGTGATTGGATGTCACTTGTGTCATTAGTCTGTACGTGAGATTTCCACACTCCTAAACATCCCTAGGTCCATTGTATCCGTCGTGATAATGAAGTCGAAATGTGAAAGGACACGTAAATCATAAAACCGTACAGGCCGAACTCGTCTGTTGACTGACAAGAGACTGCCGGCAGTTGAAGAGGGTCGTAATGTGTGGTAGGCAGACATCTATCCAGACCATCACACAGGAATTACAAACTGAATCAGGATCCACTGTGAGTTCTATGACAGTTAGGCAGGAGTTAAGAAAACTTGGATTTCATGGTCGAGCGGCTGCTCATAAGCCACACATCAGGCCGGTAAAAGCCAAATGACGCCTCGTTTGGTGTAAGGAGCGTAAACATTGGACGACTGAACAATGAAAAAACGTTGTGTGGAATGCCGAATCACGGTACACAATGTGACAATCGGAAGGCAGGGTGTGAATATGGCGAATGCCCGTTGAACGTCATCAGCCAGCGTATGTAGTGTCAACAGTAAAATTCGTAGGCGGTGGTGTTATGGTGTGATCGTGTTTTTCATGGAGGGGCTAGCACTCCTTGTTGTTTTGCCAAGCACTATCACATCAGAGGCCTACATTGATGTTTTAAGCACCTTCTTGCTCCCCACTGTTGAAGATTAACTCGGGGATGTCGATTGCATCTTTCAACGCGATCGAGCAGCTGTTGATAATGCGCGGCTTGTGTCGGAGCGGATACACGACAGTAACATCTGTGTAATGGACTGGCCGGCACAGAGTCCTGACCTGAAACCTATAGAACACCTATGGGATGTTTTGGAACGCCGACTTCGTGCCAGGCCTCACCGACCGATATCGGTACTTCTCCTCAGTGCAGCACTCCGTGAATGATGGGCTGCCGTTCCCCAAGAAACCTTCCAGCAGCTGACTGAACGTATGCCTGCGAGAGTGGAAGCTGTCATCAAGGCTAAGGGTGTGCCAAAATATTAAATTCCAGCATAAGCGATGGAGGGTGCCACGAACTTGTAAGTCATTTTCAGCGAGGTATCCAGATACTTTTGATCACATAGTGTATGACCTGTTTTTGAATACCTCTAGGACAGTGTTAGTTAAACTGTAGCCCACGCACTGCATGCGGCCCGAATCAAGTATTCCTGTGGCTGCCGTTTCTCAGCCGTATTTTACAACAATAAGCGTATAGCAATTAACAGCAAAATCGCTTAATATTAAGAGCTTCTTAACAGTACTTAAAGCAACAGCAGTACACTCTCGGAAAAAAGTTGCAGTACCAAGAAGGAGTTGTGCGACCAAAATGAATGTTAGTAGGTGTGTTTCTGCATCTGAAAGACGATGCCAGTCACTTAAGATGGGCGCTAGTAGCTCCGCTATGAGGTTGCAGACCAGGTTTGCTTCAAATACTAGGGTTGCCCAGGAAGTAATGGACCGCATTTATTGTTCTAAGCCGAAAATAATACTACGAATGTGAAAAGTTACGAATATATTATTTGAAGTCTCCTGAGTGAGCGTGCGATATTTCCGCCACTTGCAACAGATAGCGTAGCGGCAGGACAGTTTCAAAATGGCGTCTGTTGGTGATGTACGTTACAAGCGACATGGAGTCATTGAATTTCTCACTGCAGAGAAACAAACTACGGGGAATATTCACAAACGCTTGTGTAAAGTCTATGGAGCATCTGCTGTCAGTAGAAGTACAGTTAGTCGCTGGGCACTGAGGGCGAGGTCATCAGAAGGCGGTTCGGTGGAGCTCCACGATTTGCAGCGGTCGGGGAGACCATCAACGGCTGTCACACCTTCACACCTGATCCAGCTCTCTCGGACTTCCACTTGTTTGGGTCTTTGGAGAATGCCATTCGTGGAAGATATTTTGAGGACGATGAGAAGGTGATTCACACAGTGAAGCACTGATTCCGCCACAAGGAAAAGGACTGGTACCGACTGGCTATACACGCCCTTGTTTTGCCCTGGAGGAAGGCCGTATAACGGGATGACGATTACGTTGAATAATAGAGTGTGTTTAATTCTCATTATGTTCAATAAATAACTGTTTAAGAAAAACAAATACGACACGTTACTGTCTGGGCAAACCTCGTACATGCTGCAAAGGTCGTGAGCATTAGTTAGCTCTTCAGATTGGACGTTGTGAACTGATGTTAGTCAAGAATGCATTTAAGGCGACCAAGACGCCATTGACAGCGCCCAACTTAGGTCGAACGAGGTCGTGTAATAGGGTTTCGAAGAGCTGGATGTTCCTTCTGCGATACTGCAGAAAGACTTGGCTGTAGTGTAGACACTGTTCGGGATGGCGCGCAGTGGTGGTCATGAGAAAAGTCCAGTCGTAAGAAGATCGGGCTCGGCACGACCACTTGGAGCTACCGCGAGCGAAGACAATCATGTTTAGCGAAAGGCTGTGGTGCCCGGTACTACACCTGCAGCAGCAATCTGAGCAGGAGTTTTCACCAAGTGACACAACAAATTATTACACATGGGTTACCTCAAGAACAGTTCCGAGCCAGAGGCCCCAAGCGTGCATTCCACTTACCCCGAACCACCGCCACTTCGGACTTCATTGGTGTCAAGCGGAGCTCATTGGAGGACATGATGGAGGTCGTTGTATTTTCTGATGAAAGCTGGTCCAGTCTCGGTGTCAAACATGGACGTCTGTTGGTTAGAGGAAGGCCAGTAGAGGGCCTGCAACTATCCTGTCTGTGTGGTAGACACGGTAGACATACACCTTGAGTTATGGTCTGGGGTGCGATTTTGTATGACAGCAGGAGTACTCTCATGATTATCCCACGCACCCTTATTGCAAATTTCTGCGTCACTCTGGTGAATCGACTTGTTGGACTGCCTTTCATGAGCAGCAATCCCGGGGGTGTTTTCCAACATAACGCTCGCCTACATACCGCTGTTGTTGCCCAACATGCTCTACAGAGTGTCGACATGTTTGCTGGGCGTACTCCATCATCAGATCTGTCTCTCACGGAGCATGTATGAGACATCACCGGACGACAACTTCAGCGTCATCCACGACCACAATTTAGCGTCCCTCCGTTGATTGACCAGGTG
Organism: Schistocerca serialis cubense; assembly: GCF_023864345.2. NCBI lineage: Eukaryota > Metazoa > Arthropoda > Insecta > Orthoptera > Acrididae > Schistocerca > Schistocerca serialis. Next base: position 443,708,214 of record NC_064638.1, on the reverse strand, counting down.
CAACTGGCACGGAACTCCGTCCTAGAAACTAACACCCGGCACCTGTCCAACACAATGTATGCACGTTTTCAAGCTTCCGTTCAACATTCTGGCGGCTACACCGGTTATTAATGTACCATAATTTCACATTTGCAATGGTTTATCTCGTTCGCACTTACATTAACCTGTGAAATTTCCTTGTTAATCAGTTAAATATGTTACTTAGAGAAATGTATTCCCGAAATTTCATTACTCTACATTCACTAATTTTTATTTTGAAACTTTTTTCGGCAGTGTAATTTAAGATGTATTTGAATTTTAAATGAGTTTGATGAATTCAACCGATAATATAAAAATCTAAGTGTTGTCAAGACGACGCGTGCCATCATTCGTGAAAACAACCCATGAAATCTGGTTGCCTAATCGGCACGAGTCAATTAAAATTTTTTATTCCTTGTATTGGAGGGAAAAAATTTAAAATTTGTGGTAAGGTCTTATGGGACCAAACTACTGCGGCCATCAGTCCCTAAGCTTACGCACTACTTAATCTAACTTGAACTAACTTACGCTAAGGGCAACACATTCACATCCATGCCCGAGGGAGGACTATAACCTCCAACGTGGGGAGCCACGCGGACCGTGACAGTGTGCCTGAGACCGCGCGGCCACCACGCGCGGCTGTATTGGAGGCTTTTAATGCCATGTACATGACTGATGAACGTCAGAAACCGCGCAACGATTTTATTCGACGAAGGATTCACGTACAGTGAACGGTTGCAAATGAAATATTTGTGATTTGCCAATTTCGAATGTACATTTACATTTGTAACAGGCGTTAAAGTTTAATAGCTTCTCAAGAAGATAACTGATACACATCCGAAACCAGTTAAGAATAAATACTTAACATTTGCAACTGTTCAGGTGTATCTGATTCATTCGACGAATCAAAAATATACTGGAGGAATTATATTAGATGCGTAAGGGCGAAGCTGGGTGCAGAGGCAGTGAGATTCGTCCTTGCAGGGTTATCGGACGTGGTAGAGAGAATGTTTCATTTTTTGTCGTTTAGTACGGACAATTCATGCCCGAGTGCTCCTAATACCTACCACCTGATGGCTATAAATATCAAACGGAAGTAACATGGATTCGTCAACGGGCGTTATAGAGGTGGTCACCTTCAGATGCTGTACAAATCTGTGGCATCGCACCTGAGTGAGTAGGTGCAAAATGACATTGTATCTTATATTTCATAACACATTTAAATATAAGTACAGTTACTATAATTAATCTGTTAATCAATCGCTTTCACAGACAACACACCATCGCTTCGTGAGGCAATTACACTGCCGCAACTTTGGGGTCGCTGAGTGTGGTAGCGACCTGAAAAAGAGACAGTCGACAAGAAGTGTTCTCATTGGTGCTTGCGATTAATTATCAGTACTTGGGGGCCGACGGCCAATTTGTCGCGACTTTAGCAGAGGTGGTCTATGGGTGGTTCATAACATACTACTTTAAGTGGGTTACCAGTTAATAAGAAGTCGGTAGATAACAAGTTCCAGGTGCCGCCCATAATGTCAATATTGGCTTTTGAGGGAAAAAGTTGGCAACCGCTGTTCTAGGAAGTATGTTAGAAGAACTGTAACGAGAAATGAAAAGAAAAATTGAGAACGGAGTTCTTCCGTCCTGTGTTTGACTGATAATTGGTCATAATAGGAGTATGAACACAACCTTGTGTGTGTGTGTGTGTGTGTGTGTGTGTGTGTGTGTGTGTGTGTGTGTGTGTGCTTGTGAAGGAAATGTATTTCAGTTCTAGAATCGAAAAGAATAAAAATTATTGTAACTCTACCTAACTTAACCTATTACAGTCATTAAAGAATACGCCATATTTCGTACATCTACGATAGTTTTCCCATTAAATAATGAACAAATTCATTTAAAGCTGAAGAACAGGCTCTTATGGGAAGACCCCAACTTGGATCCATCTTCTTTTTCATTATTATATAATGCCGTAAAGTGGTCACTCCACTGTCTGACAACGAAACGCTATAAGTGACTTACAATGACTAAGCCAAAAATAATAAAGATTCTCCAACGAAAACTTCAAGGCTGGACTTTCAGTAAATTAATCGAAAATGTTATTTTCCAACTCATCTCTTATTTATTAGCAGAATTAGTAGAAGTTCCCAAAGTTTCGGTATTGGAATCGCATCAGAAGGCCTGAAAATGATTAAATGTATGGCGCGACGTTCCTGCCACGCCCACTCCTTGAAGCAACACTTCAATACCAATTCGGTAAACAATGATTCCACTGATTAATTTCAAGGAATGTTTCAATAAAGAAACTTGAATTCATTGGACAAACCCACACGAGAATGGCTTCTGCATTGAGGAAACTTGTCAGAAATATGAAGGACAAGAAGCTGAAAGATGGAAAGCGAATTGGTGACACAGGAGACTCACAAAGAAAATGATAGACACTCTTTAACTGTGTGACGGACCGAGCGAGGTGGCGCAGTGGTTAGACACTGGACTCGCATTCGGGAGGACGACGGTTCAATCCCGCGTCCGGCCATCCTGATTTAGGTTTTCCGTGATTTCCCTAAATCACTCCAGGCAAATGCCGGGATGGTTCCTCTGAAAGGGCACGGCCGTCTACCTTCCCCATCCTTCCTTAATCCGATGAGACCGATGACCTCGCTGTCTGGTCTCCTTCCCCAAAAACAACAACTGTGTAACGGCAGGGCTATCAGACCGCACCTATCCAGTGTCAGTGACATCAAAAGTGCGTTATTGGTTAAATATTTCAAAATTGTTCAAATGTGTGTGAATTCTTAAGGGACCAAACTGCTAAGGTCATCGGTTCCTGGACTTACACACTACTTAAACTAACTTAAACTAACAACAGCAACACACACAACCGGCCAGAGTGCCCGAGCGGTTCTAGGCGCTACAGTCTGGAACCGCGCGACCGTTACGGCCACAGGTTCGAATCCTGCCTCGGGCATGGATATGTATAATGTCCTTAGGTTAGTTAGGTTTAAGTAGTTGTAAGTTCTAGTGGACTGATGACCACAGAAGTTAAGTCCCATAGTGCTCAGAGCCTTTTGAACCAACAAACACACACACACACACACACACACACACACACACACACACACACACACACACACACCCATGCCCGAGGGAGGACTCGAACCTCCGGCGGGAGGGACCGCGCGGTCAGTGACAGGATGCCTCTAAGCGCGCGGGCACTCCACGCGGATTACATGTTTTCACATGATGTCAACACATGAACATCCCATTAATCATCCGTGCCACATTATCTCGTATAAATGTCTACAGACTCAGAGGGATAGTAAGCCCTACAGTCACAAGAAGAGGTTTTCCATTTGTATCCTGGTTGTTGTCAAACCCACTTATAGGTTCCTGGTCGGTACTGAACTTCTGAACCAGTGTGTTCAAGGCAAAACACAGAATCCAAATGAGTCTCTAAATCCACTCACATGGAAATGGTGACCTAAAACCACATTTTCATTTACAACGGTTGTCAGAATTGCAATTTGTTATGCAGTTTTTTTATTTAATGGTAAGTTTGTAGAGAGGATGAAGGTATTGGAGAGAATGGGTTTGAAGAGAGTAAATTTTACGCAAGACAACTTGAGAAAAATAGATTTACAGCGCCTCTGTCAGGCTGAAAAGTCAGTTGAAGACCTGGTCAAGCAAAGAGCCCAGAAAACAGGAAACCAGAAGAGAAGAGTTGAGGCGTAAGAGGAGTCTGACTACAAATCTGGGGCGTTCTGAAGAGGTGACATACCATCAAAATGGTGGAATTGGTGCATATTTCAAATTGCTTGTGTTTTTCATGAACGTGCGCCCTTAATGAAGCCTTGTGGCACTCACGACATGTGATGTAATATAAATAGCATATATGATATACAAGATACAAGTGGACCAGAGAGGAACGTGGAGGCATTCTGGTAAGGATATGGGCTGACAGAGACTATTAGAAAGGGTAGATTATTGTGGCCTAGCGCCGGAAACGAGCATTCTGGAAACGGTGAAGAAAGTTTTCCGCTAGCGTATACTACTATCGTGAACATCTGCGGAAAGTGGTTGAAAGAGTGTGAAATCAGGAGCAGACGACTAGGTATTGGACGTCCACATTTCATCACAGGACACCATTTCGCAGATCTGTCGGATGCTTAAATCAACATAAGCGGCGATCTCTGGCTGATTTGAAGACAGAGGGCAGTTACGCAGCCTTTCGGAGCACATCGTTCGGCGAAAATTGCCGAAACATGGGTTCCGTGGGATAAGACCTTTACGTGTTGCCATATTGACCCGACGACATCGTCAGTTATGACTACAACGAGCACGGGATCGCCAAGATTGGGCCGTGGAAGTGGAACGAAACTGTAACCTAGCCAAAAGAACAAATCTCTTGTTACACCAAGTCAATGGTCATGGCCGCATACGCCGTCACTCAACCGAACAGTTCTCGAAACGTGCACCGCACAATCTTGTTATTATCCTATTGGGGACATTGACCTGGGCTTCTACTAGGTGATTCAGCTGGTCCTAGCGATGTTGTTTCATGCAGCCCGCAATGTTATATCACGCCTTAAAGAACCACGTGCAAGACTTTCTTATTCTCTCGCTCGCTGATTGCAAACTACTAGTCCTACAGGAAAAATGAACTTCACCTTTTTGTATGAAATTTAAAGCAGTTAAGTTCTGAAGTGGGATACGTTTCCGCTGGAGGCCATGGTTTTCGAGTTATTCAAGAAAAACCTACGAAAGTGACTTCAGACTCATCTCCACGCCGTCATTCATGCTTCACCAGTCAAGATTTCTAGTTCGTTGTTCGTGACACTTTCTCCTACCACTGTACAAAAATTTCCGAATACACTATATATTTTCGATATTCGACCTTTTTTGGATCTCTAGTCGCTGGGCTGTTACGCCACCAGCATAGTCGGATATTTCATTAACGCATTAATTTAAACGTGCCCGTAAGGATAATAAAAGAAAACGACTTTTGTATATGTTACGCTAAAGCTAATTGCGTGGCAATTCGATTCAAACTTGACTCTTTGTAACACAGTAATTTCGTAGCCAGAAGGCTTGATGAATACGACGATTTAATAGTTTATTTTTTGTTGTTAAAGGTCACAAAATTTTCAGGTAAAATACACACAAAAGTCAGATTTACAGTTTGTAAGTGCTTGACTATGCCGGTGGCGTAAGAGTACCGGTCACTGAAGATCTAGGAACGTCGAATATGGAAATAGTTCGTGCAGTCGCAGTCGCAAATTTTTGTGCAGTGGTACGAGAGAGTGCCATGAACAATCCTAGAAATCCTGATTCGTGGGGGCTGAATGTGGGAATGGGGGCGCGTTTTAAGTTCACTTTCGTATTTTTTTATCGAATAACTTGGAAACTACTCCCCCTAGCGAAAACACATAAACATATCCCAGTACAAAATTTAAATACATTTAATTTCTTACAGAAAGGTTCCGTTAAGTGTTTTTTTTTTTTTTTTTTTTTTTTTTTTTTTTTTTTTTTTTTTTTTTTTTTTTAGGGCTCATAGTTCGCACATAACGAAAGAGAGAAAAAGAAAATCTCGCACATTCTTTATGAAGGACAGATATGACATTGAGTGTTACGGGCAGCTGAAACGCACTGTATAGGACTTGTGGCCTGAAACTAAAGGACTACAACAGCTATGGTCTAGTAAAACGTCATTATGGACAACCTACTTCATGCTCGATATCTTCTTCATTGGCAAACTGCATCTTGCAGTAGGATAAATGTCCAAGTCACAAGGCCAGAATCGTACTATTGTGTTTTGGTGTGCATGACAGTGAACTCAATCAGTGTCAACAAATTCGCCTGATCTAAACGCGATGGATCACACTTGAGCACTCTCGGGCGCCAAGTCCACGTACAAAAACCACCAGACCGTAATTAAGGAACTGCGAGAACTGTGCGTAGACATTTAAAGCCTCCAGAGACCTACCAAGGCCGTGCTTCATTGGTTCACGGGCGTCACTTCGGATAATGTTCTGGAAGCTGCACAATATTTCAACGAGACAACTGCTAGTCATCTTTAGGTGCTTACTGACGTGTTACTGCTTTGGCTCACCGATATGTAAGCTGACTTGTTAGAGAAGCGCAGGCACCAAGGGTTGGGGCTGTAACGTCACCGTAGGAGAATGACAGAGCATGGTGACATAAAGTGCCCTTCCTCTTCCCCCCCTCCCATCTCCCCCCTGGCATTGGATGTCACCGTTCTCTATGATTCGTCAACGAAGGCGTTACAACCCCACCACTTGGATCCTGTGCTTTTCTAGCGAGTCGGCGAGTATAGCCTGTGCAGCAACACGTCAGTAAGCAACGGAAGATGACGAGAAGCGGTCTCGTTGAAATGCTGTGCAGCTTGTACAACGCCATCCGACGTGACGCCCGTGCACCAATGAAGCCGTTATACGTCTGGAAAGTCTCAAACAGTATGCCAACGACTTGTCGAATCCGTGCCTCGCAGGGTCGCAGTTGTATCGTTTTCCAAGCATCTGCTGACAAGTGGTCATAATGAATAAAATTTTTCGGGATTTGTGACCGCATTGTCAATATGTAAAAATTTATGAACTGTAACAATGGCCACGGAAGCCTACGTTTATAAGTGGTCATAATGTTTTGGCTCACTGGTAGGTGGGGTAAACCTAAAATAAATGACTTTAATTTTTTATTTATTCCCCCTGTGCCCATTGTAGGATTCTAGCACCGAGATATCTAAAACATATTCGACAGCAAGTGCTTTACTTTTTTCCCCATCATTCCAGACAAAACTAAATCGCGGAGTCTCAGGTCTAAACTGTGGACGCGAGGTGAGATAAAAATCATGTTATAGCTGAAAGTTGTACCTAAAGTCGAGCAACAGGCCACAGACGAACCTCTCGGCTAGACAGATGAAAGCAGTCTGTAGCTCGCTGATCGACCCTGAATCGATTGTGCCCGCGCCGGCGAGTGTCGACCTCCGCTAACAGCCACTCCGACGCACGCAGCCGTCACAGCGTGTTTCACAATTACCGCGTGCACCTGTACCGATAACGCGTCGGCACCGGCCGCTTCCCGGCTGACAGCTATGGACCACGTCACGTAAAAACAGTAGGGGAGAGTCGTGGTAGGGGTGGGGGCGGGGGGAGGGTCAGGCAGCAGCAACCGGCGGGGCAAAAGTGAACACGGCTAGAGAGAAAACAGCCCTTAAAACACGCAGCAAAAACGGACGCTGGCTGTGTGGCTCTTGCTGATACGTACACACGAGGCGCAGTTAAATGAAATGTCCCTTAGGGAAAATCACACAATCCCTATGGCTATCTCCTCGAATGCATTCATGTAAAAGTATCGTAGTGTTTCTTTCACATCTTTATTAATGAAATAATTATTTTCGGCTCAGTAGCCAGGACCGGTACGACACAATCCTGCATATTCTACATCAGTACTTCGCAAACCACCTGACGGTGTGTGGCGTAAGGTAGTTCTGCTGGCACTAACTCATCCCACACTCCCTGCTCCATTCCGAAATGACAAATGGGAAGAAAGCTGTCGGTAAGACTTCGTATTAGCCAAAATTTCTCGAATTTTGTGATCGTGGTCATTTTGCGAGATGTATCCGGGAGGAAGTAATATGTTGTTCGTCTCTTCCAGTAAAGTACTCTCTCGAAATTTCAGTAGTAAACCTCTCCCTGATATACAGCGCTTCTCTTGTACAGTCTGCCACTGGAATTTGCTGAGCAACTCTGTAATGGTCTCGCGGCGACTTCACGATCCTGTGACAAAACACACTGTTCTTAGTTGGATCTTGTCTGTCTGAGTCTTACCTAATAGGTGTCCCAGATTTATGAACTATACTCTAGAACTGGTATAACAAGCGCCTTGTAAGCCACTTGTTTCATAGATGATTTTCATTTCTTTAAGATACTTCCTTTGAATTTGCGACTGGCATCTACAAATGGTTCAAATGGCTCTGAGCACTATGGGACTTAACCAACCTGAGGACATCACACACATCCCTGTCCGAGGCAGGATTCGAACCTGCGGCCGTAGCAGCAGCGCGGTTCCGGACTGATGCATCTAGAACCGGGCGGTCACGGGGCCGGCGGCTGGCATCTGCTTTTCCACTACTTGTTTTATCGGGACATTCCATTTAAACGACGTGATAGATTACTTGTAGACATATTACGGTAAACAATGTTTCCATCGATTTGTCATTAGTTGTGCAGTCAAACGATAGTGGATTTCCTTTCCTAGGTATGCGCAATATGTTACGTTTATTTACGTTCAGGGTCAACAGCCACTACCTGCACCCTTCACCAAGCTTCTGTAGGTTTATTTCGCAAATCGATACTGCCTTCCGGTGTTGTTACTTTAATGCAGACAACCGTGTCATCTTCGAAGAGTCTTACAGAGCTTCCTACGCTTTGTTCTAGATCATTTATGTGCATTGTAGACAGTAACGGTCCTATGGCACTTACTTGGCGTACTCAGTGTGGCGTCCGCTGTGTTATTCAGTGGTTTGGTATTTAACTAATTTGTAAATGAAAATGATAACCTTATATCATTACAGTCAGTAATTACTAAATAATTTTTCTCCCGGCTAAAGATTTGGTCAAGTTGCTAAAGAGCTCCAAGTTAACGTTGTGTTAAAGTGTTGTCTGTAAGTTGTGTGTCACTAAATCACAATTCATACAACAGATTCTATACAACTATTGATTATGATGGTAACAGTTATCTTCAGCAAAATGATCATTAAAACCATCGAATATCAGCCGCGCACAACACTGACGTATGTTACCTGAAACAATATTCTTCGCAACTCGTGCGTAATTAATTGCGGCTCCATACATCAGCAAGAAAAGTTTGTTATATGGATCGCGCTATGACCACTGTTTTTAAAGAACCAATCTGATTCGAATTATTTTCATTAAAATGAGCTCGGGGACCACCGGTGCACATTCATTTTTACACATTTTTATTACCTTCGGCATTTATCTCTGCAGAGTTGCGTAATTTGAATTTGCCGCTGAGATAATTGTTAAGATGGCGGCAGACAATTGATAGAGACTTTCTATTGTTAGAGCAAATATCCTTTTAACAGGATAAGTATTTGAAATGCTTATTAAACTTTGCTTTCATATTGTGCACTATTTAGACTAATTTTCATCAAGCAAACCTTTGATGCTTTCGTAAGAAACACAGATAAAAACGCAATACAAATCTCTGTCATCAATGGCTGCGCTCCTTGCTGCGGAAAGAAATAATTAACACAGATAATGCTTAGTGAGAGAGGAATTAAGGCTACAAATAATTATTCACCCTTATTTATAGTAATAATGAACTCTATTCTCAAGTAATAATTAACAAATAGTTAAAATTTCTTTACAGACCTCAGTTTGATATATTTCTTGCGTCCGCAACCTACAAAAGCCAACCAACAAAAGGCAAAACCAAAGGAAGACAAAGGAATTTACAATTATCATTGTCTTTGTATGATTCACATCGATATGTTCAATTACTTCATAAAATATTATATAATTAATTAATATTTATCATCGTTTTATTTCACTGTTTTTTGATATGTTGGATAGATAATGTTTATAACTGTTAGAGACATAATTTCCTCTCGTCGCACTGTAGCTAAAATTTATCTCATGGATGTTACATCCAGAAACTGCCTCTACGTCCGTAGATCTGTTTCGTTATGAGCGACGTGCTGAGTCCTATCTGCAAGACAGTCTTGAATCAATCTGCGTAGCTATGTTCACCCACTTACGTATGGCGTCTGTAGAAAACGTGATTTTCTCAGGGGTACAGGATATCCCAAAAGCTACGCTACAACTTTAAGTACAATGTCGAGTGACATTGTCATTAAGGTTATAACATACCTCTTGGAACACCATGTACCTTAGAGTTAACTTAGAGAATAAATGTAAAGTTGCATGATGCGCGAACTCAAAAGATATTATTCTAGTTCTTTACCGAAGATCTACGCTCGCTTCCCTTGTGATAAGTACAGTCTAGTCGATGTTCAAACTCGGTCCCAGCCCGTTGTATAACATCTACGTCAGCAGTCTCAATAGCTGCCGTTATTCTTTCCTTTAAAGCACAAAGCGTTGGCTTGTCATCTGGCTTCATTTCGTGTAACAAATGCAGTCTCTACGCAGATAGATGACGGCGATTTTAGAGTACCGGGTGCAATGTCCTACGAGGGATTCGCAGTTATTTTGCAACCTTACGGACGGATTTACGTTGTCAACGCTGGAAAGCCTGTCTAGTTTTCCCCGCATCGTCTTTCTTGTCCTTGGTTTGCCTACATGATGCTTCACATCTACGCTCTCTTTTTCCATAAGTTTCCTGTGCCATTTTCTTATCGATGGGTCAGGGGATGGTGGTTCCCCGCATCGCGTTGTGAAACTTCTCTGAACTTGGGTGCCTGACTTCGTTTAGTAATCCAAGCCACTAATTGTTTTTTTTTTCTTCTGCAGAACGCATTCTTCCATTCATTTATTGTGCTCCTACCACCCTGCAGCACCGAAGAAAAACTTTATGTCGGTTATGTTGCCCTTGTCGTCTGGAAAGGTTAAACATTGATTCATTACCTTACAAAAAACGTTTGACTGGTGTATCTGAAAAAAACTTACTTTTTTCTCTAAGTAAATTACAAGTCCAGTTATATGACACTGATTCTGTAACTAATCACTGTTCGGTTTGCGTTGAGCAGGCCAGCACGAACTGATTTCGTCGTTGCAAGTTGCATCAGTTGCTCAAAGTACAGAATTACCATACATACACACACACACACACACACACGCACACATACGCACAATACAAACTTCTTAAAAAGTTACAACGATTAAGTGCGATAGTGAGAGTCACTTTCTAATGTTACAAGTAATCAAATCGCCGACTTAGCATGACTATTGATGTTAGATGAAGAAATACCTACATAACGTCTGAATGCAAGTGAAAATGGTAAGTTCAGTCAAAATGCTTAACATGATATTCTCACAAAGAGACAAACAACGTTTTAATGCGATCTCTGAATGACACGTTCCTGTGTTGGTTGTTTTTTCTCTGTGTCGGGCATTCCTCCCATAAACATACCACGAACATTATGCTTCATGACCTGATGTTTTTTGCAATCGTAACTGCACCCGAAAGTTGACCACACCTGTCAGTACAGACTAACCGTTTTGCGTACATGAGTGCATATTTCTACATACGAGCTGCTGCCCAGTGGAAAATAAACACTAATGACTTGCTCTTAGCCGGCCGAAGTGGCCGTGCGGTTAAAAGCGGTGCAGTCTGGAACCGCAAGACCGCTACGGTCGCAGGTTCGAATCCTGCCTCGGGCATGGATGTTTGCGATGTCCTTAGGTTAGTTAGGTTTAACTAGTTCTAAGTTCTAGGGGACTAATGACCTCAGCAGTTGAGTCCCATAGTGCTCAAGCCATTTGAACCATTTTTTGACTTGCTCTTAGCACATGTACTTCGAGGCACTACTCAAAATAAAAACATACATTTTGTAATAGCTATAATCATTAGTCTGCAAATGACATACATACGAATTTAATGTTGTTCAGTGTACCGTTCTCAGTCACCAGCAGAATATCTGCACTTGTACCCGTTTCACCCTGTATATGTATCAGCCACTTTTCTAGGTAATCGCAACAGAAAATGAAACATTTTCTGTAGCTGTTCACAAGCTTTATATACTTTCTGCACTCTCGGTTATTGTCTAGCCGCTGAACAATTCAATAGTTGGGTGTTATTTGTACAGGACCCAAAATCCCGCAAATTCTACAATTTTTGATGGAGATGGAAATCACTTGGACTTAGGTACTGGCTATAAGGTGGATGTTCAAAAACTTAAACTGCCGATTCAGTTTTTTCGTCGGCTAAGAATGCAGAATGCGGGTTATTGTTATCGAGAAGAAACACAATGTCTCTGCATAAGAATCTTCGCTGTTTCTTCTGAACGACACAGCGTAGGCGCTGGGGAGTCTGACCGGAGACCACCGCATTTATGGTGAGGTGAATTGGACGCCCTGTCGATCCACGCACACTGTGGCCATAAGGAGCCAGGGATAAATAAATTTAGTCCAGCCAATTGTGGCGCGATGGTACAGCAGGCTTATATTGTGACTAAAGTTAAAGAAACAATCCTAGGTTGCGCACTGCTTTTTACTGGATTAAGAACGACGCGCTTCAACCCGGTAGGGCATCATAAGGTTATCTTGTTCTATGAGGCCGACATCACATGTCGTACATCGCACGAGATAGCCTGATGATGTCCTACCGGGGAGAAAAGCGTCGTTTTGGAAGCAATACAGAGCACTGTGCATGCTAGTACTGTTTTTGTTAAAATTAAATTATAATTTATATGGTATTTTTGGTTTTTCTAGATTTCGTGGATGATGCCACTGCATGACTGCCGGATTGTTTCTAGAATTTTATGCAAAACTCAGATCTCGTCACCAGTGACAATGAGGCGCAAAAACTCATCGCCGTCCTTGTCGTACAGAGTTAGAAATATCAGAGCAGCTACCATTCATTGTTTCTTGTGTTCTGTAAAAAGCCAATGAACCCAGCTGGAGCAGCCACTTCTACATTACTCTTCTTACACCAAACCATCAATAATAATTTGATAAAAAAAACCGACCACGAATTTTCGGGTTAGTGCAGTTTAAACCCATCGATAGAGATTCGTCTCTCCAGCTGAATTGTTTCCTCAATCCTTGATTTAACCTCGTGAGTTCGTAGAGCTGACCGTTCCTCGGCACGAATATTCGTTCGTCTGCCAATAGAGAGGATGCACCGTTTCTGAACTGAATCTGCGGTCATCACATTTTTATAACCGTCGGTTACTTGTTTGTAAATTTCTATACAACGGTCTTTTCTTTACATTATGAAACCGTATAATACCGCGAACTTCATCTCACCTGGCATTTTAAAGTCGTGCAAATAGACAGTAAATACACGTTCCTTCTCGTAGTTATTGTCATACAGGTTCCAACTATTAGGAAAGTGTAGGCCCACGGCGGCTGTTGGCGGCGGCGGCGGCGGCGGCGGCGGCGGCGGCGGTGGTGGTGGTGGTGGTGGTAGTAGTGGTGCAGGAGAGGAGGAAGGGGGAGGGGAGAATTGCCTTACTCGTCAGTTAAAAACTTCCTTTGCTTTTATTGTATGATCCTCGCGGGGCCAATGATGGTTACGCTGCAGACTTACTACCGTGTGCTTAATGCTAGTTTGGATACGCACGGCAAAGGCACGTGAACAGCAGGTCCCATAGCTCGTAACTCTCCTTGTGTGGAAAGTGCCGAGGCCGTAGAGACGTAGAGTGCATGGAGGATATCAAAGACGTCGCCACATGAGCGCCGCCCTACCTGCTCCGGGTGGCAAGAGGCTGGAGAGAGCCGCGCCGGTAGCAGAGACGCTGCGCCCCTGAATTATGAAGCGGCCGCGGCTTCCGGCCGGAGCAGGACTTCCGCGGTGCGCCGCGCACTCGCTACACTGCTTCGCTCTCAACCGAGTGACCCTCTTGGAGTTCTACCCGATCCCTCTGGCACCTCTCACGACCTCCGCCACGTCCAAAGGTATTATCAAAGAGATTCGGGGTAGACGTTCGCCTATGTGTGCACAGATTGTTAATTACCAAAGTGGATATTTCACAAAAGAAATTGGTTGGAACGATAAAAAGGGAAGCAAAGGGTGTCTACAACTCATACATAAACCAGAATGCATTTCTCAGAACTGAAGAACATGAAAGAGAAGTAGTAGTTGAGAAGAGAAATTATTAATTTTTAGTAAAAATCGGTACAAATTGCAATAAATTTTTATTTTTAATTCTGGTTTGCAATTTCGTTCTACAAGACAGTCATCACACCAAGGCTCTGAAATATACATCGTCCATCCAAAATGTTGCGAGATTGATTTTCTTCCTGGCGTCAGCTCAGTACGGTGGCAGCTTGAACTAACAACTGTACACAACAAATATGCATTCGACCAACAGTTTGTGAGCATGCAGTGCTAAGTACGGGACGTGCGACCATAGTGTGGAAAATTGTTGTGTCATAAATCACCTGGAGAAACAGCTATAAATCAAGAGTTAATGATATTCTCCAGAATGTATTGAAGAAGGGAAATGTGTGTCTGCGATGTTTGTCCCACAAGATTTGACTTCCGAACAAAAGCAACTCTTGGCCACAAGCCACGAGTTGATCGAATTACTAAATGAGGTCAACTCGTTTCTGGAAAAAAATCATCAAAGACGACGAGACTTGGTGTCACGGATGCGAAACTACCAAAATATACATGATGGGTCGACACTTTAACGACATATCCGACTTTGAAGCCTATGTGACCAACAACTTGAACAACATTCATGAGATGGAGTTTTGACGTGACTGTTCCGTTCATTGTACTCAATTGGGGAGGGACTACCTAGAACACTGTCTTAACGTTTGCATATTTTTTATCAATCCAGCAGGCCGCGGTAGCCGAGCGGTTATAGACGCTTCAGTCCGGAACAGCGCGACTGCTACTGCCGCAGGTTCGAATCCTGCCTCGGGCATGGATGTGTGCGATGCCTTAGGTTGCCTAGGTTACTTAGGTTTAAGTAGTTCTAAGTTCTAGGTGACTGATGACCTCAGATGTTAAGTCGCTTGGTGCTCAGAGCCATTTGAACCATTAATCCATACTCGACAATTCTTGCACTTGCGTGGTATAAAAGTTATTAAGGATCATATATGACAAAAATTACCCACCTAAAGAGCTAACTTAAAGGCAATGTTAGTTCTGATATAAGAAAAGGTGTTACCCAGAAGATGTGTGCAGCTGGTGCACCGAGCCACTATGTAGTAGCGGCTGTAAAAGGGGTAAAGTTCCATGTCCTGGCCATAGACAGTCCTATCGGTCCCGATCGACCACCATATCACCCTCTCCCAGTGACTTCACTGGATGCGATGTCGACAGCACACACTCTCACCGTCTCTGTCGAATTTCTGTCTGTCAAGTAACTCCCCAGCTGTCCTCACGAGGCTGAGTGCACCCAATTTCAACCCTCCCGCCAATGAAAAATTACTGACAGTACCAGGAATCAACGGCAGGACCTCCGCATGCCAGTCAGTCGCGCTGCCCGCTCAACTACATAGCTGGACTTTATAGGCTGGTACTTGTCACGAATTATTGACTAGCAAGCAAAGGGTATGGGTTATAAAGGGAAGTTCCAGTTGCTGTTCCTCAAGAGATCCTTAGTAAAAAAGGATAAAAATCCACAAATAACTTCTGTAGAAACTGGAAAACCTCATATTGCACACGAAAACGTAACACGGTATTGCTCACAATCTACCAATAAATTTGAAAATATTTAAGTCCGAAATCAGCAACCAGAATTTTGAAAACTTTCCTCTGTCTTATAATTAGCTGAGCTATAAGGCTGTGTATATGTTGCCACGGTAGCTAGCGGAGAACATACATTCTGCTAAACAAGGATTATGTTGTGCAGAACGTCAACAGTGGCCACGGAGACGCAAGTCTGCTTCCACAGCTTTCCCAGGTGCAGCTCCTATGGCTGGTGGACCCGTGCGGCGAAGTTGGCCAGCCGATTGTCGGTGTTATGCGGTGTCTAGTCATAACTCTCCCAATTGCATACGTAGACAATTTGCTTATTAAAATTACTAAAAACGGGTTAAAGTATACTACAGAAAACATTATAACAGCTTAAATAAAATTCTGCCATCTAGCGTGCTGTTAACCGAATCAGTAGGTTGTGTTTAAGTTTTCGTGGTAACCGCCATGTAAAGTACGTTCTATTGAGCAACGAATATGTAATCCAGGCCAAAATCGGTCGCCACGGGGCCGCCAGTGAGTTTTTGTAGCCGCTGAAGGTCAAGTTTAGCTATATGCAATGGCCACCGCTCCTCGTTTGGCAACATCGTGCCACTGAATATGTAATCATAGCCTTTGTACTTCCTGTCATAGACATCTGTTTCATGAGTACTAAAATAATTTAAAATGTACTAGGGTAAAATATAATAGTGGCTACAATAAATCACGCTGTTCAAATACACTCCTGGAAATTGAAATAAGAACACCGTGAATTCATTGTCCCAGGAAGGGGAAACTTTATTGACACATTCCTGGGGTCAGATACATCACATGATCACACTGACAGAACCACAGGCACATAGACACAGGCAACAGAGCATGCACAATGTCGGCACTAGTACAGTGTATATCCACCTTTCGCAGCAATGCAGGCTGCTATTCTCCCATGGAGACGATCGTAGAGATGCTGGATGTAATCCTGTGGAACGGCTTGCAATGCCATTTCGACCTGGCGCCTCAGTTGGACCAGCGTTCGTGCTGGACGTGCAGACCGCGTGAGACGACGCTTCATCCAGTCCCAAACATGCTCAATGGGGGACAGATCCGGAGATCTTGCTGGCCAGGGTAGTTGACTTACACCTTCTAGAGCACGTTGGGTGGCACGGGATACATGCGGACGTGCATTGTCCTGTTGGAACAGCAAGTTCCCTTGCCGGTCTAGGAATGGTAGAACGATGGGTTCGATGACGGTTTGGATGTACCGTGCACTATTCAGTGTCCCCTCGACGATCACCAGTGTAGGAGATCGCTCCCCACACCATGATGCCGGGTGTTGGCCCTGTGTGCCTCGGTCGTATGCAGTCCTGATTGTGGCGCTCACCTGCACGGCGCCAAACACGCATACGACCATCATTGGCACCAAGGCAGAAGCGACTCTCATCGCTGAAGACGACACGTCTCCATTCGTCCCTCCATTCACGCCTGTCGCGACACCACTGGAGGCGGGCTGCACGATGTTGGGGCGTGAGCGGAAGACGGCCTAACGGTGTGCGGGACCGTAGCCCAGCTTCATGGAGACGGTTGCGAATGGTCCTCGCCGATACCCCAGGAGCAACAGTGTCCCTAATTTGCTGGGAAGTGGCAGTGCGGTCCCCTACGACACTGCGTAGGATCCTACGGTCTTGGCGTGCATCCGTGCGTCGCTGCGGTCCGGTCCCAGGTCGACGGGCACGTGCACCTTCCGCCGACCACTGGCGACAACATCGATGTACTGTGGAGACCTCACGCCCCACGTGTTGAGCAATTCGGCGGTACGTCCACCCGGCCTCCCGTATGCCCCCTATACGCCCTCGCTCAAAGTCCGTCAACTGCACATACGGTTCACGTCCAGTGTTAAAGACTGCGATGGAGCTCCGTATGCCACGGCAAACTGGCTGACACTGACGGCGGCGGTGCACAAATGCTGCACAGCTAGTGCCATTCGACGGCCAACACCGCGGTTCCTGGTGTGTCCGCTGTGCCGTGCGTGTGATCATTGCTTGTACAGCCCTCTCGCAGTGTCCGGAGCAAGTATGGTGGGTCTGACACACCGGTGTCAATGTGTTCTTTTTTCCATTTCCAGGAGTGTATATGCTTCAAAAACTAACTATTCTAAGCGTTACATTATTTCTTAGTATCCCTTCTTTAAAAATGTAATGGAATAGTGTCCCCCTACAGAATCACGCTATTGTGTGCACACACCATTAAAAGCATGATGCTTTAGGAATGGAATACTATTTACATTATAGAGGATGTTAAAATTGTAAAATGCAAAAGCCGGAGTCGTCTGCCGACATTTCAACGTGTAAATCGTACAAACATTTTTCTTTGAAGTTTGTATTCTCATTAAACAAATTTCAATTTAACTCTCGTGTTGGCTAAGGCTTTTTACTTCTTCTGAAGCATCTACCAATAAACTTTAGGAGCGTTTTTTTTATATTTTTAAACTGTCTTTCATGGTGCCTACTGAGTGCTCACTATTAATAATGTGCCGACGAAACATAAATTTGCCACTTGTTACTGCTGTGGTTTTCCTTTGAATCATTTAAAGCAATGGTGACATGGGTGTTCTCCATATTGTTTATCACAGTCATTTAATTTAATGTTTGCAGCTCGTGGTCTTGCGGTAGTGTTCCCGCGCGCGGGGCCCCGGCTTCGATTCCCAGCGGGGTCAGGGATTTTCCCTTCCTCGAGATGACTAGGTGTTGTTGTGTTGTCGTCAAAATCATCATTCATCACCCATTACGGTCGGAGGAAGGCAATGGCAAACCACTTCCGCTACGACTATGCCTAGTCGGCGATGCGGGTCTCCCGCATCGTTCCCTAGGCTCCTCGGAGTATGGGACCTCACCATCATTACATTTAACATTGCAAATACCAGAATGGTCAAAAAAAACTATTGCCAGGGTCACCTACAAGGTATTTTAGTTTCATCTTCAAAGAGTTCCTGGTGACATAACATGTATTAATAGTTATATTGTGAAATAACATTCCTATCTTATCTGAAATATTGCTCATTCAAGTAATGTCGATGAAACTGGGTAATTCTATGGTTAACACATTTATTGGTCTCAATTTTACGTTATTAAAAATGGCAGCCACTTCTACAATATTATAGTCATTGACTCTGACAATTTATTTCAAATTTACAAATTAATTTTCAATTTCTACAAGTTACAAAATCGAATACACAGTTATATGAATCATACACATACATAATGTCTTTCAACATTTATAAGGATAACATGATTTTGAATTACGTCTTCGTCTATATGATTACTCTGATATTCACAATAAAGTGAATAAAGTGCCTGGCAGAGGGCAACTGCAACTGTAGTTGCAGGTTTTCTAAATATGTCGAATTTATATCGGCCTCTTTATTGCCAGTTGTCAAGTTCAAGATATTAATTCGTTTTTATTCTTTATATTCGACTGCAAGTTGCAGCTTATGATGAATACTTCTTAAAATTTGTGAAACATTATCGACTTCACCTTTATTGCCCCTATGAAGTATCATACTATCATCATTGTATCTTTCGTAATAAGTTGCTTTATCTCTAATTTTTAGGTTTTCTTCAAAAATTTACATTCTGTGTAGCTGACGACTGTATCTGCAACTGCCTCATTGAGGAAACTGCACCTAGCCAGCCCTTTTCTGACAGTGTAATTTATTATTGAAAATTGTTAAAATCCAACACACTTTTTAAGCGAAGCTTTAAATCCCACTAGCACACTTGCGTTCATCTTTATATATTTCAGAAAATTGCCCTCAATGACGTCAGTTACATCTTTGATGGATGTGTTTGTATGAGGCATTTAAATTTCTAATGATGCGAAATTAGCACCACAAGGAATGTCTGTGTTATAGATAACGTGGGACAGTTCGTAACTGGTTTTGATAGTAAATGTTTATTTGGAGGTGTATAAGTAATTAGTACATAATTTAAGTGCTTATGAGTTAATGTGTGAGAAGGAGAGTTAATGTTATTTACATTAGATCGAAGCAGAATACCCAGGTGGTGCAATCGTTGTTGCACTCTTAGTGTAGACAAGTGTGGGTTCATCACTTTTAGATATTGTTTCTCTTTTGGTACAAACAAAATGTTATTTTCAAGTATGAGGCTTATAACTTCTGTTTGGAACTTCATAGTCATATCTTTTGTTATTCCACAAATCCCATTTTCATTCAAAAAATGATTAGATGTATCAGTGTAATCATCCTCTCTGATGATGACATATGTTATTAGCTTATTATTGATGCTTTAAAAGTATTTAAACCTGTGTTAGATTTTCATTTAAATTTTTATTTCAATAAATTACTTGATTTCCAGGGCTATTTAATTTTTTTTATTTTTATTTGTATTTACACAGTTTTCTCTTGTACTCGCTATCTAGATATATGCAATAATACATTTTACATTAATCTGGTGTAAATTAAGCACGGTATTGTATTTAACACCTTTAAACTGAATTTTGAGAAGGTTCATTACCCTTATATAGATCTAGCTGCAGTATCCAGCTTCACTCAGGGAGTTGATACAAACTTTAAAGTATAAGAGGTAAAAAATATTGAAAACATATTGTAACTATTTATAATTCTTCTAAAAGGAGAAGAGGTAAGAAATTTTATTGAAAACATATTCCAACTCTTTACAGTGCTTATTTATCGAGAGCAGTCTCCTTCTGTTATTGGGGGTATATATTTACAATTTCTTTCGAATTTGTTACTCAAGAGCAAGCTAAGTATAGTTGAGCATCAGAGAAGCAGGAGTCTTTCAGGTTGATGCTGCATTGTTTCAGAGTTTGTCCTTGCGCTTTGTTAATTGTAGAACTGTAGTCTAATTCGATTATAATCCCAATATTTTAAATAGGAATGACAGTTCAGTAGAGACCAGTGGTATTCTGTGGATAAATAGTGTGAAGGGGTTGGAAAGTATCAACCAACCAGTTGCAAACCTAAGGTTTATTTAGCTGTTGACCTAAGTTTCGATATTTATGAAAATTTCTTTTCAGAAGGAGTGGGCCCTAAAAACGTATATAAACGGTTACAAATTATTCTTACATATGTAACAACTTATTGATAATACAAAAATATTTGTGAGGTAAGCGAACTCATTGCTACATCACATGGCGGTAAATTAACTGAAGCCGAGCGGATCTTGTCATATACAAAACTGATATAAAAATCGATTGATACAAAAACTAAAAACATCATATGCTATGGGTTAAGACAGCAGCCAATAACACTCAATGTATGTGAGAATAAATGCACGAATGTATTCGCCCACTAGTATAGCCTCTTCTCTACATAAAATTATTGAAGTATGATGTAATAAGCAGTTTGGCAACACAGGGAATTTTCGGGGCTAAAAGTTTCAGTGGGAGGTCGAGGACTGCACAGTGACCAGCTTCTAATGAATTTAGGCTACAGCTGTTACGGAGAAATGAAGAGGCTTGAACAGCACAGACTAGCGTGGAGAGCTGCATCAAACCATTCTTCGGACTAAGTACAGTAGCGACAATATGACAGACCACAAAAAATACAGAATTAAGGAACATATTTTAAGCTTCTGCTTTATGAAATTTTCGTAGAACGCACATATTCTCAATAAAATTAAATACACTTACCGCAGACTGAGAGTTAGCGGCAGTCAGCTCGTACTTTCCGTCCAGGTGATATAAACTGCCTTAGATAACGGTGACCTGATTAGTGTCGTGGTACTTGACTTTCGGGATGCATTCAACACCTCACGGAATAAAATCTGCATAAAAAAAATACGTATGTGTGCGCCATCGGTTCTTTCGGACATCTCTTTCGGTCATTTCACAAAGAGCAGAATATATGTGTATAAAGGCGAGACGGCCTTTGATCTCTTCAGTGTAGATTCACACCAAGCCTTAACTCGTATAGGAATTGGCGAAATACCGCGGGTACTGGGAATGACAGGCTAGGGGCGCTACGTTAGTAGTGTGTACATAAGTTGAAAATTTGAGTCTGACGAGAGGCTTGCTGGGGTAGTCAGTGCAGGTGCGGTGACCACTGTCTCCGGGTGGCTTAGTGGTCAGAGCATCTACCTAGTAAGCAGGACAGCTGGGTTCAAATCCCGGTCCGCCACAAATTTTCAGCTTCCTCCATTGATTTAAATCATTAACGGCTAGTAGCCAATATCTGTAATTCCTTTCTATCTCAACATAATACGAACTTAACGAGTATCGGGCTAAATCTGTGATGGGATTGAGGATTTTCTGGCTGACAGAATACAATACGCATTTCTTAAAGGACAAGATTAAATCTGTATAGGTAATTTCTGGAATACCATAATGGGAAGTTGCTAGCTATTACTGATTGCAGCGATCTAGCAGATACAGAAGGGATCTTCGTGATTATGTTCGCAAACGACGATCTTTCCTTTAGGAAGGTTGTAACAACAGATGACTAGCGAAATGCAGACTGATCTGTAAAGGACCACAGGGTGGTGCAGGGATTGCTATTTCAGTCTTGACGTGGATAAATATTACGTAGTGGGCATGAATATGTGGACCAGGTTCCCAGTGTAGTGGAGTTTGGCTGGGGGTTCTGCAAGCATCGGCTATTAAATTATTTTAAAAAATTTTCAGTGCCAGAGCACATGCAGAAGAAACAAGGTAAAATCTTATACTCAAACTTCTAAAATAATTAGCATCAGATGAACATTAATATAAGTGTGAAAGAAATATTATTTGCCCCACAGCAATAAATAATAATATCTCGAAGGCGACAAAGAAAAAAAAAATGTTTCAAGCTAAAACACAAGTTTAGATATCAGTAAAAATTGATTAGGCCCAAAAAAATAGTTTCACAATTGTGAAGAGCTAGGATCATGGCAGCACCAACTACTCAACCACAATTTGGATAGATAAAACATATACACAACACAATCTACACAGATACACCCAAACTACTGCACAGTCACTAAAAGTTTGCATATATGGCAGTAGGATTTCAAAGTTTATCACAAAGACACTCTTACATCACGCCACGGGTCATCGTCCTTTCGCTATTTAAGATCAGTACTGATACAGTTAGATCACACCAAGTCCTCGCTGCTCTTCCATAATTCAAATACAGTAACTACCACACAATCAGAGCACACCACAGCTGCATTGTGTTTTTCAGTATAATGCACCTGTAGAAAACACGATTCTACCAACCGAGGCGCACCACGGTGTCGTCGTGTTTTGACCGTTAGATCTGTAATAAGCACCAACACCCCCACAAATGCAAATGTGAAACACACGGCAGCACAAGACACTCTGATGCCTTGTTGTAGATCCATAGTAACAGAAACTCTCTTCAGCCCTTCTTCCTTGCCTCACACCTGCCGTATCTTCTACATGTCTGAAGGAAAAACCCCATCTGCTGCCTCAGCCAGACGACGAATGCGCTGCAGCTGGCGACACCCTGTATTGACAGTTGCAGTCCAGCTGTCCGCTGCCTCCACGCTGCTTCACCGTTCTTGTCTAGTGTCCGGATGTTTCCGATGCCACCCTCGACAGTAGTAGAGACAAGCACGGCCAACGCTTCGTACCACAGTGACGCCGAACCCAAGGTCTGTCCGCCGCTCCCCACAGCGTGGCCAGGTGCTGGTTCAAGTTGATGCTGCCGCTTCAGCTCCGTAGCCTATTGTAGATTTAAAACTCCAGCCGCTACAAAATGACCGCAGCCATCCTCCATCCGTCTGCCCAGGCTATCCTGCTCTGCAGCTGTCGGAACCAGCGACTCGGGAACGTAAACAGGACCAATGCTTCACCCTAGACAGCAAGATTCACTATGTCCCCACTTCCGTTTCGTACCACCGGACTGACAACGGCTGTGTTGGGCTATCCCAGAAAACCTCGGCGAGCGCTGCCTCCACCTGTGCGCTTACACATGCGCCTGCTGGTGACACTTAGATGCCTAACCCGAGAAGACGCAGGAATTCAAACGTGCTCTGAGCACTATGCGACTGAGCACTATGCGACTTAACTTCTGAGGTCATCAGTCGCCTAGAACTCAGAACTAATTAAACCTAACTAACCTAAGGACGTCACACACATCCATGCCCGAGGCAGGATTCGAACCTGCGACCGCAGCGGTCGCTCGGTTCCGGACTGCAGCGCCTAGAACCGCGCGGCCACTACGGCCGACGCGCGAAATAACAAATTTATGGCACAACTACGTGAAGATATCCATTGCCGTTATTACTGGAGGCCTCATGTATGTTGCTGTACGTTACTGCACGCTGCGTAATTGAAGCCACGGTAATGTTTTGAAGTACCCGGCGTCCCCACAGTGTGACATCGTTACTAGAATCAAGTCCGAATCCTACAGAAGGGCTGCCAGTGAAGAACAACACGTATCACTCAAAGGAAATGTGCTAGAAACACCGACGTACAGGCAGAACGCAAGTGGACTCTTGATTGGAGAGTGCAGCTATTGAACCAAACATTGACTATTTCAGTATACACAAATTTAAGAAATTTATGGAACCTTCTGTATGTGACATGTTACTGCGGTTGGTCAGGTTTGAATTGGCAATCCGCAGACTTCAACCAGCGCCGCAAAAACCCTACGTGACACTGAATGCAGCTCAGTTTGGGGAAATATGGCCTCATCAGGTTTCCCAAACGGATTCTATAATGTCCGCAGAGCTAAACTTAGTACTGGGTGGTGATATCCCAGATACAGTAATCTAAAGTCTCTATGACAGAACAGAGATTTAAACTGTCGCCTTGCAAAAGAATTAATGCCGACTAGGGAGTAAGATTTAGGCGTTTTGTGCTTCTCCTGCTCCTTTTCAATATTTATCACAGGAGCAAAAGAGCGTAGCAATAATCGTGATTTGCACAAATTGTGATAAAGCTCGAAATACTACACTTAAGATCCAAAGAAGGTGATACGCCTGCCTAATGTCCTGTGGAGCCCCCGCGAGTACGCAGAAGTGCCCCATCACGACGTGGCATGGACTCGACTACTGTCTGAAACAGTGCTGGAGGGAATTGACACCATGAATCCTGCAGGGCTGTTCATTAACCTATAAGAGTAAGAGGTAGTGGAGATCTCTTCCGAACAGCACGTTGCAAGGCATCCCAGATATGCTCAATAATGTTCATATCTGGGGAGTTCTATGACCAGCGGAAGTTTTTAAACTCAGAAGAGTATTCGTGGAGCCACTCATTAGCAATTCTGGACGTGTGGGTTGTCGAATTGTCCTGCTGGAATTGCCCAAGTCCATCGGAATGCTCAATGGACATAAAAGGAAACACGTGATCAGACTGGATGCTTGCGTACGTGCCACCTGTCAGAGTCGTATATAATCCCCTGTCTCCATTCCCCTGTCTCCATATATGTACACGTCCATCCGCTCGATACAATTTGAACCGAGACTCGTCCTACCAGGTGACATGTTTCCAGGCATCAACTGTCCAATGTAGGTGTTGAGGGGTCCAGACGAGGCGTTGGTCCCGTTCTTGCAGGATCTTTTTCCGGCCCCAGCGATGTCGGAGATTTTATGTTTTAGCGGATTTCCTACAGTTACGGTGCACTCATGAGATGGTCGTACGAGGAAATCCCCACTTCATCGCTACCTTGGAGACGCTTTGTCCCATTGCTCGTGTGCCGACTATAACACCATATTCAAACACATTTAAATCTT
Organism: Schistocerca serialis cubense; assembly: GCF_023864345.2. Classification (NCBI taxonomy): domain Eukaryota; kingdom Metazoa; phylum Arthropoda; class Insecta; order Orthoptera; family Acrididae; genus Schistocerca; species Schistocerca serialis. The sequence continues at coordinate 443,683,138 of NC_064638.1, read as the reverse complement.
GATAATCTGCCGTTGTAGCAGCAGTAACCGATGTAACAACTGCGCCAGACGCTTCTTGTCTTATATAGGCGTTGCCAACCGCAGTACCGTATTCTGCCCGTTTACTATCTCTGATTGAATACGCTTGTCTATACCACTATCTTTGGCGTTTTGGAGTATTTTATACACAGACAATTCAGCCACAATACAACTGAAGACGACTTACAAGTGTCACTACATAAAACTGCATATAAAACTGCACGTACTTTATCACTATAAGGGACTACTAAAGCACGACAGGAAACTAAAAGTAGTGGTATTCCAAGGCCAGGATTCTTAGATTCAGAAATAGTGTTGGGTATCAATACCGTCAAATAAGAAATGCCCAGGATAAAATGAAAGTGTTAATAGACTGTCGATGTCGTAAGAACCAATAATCTCACTATGACAAACAGTACAAGAAAAAACCTAAATACTCGTAAAATAGATGCGATGGAAGTTAACGTATAGCAACAGATACTCAAGCTACGCCCTACTGAAAGGCTAATTGGATTGTCTTCAAGAGTGTGGACTGTTGAAGCGTGACTTCTTCGAGATGTTAAAGGGAGATGAAACCGGAGATGAATAAGTATCTGTAGTATAATGAACACAATAATGGAGGAGAGGTGTCCTTACAATGATAATCTGGCAAAGATTGGGGGAATTGGCTTACTATTAGAAGGCCCGAGAAAATCAAGGAAACGATGGAAAATGTAACAGTTTACGCACTCTAATCCTTGTGTGAAAATAAATAATGAATTTTATGAATACGGAGATGATGATGATAATCATGATGATGATAATCATAATGATGATAATCATAATGATGATAATAATTGAGTTTGGTCCTTGGATATATTAACTAAATGCGCTTCTGCGTACACATCACGCAGCACCATATCACGCACACAGTAGCAGCAATTCTGTTTCACTAAAATTTCGGTATGAGAACGATAATCTCACGTCCGTAAAGGCCGGCCACTGTGGCCGAGCGGTTCTAGGGGCTTCAGTCCGACACCACGCGGCTGCTACGGTCGCAGGTTCGAATCCAGCCTCGGGCATGGATGTGTGTGATGTTCATAGGTTAGTTGGGTTTGAGTAGTTCTAAGTCTAGGGGACTCCTGACCTCAGACGTTAAATCCCATGGTGCTTAGAGCCATTTGAACCATTTGAACACCCGTAAAGCAATGTTTATTTCACAAACTACTAAAGAACATAAAGCTTGAACGCTGAGGAACAGTTTTGTGTGCTATATTAGTGTACCGTAAACCACAGGAATATCTCTTCACTATGTTGCAGGGTAAATGGAAAAATCTTATTTTGAGTTTGAGAGAATTTAATGAAAGTCTTTCTTTGGAACTGAACGCTGTAACAGAAATAAATGAATAGGCTACGCCTTATTAATTATTGAGGTAGTTACAGAGGAGTTGATGCAATGAGATGTTTTACCACAGAGGATACTTCTACGTAGGATGTCACTTTGGTAATTCCAGATATGAACAGCATGCTGTTTTAATTATTGTAGCAATTTTAAATATTATTTGATTTGGTCGTTGGTACGGCAAAAATAAAATAACCGTTTATCTTTGTCAAGGGTGCGAGGAGAATACATATTGGAACAACGTTAAATATGGCTTTAATCTCATGACGCATGAGATGTAAATATGTATCCATGCGTAGGATCCTGAATTCGCATTGTTGGAGCGCTTTTTAACAGCGCTGCAGGTGTGGCTGTCATATTAATGTTATCTCGTGAAAGCTTAATAGCAACAGTGAACTGTGTCGCAGTTATCATGGCCGTAGCATCGACACTATTTTGTGACGAGCAGCCATAAAACTCATCCGATTATTTTTTCTGACGGCCTTCGAGATAATGGAACTGTTTTTACTGGTCGCTCTCGACGAGCGAGGTGCTTCGTTGAAGCGCACAGCACACTGTTTGGTATGGAAATTAGCGTCGCTGCCAGCCCCAAGTTCCACATGCAAAGTGAACAAGTGGCAAAGAGTACCGATCGGGAATATTTATAAATATTAATATGATTTCTACCTCCATTCCTGACACGTTTGTGAATAAATTACGCATAGCGATGCTACGACAAATCTAGTTCACGTCTATACTTGGAGCCCATAAATTTAGATCGAGAGTCTACATTCGATAGTGACTGCTTTACAGGAACTGGTTAATGAAACAGAATAAACTTAGAACGACTGCTGTTGGAGTAAAAGGTTTATCATTTCGATATCTAGGACCTGCCGTCAATAGTTATCTATTTCTAAATAAGTGACGTAGGAACGAAGATTAGAGTTTATCGACCCGTCGACGCCTGCATTGTTCAGACAGAGACTGAAAACGAATGGGTGGGCCCACGGATGGTTACCTATCTGATTCAAAGAGCCATCCTGGCAGTGCCCTAATTAACTGTAGTAAGACAGAAGACACTAATCTGAATGAGCTGAGAGAAATTTGAATCCTGCCCCTGCAGAAGTCGTAAGTAACTCGTTAACAGTGCTGCTTCGCATGGCTTCAGTAATTCTGCAGTGAAATGTTTCGGTATTATGCCATTCGTTTAGTTGGACATTTGGCTAGTACAAAAGGTGTCCATCATTTCCATTCCATACTTGTGCAGTCTGTCTAGGGTAGTTTGTGGATGAAGTTTTATGTCGGGAAACACATCACTTCCGTGCTACAAGGGGGAACAAAATCATTTCAGATCCTTAACTTTCAAGCTAACACTTATCTTTCTTTGGTAGGCAGGAACAAAAAGATCGTTATAACGACAGCTGTGTTCGCTATGCAAACTTTACATGCGACGTAATATTCTTTACCCTCTTTCAGTAATAGATTTTCAGTGCACATAGACCCACACGTAAACATTTTTGTGGAATCTATAACCCATACACCTTGTTCCACCTTAGCAGGCATCCGATGTTCAGTTCCACAAAGCCAAACAAATCATGAGGCTTCGGCCGGCTGATGTTCGGATAATTGTTGATACATTAATTCACTCGCGAATGTCTCTTTCCCTTCCGTAGGAGAAATCATAGCTACTCATAGACATGTTGCCATCGACGTTACAGCATGAGGTGCCAACACTGGCGACATATCTCGCTATCAATGAGTTGGTTAAAGTTTGCCGCTGAGACATCACTACTCATAATGCGCAGGTGCATTGTGCACCTACTTCCCTCTTACTGTACTCATCGCTCTTCTGACAGCGGGCTTTTCCTGGCGTGACCAGAGAACGTCGACATGTTCTCGGTCGGAACTAGCAAATCTTGATGGTGCGCCACCGCGTCGAAACATTTATTAATGAATTTTTGATGCCAACTCTTCCTAGGAGTTGATTATTACTTCTTGCAGCTATATCAGGTAACAGTGACCCATTAATTGAAGTGAAATGCGTAAACGAATCGGTAGAAGAAATAATGATGTATTATTAACATTTGGTGATAACTGATTTCTTGAGTCATATATACTCATTAACCGGTTCTGGACAATGCTTAGTTGTTAAACTAGTCTTTTTATTTATTTATTCCAAGTTATTGGCTTTCGGTTCCTGTCCGTGCAGTCACCTTAGTAGTGGAAAGACGATACTACAGGCGACTTTCGTGTCAGTAATGATAATACGAACGTAAAGACAACAGAATATCCATTCCCCGCGCTTAAACGTATTATGTACCAACTAAGTCCACTCTTTATCTTCTAGAAGTATGTGATAGGAATCATGGAAGAGCCCAAACATTCGAAGAGTAGCATCAAAATAGGTTGGTGGATTTGGTCTTATGGGCATTAGACCGTGATCTAGGGCATGTTTTTGCGCCTAACGTTTCATCTCCAGCCACATCAGACTTCCCCAAAGGCTATAAAGGTGTAGTAACTTAAGGTGGTTTTAGCAAGCCGAAACTGTCAAAGTGATGAAATAATGAACAGCGTCAAACAGTAGCAATGAACACCTCGTTTCACACTAAAGTAGCCAATATTCGAAAATTAATTGTTTCTGATTTTTAACAATGAACAGTATTGGCGTGCTAAACAAGTTCACTTTTGAAAGTAAAGGAGCTGCGTCTTTATAGCCTCTGAGGATATCTTCCGTTGTTGGAGGTGAAACGTTAGGCGCAGAAACACGCCATGGATCATGATCTAATGTCCCTAAAACTATTATCACAAACGATATAAGTACCCGACAGAAAATACTGCAATGCGTGATTAAATGAATGTCTCTCTCTGTTTGCAATATTTTAAAGAAATACCAACTATGCAGTAGTGCTGTGACGGAATACCGAGTATTATATACACTCTTCAAGCTTTTGTGTCATTTTTGCTTCTAGCCATCGGTTTCGTGAATATCACAAATAGTCTCCTTGACTACAGTTTCTAAGCGGCTAAAACAGACCAAATGAAAATATTTACGAGAACTCGCATATACATTTAATCCCTTAAGAAACTGTTGATTATTTTGCCTCCCAGCTTAATCTTTGAAAGAAATATAGTAATTTTTACTTCAGGTGGAAAGTATTTTTTATGCAAAACAACAACATAGATTCCAATCACCGAAAAAAATACAGTTAAAGGACCATCATTGATTTAAGGCAAAATCACTTAAGGACTACTACATCTAAGTAAATTCACTGACAGCATGAAACCATTTAAAATAGACTGTATTAGGTACTTTTTTAGGACAGCTTACAACGCTGGTGCGAATTCTCATTATTTTCTGACCCTCAGGAGACATATAAACTCTTCTCTTCTGTCTCTTAAATATTGTTCTTCTTTAGTGAGGCAAGTAATAAAGTTTTCTGTTCGCTGAAGACCTAATAATAGGTCGAGCACTTAGAATATTTTTGACGGTGTTCCCAATTAGGGGACCCCTGATACAGCTAGATATGATTCTTACAGGTGTCACGTGCGTAAGCATCCTGTCTGTTCCCCTGCACCCATTCATGTTAATTCTGCATTCCGATGGACTAGGGCAATTCCAGTAGGACAATGTGTCACTCTATACGTCCAGAACTGGTACAGACTGACTCCAGGAATACTCTTCTGAGTTTAAACACTTCCGCTAGCCAGCGGAATCCCCATAAATGAACACTATTGAGCACGTCTGGAATGCCTTGCAACGTGCTGTTCAGAAGGGATCTCCACAGCATCATACTCTTACGGATTTGTGGACAGCCCTGCAGGATTCATGGTGTCAATTCCCTTGAGTACTACGTCAGACATTAGTCAAGTCCATAGCCACGTTATGTTGCGGCACTTCTGCGTGCTCGCGAGGGCGCTATATGCTATTAGCTAGATCTACCAGTTTCTTTGGCTCTTCAGTGTATGTTTCTGTGACACATATAGCTGAACGAAATCTTTCTGGTTTTTGTTGAGTTTCATCAGCAAAATCTGATAGACTGATACTGATAATGATCAGAAATTTGCTTTGGACGTCGCCTTCGTCATTTATGTAGTGACCTTCGTATATGATTGTGAATTACGCAATAACATATGCGAAACACCGATATTCTATTTTACTTCAAACGAAGAGACAGAACTCAAATGTCTTCGAGCTGTTTCCATATCAGACTTTATTTACGCTCCTGGAAATTGAAATAAGAACACCGTGAATTCATTGTCCCAGGAAGGGGAAACTTTATTGACACATTCGTGGGGTCAGATACATCACATGATCACACTGACAGAACCACAGGCACATAGACACAGGCAACAGAGCATGCACAATGTCGGCACTAGTACAGTGTATATCCACCTTTCGCAGCAATGCAGGCTGCTATTCTCCCATGGAGACGATCGTAGAGATGCTGGATGTAGTCCTGTGGAACGGCTTGCCATGCCATTTCCACCTGGCGCCTCAGTTGGACCAGCGTTCGTGCTGGACGTGCAGACCGTGTGAGACGACGCTTCATCCAGTCCCAAACATGCTCAATGGGGGACAGATCCGGAGATCTTGCTGGCCAGGGTAGTTGACTTACACCTTCTAGAGCACGTTGGGTGGCACGGGATACATGCGGACGTGCATTGTCCTGTTGGAACAGCAAGTTCCCTTGCCGGTCTAGGAATGGTAGAACGATGGGTTCGATGACGGTTTGGATGTACCGTGCACTATTCAGTGTCCCCTCGACGATCACCAGTGGTGTACGGCCAGTGTAGGAGATCGCTCCCCACACCATGATGCCGGGTGTTGGCCCTGTGTGCCTCGGTCGTATGCAGTCCTGATTGTGGCGCTCACCTGCACGGCGCCAAACACGCATACGACCATCATTGGCACCAAGGCAGAAGCGACTCTCATCGCTGAAGACGACACGTCTCCATTCGTCCCTCCATTCACGCCTGTCGCGACACCACTGGAGGCGGGCTGCACGATGTTGGGGCGTGAGCGGAAGACGGCCTAACGGTGTGCGGGACCGTAGCCCAGCTTCATGGAGACGGTTGCGAATGGTCCTCGCCGATACCCCAGGAGCAACAGTGTCCCTAATTTGCTCGTAAGTGGCGGTGCGGTCCCCTACGGCACTGCGTAGGATCCTACGGTCTTGGCGTGCATCCGTGCGTCGCTGCGGTCCGGTCCCAGGTCGACGGGCACATGCACCTTCCGCCGACCACTGGCGACAACATCGATGTACTGTGGAGACCTCACGCCCCACGTGTTGAGCAATTCGGCGGTACGTCCACCCGGCCTCCCGCATGCCCACTATACGCCCTCGCTCAAAGTCCGTCAACTGCACATACGGTTCACGTCCACGCTGTCGCGGCATGCTACCAGTGTTAAAGACTGCGATGGAGCTCCGTATGCCACGGCAAACTGGCTGACACTGACGGCGGCGGTGCACAAATGCTGCGCAGCTAGCGCCATTCGACGACCAACACCGCGGTTCCTGGTGTGTCCGCTGTGCCGTGCGTGTGATCATTGCTTGTACAGCCCTCTCGCAGTGTCCGGAGCAAGTATGGTGGGTCTGACACACCGGTGTCAATGTGTTCTTTTTTCCATTTCCAGGAGTGTATTTAGCGTATGGCTAATACAGACATATCATGAAATTAAATTACTTATACATATGTACATACTGACACACAAGAAACTTAAGTTTGTCTTTATAACTGAATATCCAGTCCTTCAATCCAGCGCACTGCATCTGGAGTTGCTAGCAGGAAGTCCTCTTTGACGCTGTGATAGGCTCGAATCCTGCATTCACTGACAATGTGGTGAACAGTCTGGTATGGAGCCCCGCAGTCACAAGCTGGATCAGGCAGCTTCTTCCACTTAAAGAGAGCCAGATATTATGCGCATTGTCGTATTTAGCTGGGTATCAACAAGCCTTGTATGATGACTGTTCATCCAAACAGGCGCACAATACTCAGCACTTGAGTACACCAAGCCCAGAGCTGAAGATCGCAGGGTGGTTGCTGAAGATCCCCAGGTAGTTCCGCATAGCTTATGGAGGATGCTGTTTCGAGTCCTCAGCTTTTGAGCTAAGTTGAGAAGGTGTTGTTTGAAGCATAGTGTACGATCCAGGATGACTCCAAGATATTTTGGGTTCCAATTATGACGAAGAATTCTGCCTCTGAAACTTACTTCCAGTTTTACGTTCACCAATCGGTTATTTAGATGGAAGCAACACAATTCCGTTTAACTCACACTGGGTTGGAGTCTCCAGATTTTGAAGTAATTATCTAATGCAGACAGGTCATTGGCTAGAATCTCTTCTGTTGTCGTCATTTCCTGGTGTTTTACGGCTAGAGCCAGGTCATCGGCATTGCAGTATTTTCTGGACGAAGTGTCAGATAGATATAGGTTGAACAGTAAGGGTGAGATAACTGATCCTTGAGGCAATCCATTGTTCAGCTTCCTCTCCTTACTTATGTTGCTTCCACTGATAACCTGGAACTTCCGATCACTTAGCATGCTGTTAATCAGTCGAGCCATTGTTCTGCAAGGTATGATGGGGAGAAATTTGTAGATAAGGCCTTCCCTCCACACAGTGTCGAAGGCGGCAGTTAGATCAACAAATGCCACAGATGTTTTCTGCTTCATTTGGTATCCTGACTCTACGAAGGATGTGAGAGACAATACTTGGCGCAGCAGCTACGCCCTGGTCTGAAGCCTGCCTGATCAACTGGAACGTTCTCTAAGATAGCGCTACTTATTCTGTTATATATTAGCCTTTCAAAAAGCTTGTAGCAGCAGCTGAGACTATTGTCACACAAGAGAACACGTTAGATTACCAATAAATTATTAAATTTACACATCGAGGAGGGATGTATCGAATAGAGTGAATATCTTCTTCTTCTTCCTGTCTATTATTAGATCTTCTGACCTGTTACGGTCTCAGTACACCTCTTCGTTGGTCTACCTACGTTATTTGTATCTCTGGCTTGGTGTTCGAGAATTTTCTGGGGTGCGACCGGTCTGCGCCCGTAGCACATGGTTTTTGCAATGTGTTCCGTATTGCACTGTGAACTGATTTTGCTTTGGGATATTTAAGTAGTTAGTTAGTTCTTTTCATGTCCCATAGTGTGCAGGTAGCTATTCTTCTCATGTACTTTATCTCGGCCCTCATTTGTCTCCGTTCGTCATCTCTACGGAGTGTCCAAACTCCGCTGCCATACCAGACGTTAGATGTATCCAGAGGGTCGTATACTTTGAGTCTGTTGTGTTGGTGACCAAGAGATGGTCTGAAGACGGCTTTCATTAGGCCTGTGATTTCGTGAAGTTTGTGATTTTGCATTGCATATCGTTTTCTTGATTATAGCCGAGATTGAAACCTACGTATCTTGCTCGAGAGTAGTGTTACCTATTGAAATTTTGTTTTCTTTGTGGTCTTTCCTGCTCAACACCACAATTTTGGCGTCATTGAGGGACATCGTACAGTTTTGCGGTTGTGATCAGATTGTACGCTGGTCTCTTTGAATTATCCTCAGATTCTGCAGACTTTATCTCACCATACATAAACAGTAGTGAGTGAAGTTTATCCTGCCTCTGCCGTGGGGATTCTGCCTCCATTTACTGATGATTTTAGTAATGTACTGCGGAGTACTAGACGTTGCTCTGACGTGTATTTATTTCAGTTCAATTATTTCAAATCCGCCTTCCCCGCCCTATGTCCATCAGCTACTCCCTCCCCTTTCTGCCCATCTTCTCCTTCCCCTCAGTCAGCCCATCTCCACCTCTATCCCTCCTGCGTTCAATTCCCTTCCCCGCACACTGTCCATCTCTTCCACTTCCCTTTCTGTGTCCATCTCCTTTCCTGGTATCTCCTAAACAAGGTGTCCTGCAGTGGTATAATTCTGTAGGCGCATTCAGCAGCGTGTCTGGATAGTGACAGCTAAATGTGTCGCGAGTGGAGTGAGTAGCAAAGAAGTAACAAATCGAAAAGCCATCACGTCATGTTTTACTGCATGAACACAGGAAATTTAGTCGGCGATAGACTTTTTTCCTTTCATTTTTGAGGGGTTGTCACCAGGAAAAAGTACCGCAACGGTTTGAAACAATGTGTTAAGTTTGTTGGACATCACTAAGGGCTACCGTTTTCAAATAGTGGACAGCGCACATAGTAGCTATGCAACGTGTGCATTAAGCAAGAAATCATGTGGAAGCGGGGATTAAACATACTGAATATTGCATAAGCATCACATTCATTGTTTTGAACCGTAGCGCACACCAATCAACAAAAGCATTTTCATAAATATGATAAAACTCAAAATTCAAACATAAAATAGTTTTATCAGAGAGTAAATATTGTTCCCTGATTCACGTGATAATCTTCAAATCAAAAAGTATCTAGTACTAAACACTTTCTAAAGTAGCCTTTGCTCTTCCTCAGCGATGAATCTATCTCGTTACCCAACTTTCACCGAAATCGGCTCAGCGGATTAGTAATGATAAATTTAACGCCATATATGATGCAGCAGTTCTTCGCACATCTCAGTGTTTATGACGTCATATATCCTGAACTATGTGGCGCACAGTGATATAATTTTGAAGGAACATTCAGTGTTGTATGTGAACACTGTCTGTAAAATGTGTTGCGAATACAGCTACTAGTAAAGAAGTAAGAAATTGAAACATCATGCCTGAAGCGAAAACTAACAGCGAAAGAGTGTTAAGCGAGAAAATTTTTTCCTTTCATCATTTTGTGGGTGGTTCTAGCGAATACCGTTTCCTAAATATTTGAAATTATGTGTCAAATTTGTTGCAGGTAACTCAGTGGTCTCGTTCTCAAATACTTGATGAATAAAATACTGGTTGTCACCCGCCGTGATCTACGCTTGTTTTTCACCCCCATCCCCTAACTTCTAGGTGATTCTTGCCCCCACAACGATTCTTTCCAGACTGTAAGTGATGTGTGCACCTTTTGTATGGCTGAAATCGGTCCAGTGGCATCGGAGGAGATGAACATGCATACATACTTCCAAAAATTCTTATAAAAGTATGAAAATATTTTTTTCTTGATCCGATTAGGATGAAATATTCTCAAGCGACCTGCAAAAATCCCAATTCGTCTAGCAGTTTTTGAGATTAGCGTGTTCAAAGACAAACAGACACACGACAGTTTTACTGATTAATTATTACTATAGAAGCTAACGGCCTTGCCGCAGTGGTAACACCGGTTCGCGCCTGTCGCCGAAGTAAAGATCTGACGAGATGGGATAGCACTTGGATGGGTGACCATCCGGTCTGCCGAGCGCTGTTGGCAAGGAGGGTACACTCAACCTTTGTGAGGCAAACTGAGGAGCTACTTTATTGAGAAGTAGCGACTCCGGTCTTGTAAATTGACGTACGGTCAGGAGAGCGGTGTGCTGACCATATGCCCCTGTATATCCGCATCCAGCGACGCCTGTGGGCTGAGGATGACACGGCGGACGGTCGGTAACATTGGGCCTTTATGGTCTGTTCTGGCGAAGCTTAGTTTTTCTACTGTAGAAAAAATGTTGAACAAAGCGGTGAGAGGTCAGATCTTTGTCTAACTGCTCGGTCAATATGTTTCCCTTGCGACAGCTGTCGTCCGCTTCTAATTGGAATCACATTTTGGCTGTGTATGTTCTGAATTGTTTCTATGATTTGTGATGAGTCGTTACTTACTGCCGGTATTTTACAAAGTATGGAAAATTTTCTTAACACCAATAAAAGCCACATGTTTTCCAGGCTGAATTCTTTCCTTTTTCCAGTTAGCATCTTGAGCGTGTAGCCATCTGCTCATGATCTTGCTCTTTCGGTATCCATTCTGTTGTTTTCTCGAGAGCGTTTCAAAACTATTTCTAATTTTCTTTTTATCATGCTAGAGTAATTTTTGTAAACTGCGTTAAATAAATTTATTGCTCTGTAGTTATTTCAGTCTATGACATCACCTTTTTTATTCAAATCACTTTGAGACACACTCTTGTGGTGAAAAGTGAACACGACGTCAACGGAAGTCTTTTTAACATTTTCCTGTGTTTGTATCTCACGTTAATGTGAGTGGTTAGCGCAAATGTTTCACGTTATATCTAGTCCTTTTGGAGTACATCTGTGGAAACAATGCGCGTTTCGTGCATTGAGATCACTTTAAAAGTTACGCAGCAACTCGACATTAGTAATATAAGAAGTAATCTCGCGTGGGAAATTAAAAAAATTGTAGATCAATAACAATCTAAGTTCAGTGTACCAAATGCCTTATTAGTCACACCCTTGAAAGAGCAAATTGAGGGTCTAGATCGCATGTAGAACTGGTAACGGGCTGTCTGCACTTTCCGTAGCAGTGACATGCTTTGTATGTGTCGGCTATATGAAGTAGGTGCTGTTAAGATCGTTGGACGTGAAAAGGTGACAGAATGGCGGAGAGCGGATATCGTGTTTGGACTTGCTCATTGTCACATTGTGAATGAAGTTTCTGATTTATTTCTGTGTTAACGTGGACTGTCCTCAGCATCTACAAGGAATGGTGTACCACGGACTAACTATAACAACCAATGGTCTCTACCGCAGTTCATGTAATTTATGCTATATTATGATTCTTTTGTGAAACCTTTCCGACTGTTTCTTCTGTAACACAAATAGTTTGAAGATGCTTCTCTGGAGAAAAATAACAGCCTATAACTATTGTTGGATCCGATCACAAGAGAGAGAGAATGGAAGGAGGTAGAGAAAGAGAGTGTGTGTGTTAGTGATAGTGGAGAGGGGAGGGGGGAGGGAGAGAGAAAAATAGGAAGATGGTACTCGATTTACACACACGGCGTGTAGCAGAAGAGTACATCAGTTTAGAAGCGCTCTCAATCGTAGCCAATATTATCAGCTTCCCGAATTGGCTGCCATCACTAAATTCTGTAACAAACTGGGCGCAATTTCATAAATGCAAATATCTGTGAACGGCTGTCTCGTAAAAACGTATTTAGAAGCAATAAAGCTCGACGTTTCCAGACGCGTCATTACTGTTTTAGTTTATTTTTATACTGCAGTCCCGCTCGGCGGAAATGTGGGTTCCCCAGCCCTGTTTTATTTCCGTTCCGCAACAGTGTTTTTAACGCCCTAATAAACGCATAGCGCCTGTCCCACCCTGTACGGATATCATGCGGACTCCGCACTTCCTGAAGGAACGTAGCTATCTCGATGTTGCAATGAGTCTTTCCTACCCACCTGTGCGGTAAACCTGTCAGCCGCTTTTCAGGAATGGTAATGATAGTTCCTCTCTGTGCTTGATTCGAAATTAAGTTAGATATTTTTGTAATTCGAAATATATCTCTTCTCGATTTCTATAACTGGTTCTTCTTCACTAGACTGACATAGTCAACCTACCGTACTAACGGATCAAATGCGTTACACAAAAGTAATGTTACGAGCAGCAGGTCACCAGAAATCTGCAACAGTTTGAAATCGGTAGTTGTACGGACTACAGAGTAGCAGAATCGCTGGACATATTTTCGATTCTATTCCTGCTGAATCAGTGTAGAGTGACTTCGATTTTGCAACGATTATTTCCATCCAGTTCGGGTGTATTACAATTACTACGTGGTAGTTATTATATGCAAAAGTGGGCTAAAAGTGGGAGCACTTATTTTTCAGATGGCATAGTTTGAAGTGAAGTGGCTGTAGCTTACTGTTTTCCGCAGGAACGAAGGACATTGACATAATCAACCACTGGCCGAATTCGTTACACAGATGGGACCTCGTGCAATATGAACGGTGCAAATTCCGTGACCAATTCAAACATGGAGAATGCTCACTGTGTTGATGTAAAATGTAAAATTATATGGAGGCTCCGAAACGGTGTGAGTCATCTCCAGAGGAAATGCATTCCACGGAAATATTTCATAGTTCTAATAAATATTGGCGTTGCAATGTACGAGGTGCTTTCAGTAAGTAATGCAACACATTTTTTTCTGAAAGCGAGTTGATTTTATTCCGAATTCTATTACACCACATTATTCCCCATTCTTAATTGCTACAGGACTCTATTTTTCAACGTATTCTCCTTTCTAAATGACGACCTTACGTCACCTTGCTGAAAAGGCCTGGTCGACGTCGGAGCAAACGTCTTACTAAATCTATAACCTACTCATAATCCAGGTACTGCTTATCGCGGAGAGCATCATCCACTGGGGCAAACAAATGGAAATCGGAAGGTGCGAGACGCGTGCTGTAGGGTGGATGAGGGCGTACAGATAACCCCTTCAGAGTCTCAGAAACTCGTCGCCATAACTTTAGCAGTTGATGGTGTGCCTTTGAATTTTTTTTCTTTCTTTTTTCAGAGGAGGGGTGGTGTGTCGCCGCTTCATGAATTGCCGTTTTGTTTCCGGTTCGAAGTGATGAACCCACCTTTCACCGCCTGTGGCGATGTTCGACAAAATTTGTCATGATCAGCCTCATAAAGCGCAAGCCATTCCTCATAGACGGCCTTTGTTGCTCTTTGTGGTGTTCTGTTTGGCGACAAGGAATCCAGTGAGCGCAGACGTCTGAGTACGCCAACAGGTGGACGAATATGTCAGCACTAACAACAGAGACGTCCAGTTAAGCAGCGAGGTGTTTGACTGTGATTCGTCGATCACTTCGTGTGAGAGTGTCCATACGTTCCAACAATGCAGGAGTCACAGGTATGTAGGGCCGGCCAGCACGCGGAACGTCGGACAGGTTTGCGTGACCTTGTGGTGGTGCTGGTGGCGGCGGCAATGATGATGATGATGAGGATGATGATATTGATGATGGATACCTGGCCCACCGACTCACCGTGCTTTTGTTCACTGCCTGGTCTCTGTAGACATTCTAGAAGTGCTTGTGAATATCTCTGATTCCTAGTGTTTCCGCCAAATAAGCTCAATGACAGCTGCTTCTTGCAACGCACTGCCGCTGAAGACACCATTTTGAAGGCTACGTACGTCTAGTGCCACCACCAGTCGGAACTTCATGAAACTGTAGGCAAGGAAGTAGGAATATTCCCTGATGCTCCACATATAATAACGCATTTTCTCGGCTGAAATTGGCCGAGGAAAACAATGTGCTTTACTTACTCAACGTCTCTCTTACGTTAAATGTGGAGCCAAGTGATGTTTGTACGCAGTGTGAGAAACAAAATACGGAAGTCATTATGGCGCTGGAATCGATGGAGACCGTACAGAATAAAGTTTGCTGATATTAATCCTGGTCATCTTGTCACTTACAGTTCCATAATTACTCAAAGCACTAGATTATTAACCGTAATTCGATTAAGAACAGTTAAAACATCAAGGTTTTAATTGCCTGTGCTGGAGAATTCATTTGTACACTACGAAGGTGATAGGAAGCGGCCGGTTTTTTTTTCATCTACGGGCTTACAGCTACACGTACGGATAAAAATAAATTCCCTTATTGGTGGCTTAATCTGAAACCTCATAGCAACTTGTGCTATCGAATTTAGAAGCTATCCATAGAATTCTTTTGTCCGTCTCCCTTTTATCTTCGACGTAGAGAATAGCGAACTCACTTGCCCGTTAAGCTTGCTTCAAGCAAGAATTCAGAAAAAAACAGACAGTGTTGGCTAAGAATACAGTGAAAAGTCACGTAGGTATTGTATCGTAGAATCAGAGGCGGGTGGGTGAGGAGCACGGTATATGTAACAGCTTGGGCTGTTCCGTGAAATGTGAGAGATATTTTAAACTAATTTCAGTTCGAAGATCGTCTATAAGATTCCATCGAATCTGAGTGGTAGATTTTGTGTCCAAGGCGCCCAGCTAAGAATTCAGTAACACCATTCAGTTATCAGTTTCCATTGCTTTCTTTAGTTCTTTAGTAACTTGGGATATTCACCTGCGAAGCTCTAAGCTTTCGTGGCTTGTCATTCAGTCGACATACCTTTTTGTAATGATACCACTGTTGTTGTAAATTTAAAAACAATGGGACATAGCCCACGAATATTGATGTATTTACAATCGACTTTACGAGGGTTATACTATCTTGGGCTCACATACAGGAAACTTACGTCTGGAATCAACGATATATCTGGAATAGTTCTGGTTTTTCGAAAGCGTCTTAAGCATTTTCTTCTAAAGTAATATCGGAAATATCGTGCTGTCAGATACAGGGGATAGACAAAAATATGGACACACCAGAAACACGAAACATTCTCATGCCTAATACGGTGTAGGAAACAGCTGGCATTCAAAGAAGTTTCCAGAAGTCTCTGAATGAGGAAATATCGATCGTGTCTGGTTTTAAAGGTTATGTCATTCTTCTTCCAAAACTGTGACAAATGCTGGAGGTGGACAGCAATGAAGCAAACTTCTCACCAATGAGGAATAAACAATACCGAGCGAGGTGGCGCAGTGGTTAGACACTGGACTCGCATTCGGGAGGACGACGGTCCAATCCCGCGTCCGGCCAACCTGATTTAGGTTTTCGGTGATTTCCCTAAATCGCTCCAGGCAAATGGCGGGATGGTCCCTTTGAAAGACCACAGCCGACTTCCTTCCCCGTCCTTCCCTAATCCGATGAAACCGATGACCTCGCTTACTGGTCTCCCCCAAACAACCCAAACAATGTACCATAGGGTGGATCTTGTCAGCCAAAATGATCATATAATCTTTGACAGTAATACGACCTTTCATGGGTCCCATGGAATACCGCGATACGTCTGTCAAGATCGTCTTGGTATGACTCGGCCACAAATTGGGAACAGTGTGAAATAAGACTCATCCTACCAAATGACATTCTTCCAGTGCTCCATATTCGACGTTTTACGGGTTCGGCGCCATGCTTTCCTGTTACCGGCACTTACGTCAGTGATGAGCAGTTTTGGAATTTCAATTCATCCTGAAGTTCCCTGCTCATGAAGCTTCTCTCGCTTTGGTGTTGACAGGTTCGCAAGTGCGACATTCAGCTCGGCAGTGACTTTTGCAGCTGTCGTCTTCTTTCTTCTCGTCATAATCCTCTTCAATGACCGTCTGTCACGATAACTCAACACACACCTCCGTCGGCGTTGCGTATAGTGTCATACAAAAAAATCAAGTGCCAAGCAAAATTGGTACCTCGCGATGAAGTCAAAAGTAGGCATAGTAGCTGCCGGACGCAAGGACGAATGAGCAGAGCCGGTGTAGAGACGTCGAGAAGAGATTCCATACGCCACCGCATCGGCATGTATACTTACGTCTAAAACCAGTACCGCTCAGTCTAGTCTGCAGTCATCGCTGAAGACGACGCCATCGTCTCCCTACCGAGCCAGCTGTGTGAAACGAGTATTGTCCAGAAAGTAAGTTCCGATCGGTCACGAAATGGGAACCACAGTGAAAACCAGAAACATTTTATTTTCAGCAGTTAGGTACACCTTCCACCTTCTTCTATACATAGTCGCCGCTCCAACTTCGAGTGTTGTCGTAGTGTTGTATCAACTTTACAATATCATTGTCGTAGAAAGCAACCGCCTGTGCTTTCAGCCAGTCTGCAGCTAGTTGTTTGCGGAAAATTTTTGTCTTCATAGCCAGCGGTTATTGTGAGCAGAGATGAGATTCAAGGGGAGCCAATTACGGACTGTATTGTGGGTGATCGTACACTTCTCGTCGGAAACGCTGCAGGAGCGTCTTCGTTGCCCCTGCAGTGTACGGTCGAGAATTGGCATGAAGAAGGAACTGCTCGACAGTTGTGTTATGTGGGCGGCATGACACAGGCGAAATCTCTAACCAATCCCTGATATTGGCGGAAGACGCTATGCCCTACGCATTTTTACATGCTCACTGTTCACTCAAACTGAAAAGAGCCACGCGACACGATCTACGGGCATACTAGAGCCACTGCCCAACACATCTGAGCAAAGCTTAACCGGAATTTCCCATTGGTTTCCCTTTCGCGACCTATCGGAACTTACTTTCTGGACAACCCTCGGAGTTGTTTTAGACAGAACTCTGCATAGATGTTTATCAACAGTTGCACTCTTTGAGGAGGGACAAGTGTCTGTATCAAATGATGTATTAATATTCATTGACAATAATAAATGCTCGTGTCCTGCCTCTGGACGTGGATTGTTACAAAGTAAGTATTTGTTCAAGACGTAAAAAAGTGATCTAATATTCTGTGTTTTGTGGTATCAACTCATCCTATCCAGGAGTAAAGCTAATAACCCACCACTCTACCGATGAGTGTTATTTCGTTTTTAACAACAGTATGAGTTCGCAGATGGCGCTTCTCCGTTTTCTCTGTACACGTGATGTAAATCTTCGATACGATGCTTCTTCAAAACACCAATCACCGCGGCTACTCTACTTACGGAAGCACTTACCATACCAGCGCCAAAAATTTGTCCACGTTCTAATTCACTTAGCTCCCACATAATGCACTCAGAATTATACAGAACACCGATGTGACCACGACTGACTCTTTCAACGTATTGAGGCCATTTCACAGAAATCGTTCGTGATCACATAGAGCAGCACCACCTGCAGGTTTGGCTGGCATCTGCATTTATGTTCGGACGTGCATTTCTCACGATGTTTCCGCATTTCTGTGCAATCCATGTGGTTCTTTATTTTCGCCATTCATTATCAATAGAAATTCGTCAAATGTTGGTGAAGGCGACAGCAAATCTTTCATTTACTGCATTTGCGACGTGGGTGGCTGAATTCAAATATACCCAACTTCTATTAGGGATAGTACTCAAGAAATACGTCTAAGGGCTGCAAATATTGATGGAAACATCCAGAAAACTGCACAGTGCTCTACTATATTGAATGGATGGTGACTGAAGGTACTTGAAATAGCTGTTGACAAAGATATTTCAATAGAAGGAGTATTACGAATTTCAGGTGAAAAATAAGCTATTGGAAAACAAGATGATTGCCTAATTTTATGAATATTAACAAAACGGTGTTTTGTTTATCGGACTTAATCGGAATTGTACGACCAATTTTTTAAAAATAATCCGCCTGGTTTCGTGTGCAGAATGGATGCTGTGGATAAGACATAGAGACATAGTTATACTTCTCCGTGCTAGAAACGAGACATAGCTTGTGGTAGTAAGTGGAAATTGGAAATTTGTGGTAAGGATTATGGGACCAAACTGCTGGGGTCATCGGTCCCTAGGCTTACATACTACTTAATCTAACTTAAACTAACTTACAATAAGGACGACACACACGCCAATGCCCGAGGGAGGACTCTAACCTCCGACGGGGGAAGCCGCGCGAACCGTGCCAAGACGCGTCACACCGCACGGCTATCCCGCGGAGCTAGTAAGTGTGGAAACCGGCCTATCTGCACCATAACGGATGACTGAATGATGATGTTACAAACTTTCAGGGTTCATGTTTCAGTTCGACGTAAGTCAAAAATTATAACTGAAATTCCTTTGATTGTGGGATACGTGTACGTGAACTGCTGTTGCTAAGATTGTCGGATAGACAACTACCTGAAGTTGTAGTACTTACCAAAACAAAACAAAAATCAAGTTAACATGGGCTCCAAAATGCATAACTTCATAGCTATGAGTACTTGTTCAATAGGAGAGACTTGTTTTGCAGTAGAGAAAATGAAAAAGTGCTAATAGCTCTTAACTCTATCCTAATGGAATTAGTTAAAATTTCGTAGAGTGCTGTAAAAATTGGTTTCGTCTCCTTGGAATAGCTACTGTGTGAGGCCACGTTTCTAAATTCTGATCGTTTTTTGAAGAACTATAACCACTTTAAGTGGGACGTGTATATCCCCCTGGACCCGAGGAGGAATAAATTGTTCATTAAATTTATTCCTCCTCGAGATCAGCGTGGTGTATAGGTCCAATTTAAAATACTTTTTTACTAGGAGTTGAGATCTGTAAATAGAAGAAAGTAAGTATCGTTACTACGTCAAACAAATACAAAGATACTAAGCCAACTAGTGTTCTGTTTGTGCTCACCAGGCGAAA
The DNA here is from genome assembly GCF_023864345.2 of Schistocerca serialis cubense. Lineage (NCBI taxonomy): Eukaryota > Metazoa > Arthropoda > Insecta > Orthoptera > Acrididae > Schistocerca > Schistocerca serialis. The sequence goes on along the minus strand of NC_064638.1, from coordinate 443,663,791 downwards.
TATATGAGATTTACCACAAGAAAAAATAGAGAGAGTTCAATAATCAAGCCCTGCCTTGCATTCATAGCACAGTACGCACCTGTATGGGAACTGGATATCGGGTTGACCAGCGGAGAGAAAAACGTAATTTTGCAGCAGGTCACTTCAATGTTGGCATCGTCTTTCTTATTTTCTTTTGGACGTTGCAAGAGCAAACAGTTTCATCGTGTGGAACTGTAATAATGGAGGAAAACGTGATCACATTTTCTTCCATGGTTACAGTTTATTTTCACCTTGCTTTTTTAAGGCAGTTTCAACTGGGAAAAATATAAAGAGCAGGAGAAGGTAAGCATTCATTATAAAAAATAAATCATGAATTCGTAGAGTTTTCTGTTTTACTTCAAATAAAGGGCCAGAACATTAGTTTATAGTACCGGTTAAAATATATAAATGTACAAACTGAGACACAAATATGAATAAAAATGGCATAAACAGGAGTTCTCTACACACAATGACCATAAGGAAATACCACTAAAAGAATTTAAATGTGTTTTAACAGTAATATGTTAACAAATCTTTTTACATTTCTAGTAAACAGAGTAAAAGAGACAATAATACCTTTACCAAGCTAATCTGCTGCAAACAGAAAAAATTACATAAAACCACCGAAACACAACGCACACAATGGGCAACTGACACAATTAAGCGATATCTCGCACATTAGGTATCCAACAATGAGCCTGTTGGCTCCAAAGAGTTGATAAATTCAAACCTAGACTGCGGCACCCCAGAGATGTTGGAATTTCGGATCCCTTTGAACTCAGGGAAATAAATTTGTATGTGGGACACATATGTTCCATGGGTCAGGAAAGGTAAAGATACGCACTTTAAATCCCTTAATTACTATTTTTCTCTTGTTTTGGCCCATGCTACCACCTCCGCTGCTCGTGGTCTCGCGGTAGCGTTCTCGCTTCTCAAGCACGGGGTCCCGGGTTCGATTCCCGGCGGGGTCAGGGATTTTTACTGCCTCGAGATAACTGGGTGTTGTTGTGTCGTCTTCATCATCATCATTCATCCCCATTACGGTCAGAGGAAGGCAATGGCAACCCACCTCCACTAGGTCCTTACCTTGTACGGCGGTGAGGGTCTCCCGCATCGTTCCCCTACGCTCCGTCACGGAGTATGGGACTTCATCATCATCACCACCGCGGAAAGTTGCCTACCCTACCTACAGCAGTACCGGTAAATGTTTTCCACCGTCAGATATATCAGAATGATTAATGCTTACGATCATCGAATCGGACGTTTCCGGACCAGGTGCTCTCATATCCATACGTGAACCATTCTCCGTCATCCCTGAAAGTGTGTAACATCATCACGGATCACCCCGTACAGCGAAGTCTACTTCAGTTCTAGAAAAATTATTCATAGCAGTTTTATTTTACCTACACTATAATTTGTCTTGTGTCCTCGTTGTTTCTCTTGCAGCCAAGGAGTCGCTTCATTGACAATCACATCTTCTTTGGAAAACCAAGATGAGGTGCTGTGCAGCTGGGCAGTAAGTGGGCGTTGCTTGGTTACCGGTGAGCAGTGGCCTGCGCGGGACTGCGGCTGGCCGCGGCAGGAAGGAAACGTGGGCAGAGTTGCCGGTACCACCCCCCACCCAACACCCCTTCCACCCCTTCCGCCCCCACGTGACCGCACAGCCCTAACTTGGCCACGCTGTAGCCCGCGGCCTCCTTCTGTTGTGCTATTATACTACCCTGCCAGTCGATGGACTCAGCTCAGGAATTTACCTGTCCTAGCAGCAGCTGCATGTGGCTACTGCGTACCTGCAACTTTTACTTTCGGTAACAAATCGTGATCGTCACTTGTACTGAGAACTAGAGTAGAGGAAAACTCCATGCAAACGTATGACGCAAAGCTCATGCACTACTGGGCATCAAAATTGCGACACCACAAAGATGACGTGCTACAGACGCGAAATTTAACCGACAGGTAGAAGATGCTGTGATATACAAACGATAAGCTTTTCAGAGCATTCACACAAGGTTGGCGCCGGTGGCGACACCCACAACGTGCTGGCATGAGGAAAGTTTCCAACCGATTTCTCATACACAAACTGCAGTTGACCGGCGTTGCCTGGTGAAACGTTGTTGTGATGCCTCGTGTAAAGAGGAGAAATGCGTACCATCACGTTTCCGACTTTGATAAAGGTCTTATTGTAGCCTATCGCGATTGCGGTTTGTCGTACCGCGACATTGCTGCTCGCGTTGGTCGAGATCCAATGACTGTTAGCAGATTATGGAATCGGTGCGTTCAGGAGGGTAATACGCCGTGCTGGATCCCAACGGCCTCGTATCACTCGCAGTCGACATGACAGGCATCTTATCCGCATGGCTGAAACGGATCGTGCAGCCACGTCTCGATCCCTGAGTCAACAGGTGGAGACGTTTGCAAGACAACAACCATCTTCACGAACAGTTCGACGACGTTTGCAGCAGCATGGACTATCAGCTCGGAGATCATGTCTGCGGTTACCCTTGACGCTGCATCACAGACAGGAGCGCCTGCAATGGTGTGCTCAACGACGAACCTGGGTGCACGAATGGCGAAACGTCATTTTTTCGGATGAATCCAGGTTCCGTTCACAGCATCATGATGGTCGCATCCGTGTTTGGCGACATCGCGTCGAACGCACATTGGAAGCGTGTATTCGTCATCGCCATACTGGCGTAACACCCTGCGTGATGGTATGGGGTGCCATTGGTTACACGTCTCGGTCACCTCTTGTCCGCATTGACGGCACTTTGAACAGTGGACGTTACATTTCAGATGTATTACTACCCGTGGCTCTACCCTTCATTCGATCCCTGCGAAACCCTACATTTCAGCAGGATAATGCACAACCGCATGTTGCAGGTCCTGTACGGGCCTTTCTGGATACAAAAAATGTTCGACTGCTGCCTGGCCAGCACATTCTTCAGATCTCTCACCAACTGAAAACGTCTGGTCAATGGTGGCCGAACACCTGGCTCGTCACAATACGCCAGTCACTATTCTTGATGAATTGTGGTATCGTGTTGAAGCTGCATGGGCAGCTGTACCTGTACACGCCATCCAAGCTCTGTTCGACTCAATGCCCAGGCGTATCAAGGCCGTTATTACGGCCAGAGTTGGTTTTTGTGGGTACTGATTTCTCAGGATCTATGCACCCAAACTGCGTGGAAATGTAATCACATGTCTGATCTAGTATAATATATTTGTCCAATGAATACCCATTTATCATCTGTATTTTTTCTTGGTGTAGCAATTGTAATGGCCAGTAGTGTATCAAGATTTCGTACTCTGTAAGTGAAAATATCTTTTCGAAATCGTCTCTTACATTCCCACATCGAACAAAACATCCTCTCAAATACGCGAATAAGTTGCTCTTCCTGTTCATACACACAATTTACTAAAGTAGCATAATTCAAACGAGAGGTGTACTTAGGGTTACTATCAGTCTCGATATATCGGAGGCCTCACCGTTATCGACCTTCTTGTCTCCACATCCCGCCAAGACCCAATTTTGTCCCGACTTTGCAAAATACTTGCTGTAAAAGGTGAAATCTTACGAAAAATAGGGTGTACCAACTACTTCTGTCGCAACTAGTTCCATGTATTTGTGTTCTAAACAAAAAGAAATTGCACTAACTAATATTTTTACTTTATCTCTACATCCTCATCTCAGAGTGTCCCGTTGTGTTCCCAGCTAGATATAGCAAACCTAGGTATGTTTCCCGATTTCCTTGTTGTCACAGTCCCATCTGGTCGCATCGCCCCCTCTAGACGCACACCCTCCTTCTCTCAGTGTGGGTCAGCATCAAAGTTGTGATGCCTTAGTCGTAATTGCGGCAAGTACTGTGTGAGTGACGTGTACGATAAGAAGAAATGGGTTGCTACACTAATATGCAGGGTGATTCAGCTCCCCATATCCATTAGTTCTATTCAACTGGCCCTACGTCTGTATCAGGAACGGTACCCAGACAGGGACAGCTACGTAATCGGTACAAGCTGCCTCTCAGAACTTTGCGCGACTGTTAGCAAACGGAATCATACTGTAAAAAATACAACTCATGATTGTCCATCGCCTTACCCCCGCCACACATATCCAAGTGCCTCCAATCTTCCTTTGTGTCATATTGATTTTGGATGTCTCTGTAAGTTTATTCCGTACAATCGTTCATAGGTTATAGACCAGAAAGTTGTTATTTCCATGTTTCCCATTTTAATATCTGCTGTTAATTCCGTCGTTTATGATGGTGAAATACACTTCAAAATTCAATGTTTCTGAATCACTTGCGAATGATTAAGTGATATAAGTGGAATAAATATTCAGAGACATCCAAAACCCCTATGACTACACAGCTAATAACGCAAAGACAGATTGGAGACACATGGGTAACATGGCAGAAGTAAGGTGTGTCTTGGTGGAGAAATACTGTGTAGCTCATGGCAAATTCACACTTGTATTTTTTTCCCAATATGATTCAGTTTGCTAACAGTCGCCCAGAGATCTGAGAGGGAACTTATGTCTATTATATGGCTGTCGACCGTGTGGATACTGTTCCTGATACGGGTGTGGTGCTGGTTGCGTAAAACGGATCCATAGGGGCAGCTGAACCATCCTCTATACGTATAACTTTGAGTCCACGTATGCTACGGACATTTCCAAAAGCACCCAGTGCATATCCTTTCTTACAGATTCCCTGTCACACTTTGTGACATCATTTATAGTGATTAAAATTATTCATTTTCTTCTTTAGACCTGGACACCAGATAACAATCTCATTTCTCTTGATCAGTATGTAAACATGCGTGAATAATATAAATACTAACTCTTCTAGCGCACGCTTCTATTATTAAAACATGGCATCTGCGAGGAAGCTCACAGTTAGACTGTATGGCGCTCAGTTCTCTGTTCCATGTGAGTCACACGTGTCCACCATTACGTCTGACGCGTCCATGGTAACATGATTTTTTCAAGTTTTAGTGATTACAATCTTAACATGTAACACAATTTCTTACTTTCATATTTTTTTAAACATTCTTCATTCCAGGGTAGCATGCGACCAATTCTGCATGCAAGAATTCGTAAGTGGTCGTTATACAGCACAGTAGATATCGACTTTTTGTACCTCCTGTGGGATGTACAATGAAGATTATCCCTTATCCACATGTTCACACGGTTACATAGAGGGACCTGAATGTGGCGTTATGTAACAACGAAATCGATTGCCAATCAAATGAAACTTATACATACAGCTAAAATAGTCGGGCCTACTGCATAAAATAATAGTAATCGTCTCAAGATCTATCGGAAGGCATCGTCGACCGTTACGACTAGCTGCCTTTTACTTGCACATTCAAAAGAAAGGAAGGTATAGAGTCTTCAGAACTCAACGACACACAATCCCACAGAATCTGAGAACTTATACGTAGACGTGCGAGTAATGCAGCAAAATATATGAAGAATTCAAGAGGAGTAATACGACTATGTTCCTGTTGTGTCCACATGTACTCATCGAAGACTACAGTAACGTGTCTTGCCCTGTGCAAGTGTTTAAGCCGTCGGAGTGTGGCAACCGTAACTGTAAAATCATAGTATGTGGAAGTCTTAGTCACTACAAATTCTGGCGAAGGCACTTGAAACCTGCCCCCGGGTTGAAACTGATTGCCACCGTTTACGAAGAACAAACAGGCTCATTTTAGCTGTCGACGTGGCTGTCTGCTTCGATAGGAAGATGAGTGTCTTTTTTCCATTTTGTCGAATTTCTTTTTCAATAGTCGAAACTTGCATATTTCCTTACCTTTCATATTTATGTAAACGAAAATCGACACATGCGAGGCGGAGATGACACCAGTAAGGTGTTCACGAATCACAACATTACTGTATGTGTGAAGGAATCAACAATTTTTTCCCCAAATGAAATGAAATTAGCCTATGGCATTACTGGCCAGTAGTAGCCATCTAGGATGTTCGGGCGTACGCTGCAGCTCTTTATATTTGACACCACTTTGGTGACTTGCGCGTCGATTACGGTGAAATGATACTGAGGACACCACACACACCCTGTCTAGAGCGGAGAAAATGAACGGCTTGGCCGGAAATCGAAGCTGGGGCCCGATGATCGAGGGACGTCTAAGTTAACCATAAGACTACAAGCTGCTGATACTCTGTTTTATTATTTACTCCTAGCAGCCGTAATGCAATGTACAAACACAGTGTATGAAAAACTTCTCATCTTAAGAACTTTCCAGCAAAGATTTCACTCAACACACCGTGATATCACAAACATCATCAATGGTGTTGTCGTCCTTTTTCTTTTATACCTAGTTGAGAAGTTTACATATTCGTCTTGTGCTGTGAGAGTCTACCTTCAGCCAAGTAGTCTACAAAGCGGAACTGCGAAAAGCTTCGACTTGAAGTTCCTCAGTTGCAAAGCCACTTAGTACAATTTCCACTGGCCGGCTGCGGTGGCCGAGCGCTTCTAGGCGCTACAGTCTGGAACCGCGTGACCGCTACGGTCGCAGGTTCGAATCCTGCCTCGGGCATGGATATGCGTGATGTCCTTAGGTTAGTTAGGTTTAAGTAGTTCTAAGTTCTAGGGGACTGGTGACCTCAGATGTTAAGTCCCATAGTGCTCAGAGCCATTTGAACCATTTGAACAATTTCATCAGTTTCAAGTACCACACACATCACCGAACAGCCACCACATGAAATCAGTAGCCTGAAGCTGATCTGTCGTAATAGAGGTTGCTTCCCACTACATGTGAATCATGCTCGATGCCCCAGTCATTATTGTCAGCCAACCGTAGACCGTAATCCGATAAAAGAAGTGACCTAGCTGATACGAAACAGGAAACTAAAGAAATGGGCATCATACAGGCAAATTGGTAGAACTGTTATGTCACTACGACTTTATTCAACATTAGGCCACTCTGTCAAGTATCAGTACAAAACATTCAGCCTTTGAAACGGTACCACAGTCTGCACGCCTAGAAATGCCCAATTGTTTGAGAAGAATTTGGAATAATGTGTCTTTTTTTTCCGCCAAGTATTTTTTCTTCTTGACCGCAATGGGTCAGGGAAGGGACGTTGTTGGAGAAACGCCCTCGCAGGAAGTTGAATCCCAAGAGACATTTCACTGCTACCACACACCCACGGACGTTTTTACTTACCTCACCTTATTTTACTACTGTTGGTACTTCAGATCTGCATTACCTTTTTGGCCTATTCACTTTTACGGATATCTTCTGCACCTGGCTATAATTATTTATTTCGTTAGTGTCTTACGCGTGCATCGGGGTCGGCTGTGGGTCAGAAGTTGGGGAGGTGCCCCTCACAGCAAATGTTCCCTGTGGGAGTCTTTGTCTGCTCTCTGTTCTGCATACCGGCCCGACCCATATTCTTCTACATTTTCTCTTCTTTTCGTTGTGCCTTTGTCCAGCGGCGGCACAGGGTGGCATAGTTATTTACAGATTTCACGTGGTCAATTTAAGGGGTTGCCGGACGCCCTTCCTTTCCTCCATTCCGTTACCGCCTCCGTGTTTCCCAGTTGTGTGCTTGTGCGTGTAGTGTTGTTGTTGTTGTTGTTGTGGTCTTCAGTCCTGAGACTGGTTTGATGCAGCTCTCAATGCTACTCTATCCTGTGCAAGCTTCTTCATGTCCCAGTACCTACTGCAACCTACATCCTTCTGACTCTGCTTAGTGTATTCATCTCTTGGTCTCCCTCTACGATTTTTACCCTCCACGCTGCCCTCCAATGCTAAATTTGTGATCCCTTCATGCCTCAAAACATGTCCTACCAACCGATCCCTTCTTCTAGTCAAGTTGTGCCACAAACTTCTCTTCTCCCCAATACTACTCAATACCTCCTCATTAGTTACGTGATCTACCCACCATATCTTCAGCATTCTTCTGTAGCACCACATTTCGAAAGCTTCTATTCTCTTCTCGTCCAAACTAGTTATCGTCCATGTTTCACTTCCATACATGGCTACACTCCATACAAATACTTTCAGAAACGACTTCCTGACACTTAAATCTATACTCGATGTTAACAAATTTCTCTTCTTGAGAAACGCTTTCCTTGCCATTGCCAGTCTACATTTTATATCCTCTCTGCTTCTACGATCATCAGTTATTTTACTCCCTAAATAGCAAAACTCCTTTACTACTTTAACTGTCTCATTTCCTAATCTAATTCCCTCAGCATCATCCGATTTAATTTGACTACATTCCATTATCCTCGTTTTGCTTTTGTTGATGTTCATCTTATATCCTCCTTTCAAGACACTGTCCATTCCGTTCAACTGCTCTTCCAAGTCCTTTGCTGTCTCTGACAGAATTACAATGTCATCGGCGAACCTCAAAGTTTTTACTTCTTCTCCATGAATTTTAATACCTACTCCGAACTTTTCTTTTGTTTCCTTTACTGCTTGCTCAATATACAGATTGAATAACATCGGGGAGAGGTTACAACCCTGTCTCACTCCTTTCCCAACCACTGATTCCCTTTCATGCCCCTCGACTCTTATAACTGCCATCTGGTTTCTGTACAAATTGTAAATAGCCTTCCGCTCCCTGTATTTTAGCCCTGCCACCTTCAGAATTTGAAAGAGAATATTCCAGTTAACATTGTCAAAAGCTTTCTCTAAGTCTACAAATGCTAGAAACGTGGGTTTGCCTTTTCTTAATCTTTCTTCTAAGATAAGTCGTAAGATTAGTATTGCCTCACGTGTTCCAACATTTCTACGGAATCCAAACTGATCTTCCCCGCGGTCCGCTACTACCAGTTTTTCCATTCGTCTGTAAAGAATTCGCGTTAGTATTTTGCAGCTGTGACTTATTAAACTGATAGTTCAGTAATTTGACATCTGTCAACACCTGCTTTCTTTGGGATTGGAATTATTATATTCTTCTTGAAGTCTGAGGGTATTTCGCCTGTCTCATACATCGTGCTCACCAGATGGTACAGTTTTGTCGTGACTGGCTCTCCCGAGGCCATCAGTAGTTCTAATGGAATGTTGTCTACTCCCGGGGCCTTGTTTCGACTCAGGTCTTTCAGTGCTCTGTCAAACTCTTCACGCAGTATCTTATCTCCCATTTCGTCTTCATCTACATCCTCTTCCATTTCCATAATATTGTCCTCAAGTACATCGCCCTTGTATAAACCCTGTATATACTCCTTCCACCTTTCTGCCTTCCCTTCTTTGCTTAGAACTGGGTTGCCATCTGAGCTGTTGATATTCATACAAGTGGTTCTCTTCTCTCCAAAGGTCTCTTTAATTTTCCTGTAAGCAGTATCTATCTTACCCCTAGTGATACAAGCCTCTACATCCTTACATTTGTCCTCTAGCCATCCCTGCTTAGCCATTTTGCACTTCCTGTCGATATCATTTTAGAGACGTTTGTATTCCTTTTTGCCTACTTCATTTACTGCATTTTTATATTTTCTCCTTTCATCTATTAAATTCAATATTTCTTCTGTTACCCAAGGATTTCTATTAGCCCTCGTCTTTTTACCTACTTGATCGTCTGCTACCTTCACTACTTCATCCCTCAGAGCTACCCATTCTTCTTCTACTGTATTTCTTTCCCCCATTCCTGTCAATTGTTCCCTTATGCTCTCCCTGAAACTCTCTACAACCTCTGGTTCTTTCAGTTTATCCAGGTCCCATCTCCTTAAATTCCCACCTTTTTGCAGTTTCTTCAGTTTTAATCTACAGTTCATAACCAATAGATTGTGGTCAGAATCCACATCTGCCCCAGGAAATGTCTTACAATTTAAAACCTGGTTCCTAAATCTCTGTCTTACCATTATATAATCTATCTGATACCTTTTAGTATCTCCAAGATTCTTCCAGGTATACAACCTTCTTTTATGATTCTTGAACCAAGTGTTAGCTATGATTAAGTTATGCTCTGTGCAAAATTCTACAAGGCGGCTTCCTCTTTCATTTCTTCCCCCCAATCCATATTCTCCTGCTATGTTTCCTTCTCTCCCTTTTTCTACTGACGAATTCCAGTCTCCCATGACTATTAAATTTTCGTCTCCCTTCACTACCTGAATAATTTCTTTCATCTCGTCATACATTTCATCTATTTCTTCATCATCTGCAGAGCTAGTTGGCATATAAACTTGTACTACTGTAGTAGGCATGGGCTTTGTGTCTATCTTGGCCACAATAATGCGTTCACTATGCTGTTTGTAGTAGCTAACCCGCACTCCTATTTTTTTATTCATTATTAAACCTACTCCTGCATTACCCCTATTTGATTTTGTATTTATAACCCTGTAATCACCTGACCAAAAGTCTTGTTCCTCCCGCCATCGAACTTCACTAATTCCCACTATATCTAACTTTAACCTATCCATTTCCCTTTTTAAATTTTCTAACCTACCTGCCCGATTAAGGGATCTGACATTCCACGCTCCGATCCGTAGAACACCAGTTTTCTTTCTCCTGATAACGACGTCCTCCTGTGAGTAGCGAGTGTAGTGTTAGTCACGTGAAAGTGAGCGAAAGATTTCGAAATGTTTGCGTATCGTGTAACTTAGGCGGGACTTGGGGAGCAATCCGGTCTTCACTTAGTGGGATGTGGGAAACAGCATGAAAACCACATCCAGGCCTGCCGGCACACGGACGCTCGTCGTTAATCCGTCGGGAGGATGCGATCCAGAGCCGGTGAATCTCCCCGTCTGGGAAGCGGAGCTCTAACACGCAGGGCTATCAAGTCGAGTTATTCTTTTGCCTCTTTTTACATTATTTCTCATCTCTGGTTGAAGAATTACTTCCAGTGCCTCTGTCTTACATCCCCTACACCACAATTCGATCAACTTTCTTGCTTACGTCACTAACTTCATATCGACTGCTCCTCGCTGGTTAGTCCCTCAACACCCTTAACCAACCAAATCGTATGTCTCCCAGACAACGCCATCTTCCCTCCAGACACCACTCACTAACCTCTCTTAACTGACGATTGTGCAAACTTACCTTCCTAATTCCTACCAAAAGTTACAACTTGAGGCAAGGAGATGTGAACCAGAGAACTGCAGGAGTGCTCTGCAAGCTGAAGAAGAGTTTACGCATGGATGTACATTTTACAAGGAAATTTTCTCTGATGTGACACCGATTACTATCGAGGATCTCCAGAACCACCATCGTAAACTTCGGCTTTAACTGTGTCTGTCTGAAGCGACATCTACAGGGTTTTACAAAAAGATACGGCCAAACATTCAGGAAACATTCCTCACACATAAAGAAAGAAAATATGTTAGGTAGACATGTGTCCGGAAACACTTACTTTACATGTTAGGGCTCATATTATTACTTCTCTTCAAATCACGTTAATCATGGAATGGAAACACACAGCAACAGAACGTACCAGCGTGACTTCAAACACTTTGTTACAGGAAATGTTCAAAATGTCCTCCGTTAGCGAGGATACATGCATCCACCCTCCGTCGCATGGAATCCCTGATGCGCTGATGCAGCCCTGGAAAATGGCGTATTGTATTAAAGCCGTCCACAATACGAGCACGAAGAGTCTCTACATTTGGTACCGGGGTTGTGTAGACAAGTGATTTCAAATGCCCCCATAAATGAAAGTCAAGAGGGTTGAGATTAGGAGAGCGTGGAGGTCATGGAATTGGTCCGCCTCTACCAATCCATCGGTCACCGAACCTCTTGTTGAGAAGCGTACGAACGCTTCGACTGAGATGTGCAGGAGCTCCATCGTGCACGAACCACATATTGTGTCGTACTTGTAAAGGTACATGTTCTAGCAGCACAGGTAGAGTATCCCGTATGAAATCATGATAACGTGCTCCATTGCGCGTAGGTGGAAGAACATGGGGCCCAATCAAGACATCACCAACAATGCCTGCCCAAACGTTCACAGAAAATCTGTGTTGATGACGGGATTGCACAATTGCGTGCGGATTCTCGTCAGCGCACATATGTTGATTGTGAAAATTTACAATATGATCACGTTGGAATGAAGCCTCATCCGTAAAGAGAACATTTGCACTGAAATGAGGATTGACACATTGTTGGATGAACCATTCGCAGAAGTGTACCCGTGGAGGCCAATCAGCTGCTGATAGTGGCTGCACACGCTGTACATGGTACGGAAACAACTGGTTCTCCCGTAGCACTCTCCATACAGTGACGTGGTCAACGTTACCTTGTACAGCAGCAACTTCTCTGACGCTGGCATTAGGGTTATCGTCATCTGCACGAAGAATTGCCTCGTCCATTGCAGGTGTCCTCGTCATTCTAGGTCTTCCCCAGTCGCGAGTCATAGGCTGTAATGTTCCGTGCTCCCTAAGACGCCGATCAATTGCTTCGAACGTCTTCCTGTCGGGACACCTTCGTTCTGGAAATCTGTCTCGATACAAACGTACCGCGCCACGGCTATTGCCCCGTGCTAAACCATACATCAAATGGGCATCTGTCAGCTCCGCATTTGTAAACATTGCACCGACTGCAAAACCACGTTCGTGGTGAACACTAACCTGTTGATGCTACGTACTGATGTGCTTGATGCTAGTACTGTAGAGCAATGAGTCGCATGTCAACACAAGCACCGAAGTCAACATTACCTTCCTTCAATTGGGCCAACTGGCGGTGAATCGAGGAAGTACACTACATACTGAGGAAACTAAAATGAGCTCTAACATGGAAATTAAGCGTTTCCGGACACATGTCCACATAACATCTTTTCTTTATTTGTGTGTGGGGAATGTCTCCTGAAAGTTTGGCCGTACGTTTTGTAACAACCTGTATACCTCATCGATCTTACGTCATTTCCGTCGTGAACACATGGAGAAGAGGACACCAGCCACAACTTCTTCAGTTGCATGAAGTGTCATGATACCTCGTATCAATTTTTGAGAGACCTGCTACTTCAGAACAGCCCCCTGTCAACTTCATTGACGCAGATATTACCAGAGAAGAGGTACGAGATTTGCAGTCTACATACACGATTTTAGTCAGAGCTTAAACTCGTCATTTACATGTAACTAATAGCTACACTTATAGTGTTGTAAAATTTTGGTAATAAACTCTGAGCTTTTTAGGCTGTTGCATTAAAAATGGCATCATAGGACCCTGGACCAGAGATCGAAACGAAAATTTAAAAGATGTAACCAAAATCGATTTCAAGGTTTCAATCAGGTTCTGAATGAAACTTTCACACTTGGAAATGCTTTACCTAAATAAATTTATAAAATTACTCTATTAGTTGGATTCGACGTCACCTACGTTACCTCCACAACTAGTAGAATGATTTAGCTTCTCGGATGCAGTGGGATTATGTTACTTAAAGTTATGTCAAATGATTTTATTCCAGTCTTTGATCACAATATAAAGTCTTTCGACGATGACCGGTTTCAGTCAGTAATGACCATCTTCAGATCTGTTCTACACCATGTCCTAATGTGGTAAAGCCGTAATGGCTGTTATTGTCTACACTGCACGTGCTGACAATTATAAATGTATGTCAGCTATGTAAACAGATTGTTCGATCTTCGCACTGTCTGTAGCATGAAGCTGAAAAGTATATTCACGGAAACAACAGGAAATAGTATCGTTAGTATTGAAACCGCTGCTTCAGAAATCATCTAATATTTATGGACCTTCCTATTCTGTTTTTTATAAACTTTCTTTCTCTTTAAAGTTATATACTACGTAACACAAGAATTGTTGTGCGTTGTCTGAAAAGCACGAACACTACCTTTTTCAGATTCGCTAGCAAGGAACGAAAGTGTGTCATTAAACATACGTAAGTTGTTAAGACTAGGAGAAATATTACAGCAACAGAAACAACAAGAAGTGTGCCGTTAAAAGCCCTAGCGAAGAAAGTATTTCAAACTTCCTGGCAGATTAAAACTGTTCATTCTGGAAAGTATTTCAAACTGGATGAAATATTTACCAAAAGCTGCATGTTGTTAAAGCAGCTACAATTGCCTCCACTAAACCGGCTCACCTTAAAGAGAGATCTAAGTTATTCGTGTAGTCTTACTAAAACGTTCGTGCAACAAACGAGAAAAGTTACTTAATCTTTCACGATAAATTTGTGTGCTGATTAGTCACTAAAACACTAGGACCATGTGAGACCCACAGTTCAAAGGACCATTTTCTGATCAAACAGTAGCGAGTCTTATGTATCCCGTAGCTATGACTTGCCTATTTCTGGTAACTTATTAATCAGCGTTTGTCTAGTGCGTTAGAAATTTGTCCTACGTCATTGTACTTCAGCTCATTATTTTAGGACAATCATCAGAAATTTTGAGTCTTCAATCAATCATAATAGACTAAATCGTTTGTTTTGTATTTGAATGTGTTTCTTCAGTTCCAACGACGGGGCTACTATTTGTGATTGTACTATATTGTGTTAACAACCAAGCTTCCCTTAGCCGTGTACTGGTACTAAGTTGTTTTTGTTACGACCTCTAGAAATATAAAGAATGCGCTCCTTAACAAATTATATTTCAGTCCAGGAACCACACAACTCGTATTATACAGATGGCGGCACAGTGAAACACAAACAATTTATGACAAGGACTGTTCCGGAGCATCGTGTGCTTAACCTGATGTAAGCTGTTATTGACTTCCGCAAACCACAGCTCAGTTTGCTTCGGAGTACTTCGACAGTTGCTTGTGTGGAACGTATAGAATAGATTCGACTCTCTCCCACACAGACTGTAGCATTTACCTTTAATATAAGGTGCAATACTACATGGGGTCAGCCACTATCTGTGTGAGTGTATAAGCTGACCAAAAAGTGGAACTTATATGAAACAGTGCTACCTTTCTTCTCTTCATCTCAGTGATCTAATGATACATTTTTTCTCAATGTTATCTTTAGGAAGCGGAGTACCAAAGAATCGAATGGCAACAGTAATAGTGGATCACACACAGAACGCTTTATTATCGAAGTTATTACTCATTTCGAAAACAATTTAACTACACTCAGTTTTAGCAACATCCCGTATGACAACCTGCGACGTCAATCACTTCATACTGAACCTCAAGCCCGCTCCAACGCGGTGCATATAATTAACTCCAGAATATATTTGTGAGCGCAGGAGCATAACGATGCCAACAGACTCTAACCAAGGGGTGCCCAACCACGGCCCGTTGGCTACTTGCAACCTAAATCAAGTATCAATGCAGCCCAAAAAGCGAGCAACTATCACACGATGCGTAAGAAAAACTGTACATAAAACTCAGTTTACGTAAAGTTACGAAAAACTGAATTCTTTACATCTGAAGCTCCCGCCACACGATGCTGTTCTCTCATTGGTCCATCACGTGCTTTTCTCAGTGGTAATTATTAGTGTTAGGTATATTATGTACCGTCCAAAAACCCTCGTTTTCTTCCATTGTGTCCCAGATTAGCTAAAAGACTGGATTCTCCGTCTGAAACCATTCCTAACCATCTGCCCGCTACTGAGCGCTACGCCAAGCACGTCCACGAAACTACGAACATTACTCCAGAAAGCACGATCAGCGGACAAAGAGTGCTCTAAAATGCTGTGTTCGGCTAAACTGCGCTACTTGCGATAATGTAATACATTCTCTGCACTGTCGCCAAGAGAAAACCTTACAAAAAAGTCACAAAATGTAACAAATATTCTGACGTGGGAAGACACAGGATTATCGCAAGAGGTGCGCGTATTCCGTAATCTCGTAACGAAACAGTGGTCAGAAACACTCTGAAGAGCTTGTAAGGTTGTTGAAGAATGAGTTGTGCTGATAAATAATGGTTAAGAAAAACATTTGATTCGCTGTTCCCTTCCCTATTCAGCTAGCATTAACGTTAGCCAATAGTCGTTTCGGGCGCAAATTCAAGCACTTCCACACACGAAAATGTGATAACGCACAGGCGTCTGTGGATCAGTGAGTTACCATTGTTCAAATGCTCATTAGCATGCTTGTTTGGAAGGGATGAATTTGACCTAGTTGAGCAAAAGTTATATTTGTTCGATTTGAGGAAATCCTATGTGGGAAACGTTTGGCGGCACTATCTCTAAGTTGCTTGCATTCGCTTGAACAACTACCTGATTGGCTACCTTAATTGCTAATTAAAATGCAAACAGCGCTAAGTATCGAATTGGCTTTTTTTTACCTTTTATTTCTCAGCACAACCTACCCTGTAACACCCTTACAAGCGTTTAAGAATTCGTCTGACCACACTGTATAAAGGCAAACGAAGAACCTGAAAGTCAGTATCCCGTAATGAAGATGATTGCCACCACTGAGAAGGACACGTTCACTTCGCCACTTCGCACATCATTTGTAGAAATAAATTTCCCGTATCCTGTATGGAGGAATAGATTTCCATTACGTGTGTTGGGACTCTAGAAGTAAACTGGCGACGTTGATGATAAAGTTCCTCTTAGAGGAAAGCAGTACAGAGCTGCAACCTAAGGCACTCACCTTGAACATTCGCTATGGTTTCTCCATTTTCTTTACTGTGACGATGATCAGGTGCTCGGCCGGCAGCGGAACGAACGTGAGTGTATAGAATACTCTTTCCAGAAGCTATTTTATCGTTTACTCCTTTCTTAGAGGAGGAACAGTTCTGAAACACGTATTGCTTCCCCATGGTTGAGGTTCAGAGTCAAGTAAAATTTTTTAAAAGACATCATAATCGCCACTGACTGTAAAAAAGTCTATACAAACGAGTATAAAATCGATTAAAAAAAGCAAGTCATATTTAAAAAAACATACCATGTTCATTCCAGAAGCTAAATAATTGAACTCTCAAATCTAATCATAGCAATACTAAGCAGACCGTTACCCTCGATGGAACACAGATAAATCATAACACTCTACATTCCGACTTAAAATCAACAAAAGACCAGAGACTGGACAGTACACCCAGTAAGATTAAAAATTCCACTAATTCAGATTTCTAGCGAGTATTCCTGATAGATTCGTTAAAGAAACACAGAGGTATAACTGAGCGAAATTGTGTATTATAAGTGATCAATACGGATACAAAACGTAATAATATTTCACGAGGGTAGCACTAGAAACCTGCAGAGCAACAGTCATGACAATGGCTGGATATTTGTGGGAACCAAAGTTGGTTTCCGTAGCCATAAGTGTTTTCCACCTACTTACCCGAATGTACGAAGAAAGCGGCGATTGGAGTGGCCGAGCGGTTCTATGCGCTACAGTCTGGAACCGCGCGACCGGTACGGTCGCAGGTTCGAATCCTGCCTCGGGCATGGATGTGTGTGATGTCCTTAGGTTAGTTAGGTTTTAGTAGTTCTAAGTTCTAGGGGATTGATGACCTCAGAAGTTAAGTCCCATAGTGCTCAGAGCCATTTGAACCATTTTTGAAAGCGGCGATTCCCCTAAAGCAGTTTTCTAGCTATTGTAAGAGACGCTTTAAAAATAACTATTTATTACTTTTTTTAAGAAACTACGACGTACATCTGCGAAACCCGCATTAGTGGTGTTTGTAGGTCATTCACGTATTTAGATACTGTTTTTTTTCCAGCGGAATTTGAGAAAAAGCTGAAAGCTACACAGTGTGACGATGTCGGGACGCAGCAGTTGAACGCTTTCTATATAACACTGAACGGGTCACAGATCATTCGCCTGAGTGAAAGCAAGCGATGCGGTGTTGCTGCCTCCAAATACAGACCGTGAGTCCCAGCTGCGTGCACGTAATTCACAATTTGTGTGATGAGGGCCATTGGAAACGCATTATTAGGGCTCGGTGCTGTGATTGAAACTGTGAATTATCCGACCATTAGGATTGGGCGATTCACAGCGGCCATTTACATGTTTACGCGTGTTCTTCGCCGTCGTTGCTGTTTACGAACACAACTTTCGCGCGCCGAAACACTACCCTCTGTGTTTGTATGGTGCGAGTACGCCGAGCTATGGCCACAGCGGACTATTCATATACAAACACTGCTGCAATCGCGTCAACACCGCGCCGCGTTCGTCAATGACGTGCACCGTGAATTGTTCTTTAATAACAAAGCGAAATCCCAATTGCATCGGGATTTTAGCACAGCAGGATAAACAGCTTCCGTGTGTGAAGTCTGTTTCACGAGATTGATACTGGTTATCTGGTGGCTTTGAATTTGTCGTGCCATTAATGATACGCGTAAGAGACTCGGTTGCAGGAGTTAAATAGTCCCAATATTATTAGTAATAACAAGGGAATGTCGACGCGGAATGCATATGTACTGTAGTGGATTACAGAAACGCTTTTGAATTTTCGTAATAAAAACTAGTTACCATAAGGTCGTGATTGCATTTCCGGACGGGGATACAGCAGTTATGACAGACGTTTCTTTTCAAATGCAGTATTAAATCCAGGACTGCCAACCACTGTAAATTTGTTTATTATTTACAACTTTTCAAAGATTTTATACGGGCATTGACCGCGTACGGTATTCAGTTTCTGTGCTCCCAAAGGGGAAAGAGATAACCATTGAAAGTAAATGGGATCTATTACTATTGTGAATGTGGGCGAAATTTTGATACGAATGTCTTTCGTCTGTGTTCAGGTTTAGAACATCATCTGGCTGTTGATACTCTCATTCACGACACTGTCGACATAGCTATACAGGATCTTTATTGTAGAGATCTGTGAACCTTCTGTAAACAGCCACATTTTGTGGCAATTCACTCTTCCCTCATAATGTTTTCTCATACTTTTCTTTATTTTCCTAGTAAAGAGTAAGGAAATCAAGGTAATAGTGAAGAGAAACGTGAGTAAAAAGATATATTGTGATATCAAAATATATTACGCATTGCGGCGGAGACCAGGACACTATGCTCCTTCAAAAATAAAAGCTATTTCAATTTTACTTTATTAATGACGCGCTTTCAATCCTTATAATTTCTCGAAGACATTTTCACTGTAAATTTAAGACGCAGACCAGATATATTAAGAAGGACGACCAGTACAAAAGCGGATGAACGTCGAATAAGGAGAAGGAAGGAAGAAAGATTAGATTAACGTCCTGTCGACAACGAGGTCATTATAGACGGAGAATGAGCTCTGATTACGAAAATATGGCGAAGGTAATCAGCTGTGCCCTCTTCAAAGGAACGATCAAGGTATTTGCCTGTAGCGATTTAGGAATATCACGAATACCTAAATCAGGATGGCAAGACGCAGTTTTGAACCGTTGTCCTCCCGAATGCAGGTCCAGTGTGCTAATTACTGCGCCAACTCTCTCAGCAGTCTGTAACAGTTTTAAGTAATAACGCTGTAGTACATCTCAGGGCTTACTGTGTGGTTTTATAAACGAAGTAATTTCCCGAAGCTGTTGAGACATACAGCGCAGCGTGATTCAGTTGCCACTACTGACCCGTTATATGCAGCCCGCACTACGTCTGTATCAGGAACGGTATCCGGACAGGCGACAGCTACATTATCGATTTAAGTTCCCTCTCACAACTTTAGTTGACTGTTAGCAAACGAAATCATACTGTAGAAAATAAAATTAAGGACTGGCCATGAGTCACACGGTATTCTTGTATCACCATATACCTTATTAATGTCATATTTATCCTAGTGTCTCGTGTCTATCTTTGTGCAATTACAGGTGTAGTCACAAAGGTTTTGGACGCTTCTGTAAGTTTATTCCGTATATAGAACATCATCTTTCATAAATGGTTCAAAAACATTGTCGTATAAAGTGTGTTTCAGAATCTGGAACTATGAAATTAGCAGGAGATATCAAAATGAAAAGCCTGGAAGCAACAATTTTACGGTATATAAACCAATGAAAAGATTAAAGTGTCTTCGTATACTTCACTAACTATTCTGTGACATTCTGACAATGTGTTTGAAATCTCCAGAGCGCACTGACCAACGACTTTGTTCTGTCATCTGGGGTTGCATAAAACGACATCGGTAGGGATAGCTGAATCAACTTGTATTTTACTTTTTTCATTGGGTTATATACTGGAATGTTGTTACTTCCACACTTCTGTTAGTTTCGTTGTTTCCGACAGTGACACGCATTTTATAAGACAATATTTATGAACTGTTTATGAAAGATGAAGTATTATAAACGAAATAAACTTACAGAGATATTCAAAACCTGTATGACTACACCGCTAATTACAGAAAGAGGGGTTGGAGAAACTTGGACACATGTGAAAGAAGTAAGATATATCTTGATACAAAAATACTGTGGAACTCACGCCCAAACCTCACTTGTATTATTTACAGTACGTTTTATTTTGCTAGTGGTCTTCCAAAGCACTAAGAGGGAACTTACACTGGCGTCAAAAATTAAAGACACAAATCGCTATTTCCCCGTCGTGTGTCTAATTACCAATATAATCATACAAACTATCAACAGATGTTCGTACGATCGTATTCTGAACGAAAGATGTCATTTTGGTCAACGGACAACCACGCCAACAATGATGTCAGGGCACCTGTCAAACGGGGTAATGTGTGCCAGGTAGTTCCACATCCACAGTCGCTGTGTACACAGTCACAGACGGTGCAGTACGGCACAGAAGTTGCCTACCAGACTCTCTGCGGTGCAGTGCCATAGACAAAATGGAAGCAGGAAAATCACAAACTGATGTGGCTCGATGGCTTAATGTGAATCGTTCTGTAGTTTCTTCGCTGTGACGACAGGTTACACAGACCATAAAAGTATCGTGAAGACCAGGGCAAGGCCGACCACGCGTGGCATCAGAAAGAGAGGACCGTTATTTGGCTGTAAGGGCACGACGATATCACCTTAATACTGCACTGCAACTGATATCTGACCTCATAGCATCCACTGGATGTGTTGTATCGAAGCAGACGACGTACAGAAGGCTTCAGGAGAATGGCCTTTATTGTCCGAGACATGCTATGTGTACGCCTACTATGCGTCCTAACAGAAGGGAACGTCTAGAGTGGAGTCGTCAACATGCCACCTGGGCTATATAACAGTGGGCCAATGTTCTTTTCACAGGTGAACCCCTATTTGGTCTTGGAGTGATTCTCGACAAATTCCCATCTGGAGATAACATGGAACACAATTTCGGGACCCAAACATTGTGAAAAGAGACTGATAAGGAGGAGAATCCCTAATACGGTGGGCAGTGATTATGTTGACCACTCGAACAGGCGCTCTAAGCACATCCGAGGTCATCAGTCTCCTAGACTTAGAACTACTTAAACCTAACCAACCTAAGGACATCACACACATCCATGCCCGAGGCAGGATTCGAACCTGCGACCGTAGAAGCAGCGTTGTTCCGGACTGAAGGGCCTAGAACCGCTCGTCTACAGCAGCCGGCACCACTCGAACACCTTTTTATGAAATTGTACCGGCAAGGTTTAACTGCTATCAGGCGTCGTGATGAGATCTTGGGAGCCCATGGCGGTTGTTGAGAGATGCTGTGGGCCCGGATTTGGTGCTGATGGGCATTATGCTCGACTCATAGAGCGCATATGGTTGACTTTTCTTGGAAACGGAAGGTAGTATATGTATAGCATAGCCTGCTCGCTCCGCCGATTTGAATCTCATAGAACATGTCTGGGATGCACGAGGGAAACAAATTGCGTCACGTCATGATTCACCAATCACTCTCGAACAATTGTGAGCGGCTCTGCTGGAACAATGGTAGCTACTGTCTCAACATGTGATTGATGACATAATTCACAGCATGTCCCACTATCGTTAGGCCTGTACTGTTGCGAGAAGTGGTCACACCCAATATTGAGCACACTAACCACTTGTCGGAATGTGGGTGCAAATCCGTTAAGTTGGAAAAAACGAACAACATCTTTGTGTACCGTCTTGCACGATGCATTTGTTTACTTTCTGTATTCCTTACATTTGTTTTACTTTAATATCAGCTGTTTATGCTGTTTTCTGGAAAAATAAACGCAACTTTGAATATTTTCCTTTTGTTGTTTTAATTTTGTACATCAGTGTACATCGATTACTTGGCTGTTTCCTGTCTAGTTACCGTTTCTAAAAAAGATGTAGAGCGAGTTGCACAAAACTGATCGCTTGGGGCATCTGAATCGAGCTGCATATACCGAAATATGTCCAAGCAATGAAGACAGATAAAATTAGTTATTGGCTATTAAGGAGTGAATTCGTAAGCTATTGTTGTTAAAGCAGTAAATAACTACTTACCTTACATGAAACAGTTGAATGCTAGTAAAATGCCGTTGGCTTACTTCAGTGTCCGAAATGTCATTGTGTATGATGAAAACTGGTCGTTTGAATGTGAAGATTAAAAATTTATGTACATTTTATTGGAACTAGTATCAATATACATCTTTCTGAAACAACGGATTCGATTAAATTATTTTATGTTATTCTCATGTTAAGTCCATCAGGTTGTAGAAGAGGTTAGCTAAGGTCAAAATAACACACTTTATAGCTGCCGTAATTCACCGGTATGTGAAATAGCTAGCTCAACATCGCATGGTGTAGCTGCAGCCTCTTACTAAGTGCTGCCCAACAAATACCGTTAGGTCCGTGACAATGAGACACTGGTGAGGGTCACCAGCGACGATCACCTACAGAGATACATTCGTCTGAACTGAAGCATTCACTGCGGGACACTACACTGCCCCACCGAGCCACTGTGACGCAGCTGTGACTCACCCTCACGACATGTGACGGACAAGGTCACTGAGTTCACAGCAGTCTCCGCCGGACATGCATTAGTTTGAATTAGTGTTCGCACTGCGACACACATCACAGACACAGTGCTGCAGATTTGCCAACAGACAGGCAGTCCTTTCTGAGACAGTGATGCGGAACATTCATTGTACATTATACTGTACACATTGTAGCCAAGAGTTTAGATTTGATTAACACTTAAGATTTTGTAAGTGAAGTAGTAAGTCGACCTGTTATTTCGGATGTCAAAAGCAATGACTATAGCAACAAAGTGGTGAAAACGAATGCTTGGCACGAAATTATAACGAAGTTTGTGTCTGATTTCAATGAGAAGATCATGGATCAAAAAGCAGAATTGGTATGTTGTAGGTTCTTTTTTCCGATTTAATATCTTATTTTTCGGACCATAAAAGACTAACGAAATTTAGTTGATACCCCTGTATAAGGCTAGGAGGGTAGTAACCTTCAAGCACATTTCCATCCCTCACCCCATTTCTTTTGCCTTCACCAGTATCAAGTGTAACGTTATGCAGTCTTAATGCGATAAGACGTAACAAAATGGATGAACGTGGGAACCATGAACTCACCACTACAGTGGGAATGAAGAGAAAATCTAAAAAGTTACTTATATTTTAAAATTTTCATAACAAAATTAAGGGGGCGCCTTATCGTCGTCTTAAGGCACTCCGCCTTATGGTCCGAAAAATACAGTTAAAATATTATTCTTAATTACAATTATTTACGCATATGTGGCTACTACAAAAATGAATTTTATTTATTTATCATAATATTATTGAGGTACAAGTTCCTGACACTCGATGATTTTATGTTCCAATCAGTTCAGTGAATGTAACAATATGACTTGTTACAGTTAACATAGTAATAATTGCTCAGTGCACATCACAAATACAATGCCAGACGAATAATGAGACCAAACCGCTTTAACGTTCACATAACATTTCTAGCAATTAGATTTTTTGCAGCTGCCAAGGCACTTCGTCTTCATGGCTAACGAGGTAATTTGTAAAGTCATCTGTAATAGTGTTCGCAATATTTCCTCCACGGACTAAGCAAGGTGACATGTCGTGCAGTCCCTGAATAGTTAACGTATCCTCAAATTCCGTTCCATCGCCATCATACATAAAATTATGGAGGAGGCATCATGTCTTTTCAATAAACACTGCTAAATTTAATTTAACTTGGAGTGGTCCATGGAAAATGCGCCTCTTGTTTGAAAGAATTCCAAAACTACGCTCGATGTACCTTCCTGCTCTGGATAGTCTACAGTCGAATACACTTTTTTTAACGTCTAAATACTTTCCTCCAAATGGAAGTAGAATAAATTTTGACAACCCGAAACATTCATCATCTACTAACATGAATGGCATAGATGTTTCAAAAGTTAATGACAGTGGTTTGAGTGCAGGGAAATCTAGCGTACCATCTTGTATTCTTTTATTTAACACTGAATTACGAAACACAGTTGAGTCGGACGATTTACCATGCTCTCCAACGTCTATAAAGAAGAATTTGTACGTCGAATCACAAACGGCCAACAACAGAATGGAAAAACAGTTCTTATAATTATAGTAGTGTGAACCACTGGAAGTTGGTTTTATAATACTGATGTGCTTGCCGTCCACTGTATCCACACAATGACGAAAGTTGGCCTTCTTATGGAATCCTTCAGCTGACGTAAGCCATAGCTCTTTCGAGAGGTGGGAAAAACATTCTGACTTCATTTCACGCCAAATGGCAAAGCGAAAGTCTCGTATAATATACGACATAGTTGATACACCAGTTGTTCTGAAAGTGTAAGTCCATCATAGATGGTCCGGCCTCTAAGTATCTGTAATAAAAAGATAAAGAGTATGAAGTAAAACTTCAAAAGTATACGATTTACAGACTCGCATACACAAGCACGCACACGCACACACTAAGGATTCTATTACAGAACTTTGGTAGTTTTTATTTGTTTTTATTTGTTGAGGGACAATTCTTCGAATGAAATGGAAGAGCTTAAGGGTTGGTTATACCAGAGGGTTATTAAGGCAGAGGACCAGAAAGAGTGGTTCTGCCGCAGCTAGTAGGAAGAAGTACATCTACATCAAAAATTTGTTCAAATGGCTCTGAGCACTATGGGACTTAGGTCATCAGTCCCCTAGAACTTAGAACTACTTAAACCTAACTAACCTAAGGACATCACACATATCCATGCCGGAGGCAGGATTCGAACTTGCGAACGTAGCAGTCGCGCGGTCCCAGACTGAAGCGCCTAGAACCGCTCAGCCACTCCGGCCGGCACATCTAATTCGATCAGCTGCGATTCTTAACAACTGACTGTAAGAGCACTACCTCTAGTATTGAGAATGATGGTGATGGTGACAGATATGAGTTTGATGCAGGAGAAAATTTAGACCAGGAGGATCGTGTGAAAGAAACTGCTGTGCGACCACAAAAAGGGCTAAGTGAAAAGAAGAGTCTTGAAGATGATGATGATATGCTATATAATATTTTTAAGGAAAAGTACGTCAAGCAACACAGTTCAGCATAACATGCAGACGAAGATAGCTTGTTCGGGCAGTCTTTAGTATATGAATTTTAAAAAATTTCCAGTCATGCAAGACTGAAAGTGAAATCTGATTCGACGAATGTCATATTAATGCTCGACAATATTACAGCGCTTCCCCTGCGTCCCAAATAATATTTGTACCGGTACCAAATTATACATGGGGGTCCATATCACGACCACGCACTTCGTGGAACAGTTCATGGCTACGCTGGAAGACTGTTCAGGTTGTCCGATCAGTTACCATCTGTGTGTTCGTAATGGCCTCTAAGTACAGTGACAAATCCTCAATATACATTTCAACAGCAGAGGCAGAGTAACAATGAAAGTAGACTATCCGTGAAAGTTTCACAATATGGTTCAAATGGCTCTAAGCACTATGAGACTTAACATCTGAGGTCATCATTCCCCTTCACTTAGAACTGCTTAATCCTAACAACACAAGGACACCACACACGTCCATGCCCGAAGCAGCATTCGAACCTGCGACCGTAGCAGCTGCATGGTGCCGGACTGAGGCGCCTAGAGCCGCTCGATCACAGGAAAGTTTTACAATAATTTGTAATGTATACTAATACCAGCTCAAATATGTGATATATGTTTTCAATAAAATAACTTAATATCACAGTACTTACCAAAATCAGATTGTATCGAAGAACAATCAACTGTGCATATCGGATTTTATCGACAGTAGCTAGATGTTTTACCTGAAATAACGAGACGAAACAAAAATTTTTTCCTTCCCAGGACTCCAACCCGACATCTATCGCTGTTATAGTCTAAATAAAACGAACGTGAAATTTGAGTTTGTTACACTAGTAGCGACATGTGAGCATGATTGAAACAGAAATAATATGACAAAGAGTTGAATATTGACTGGGTATCGAACCCCACACATATCGTTGTTGACTACACACAAAGAGACGTCAGCTACCGAATTTTTCTCCACCAGCATCCCTGAACTTACAGTGATCTTGCAAATAGTTGTGTGTCTCACTGGGAGTCAAAAACGTCAGATATCGTTAGTGTTGACAATGAATGAAAATACATTAAATATCATAATTATTATCCACCAGCAGGTAGGTGTTATCATGCCTGAGCTTGATAACACACATTGAAAACTTTAGTGCTGGGCCAGGATTCGAACCCATTCACTGTGCTGTGCTGTGCCACGATTCGAACCAGTGCATGCGCAGTATGTGGAGATGTTGAAGAACTAGCAGTTTTGAACAAACAACAATTTGTAGTCGAGTTGTATTATCACGAAGGGATCAAATTCCGCGTTAAAGGCGGTCTGAGATGCATTGCCAGTTCAGAACCAATTTTATCAACATACAGAATCTCAAATGGAAGATGGAATAAGCGTCCTGTGACCCTACATAGCGTTTGTTTCGTCACTAGAAATATATAACTAGTATAACGAAATGTTATAGAGTTTCTACATGTCGACACACCTGACTTTATTGTGGTTCAACCTAATGTCTACTTGGTAGAAACAGAATTTCATGATTAATATGAATTTCAGACCTTAATCACATTACACCTTCTTCAACTGGCGTAGCCAAAGGCGAATTGACACTGTCTCTCCCTATCAAAAATCATCGGCTGAAGTTGGAATCGAACCCAGACCATAAGAATATGAGCCTATTATCAATCCAACAAATCACCGAATCCACTCTTCATGTCACCTTTGCGCCACACTGCATCGGAATTCTGACACACAGGCTCCCTGTAGTAGTTTGCAGCTAGTTCAGTACATTCATTTACTTAGTTGACCAAATCGCCATTAACTACCTGCCACAGCTACCCAGTGCATACATTCGACTCTATTTTGTAATCACCGAAATAAAATCAAGTAACTGCCACCCACACAGAACTGACAACGGTGTAGGATGCAGAAATTCAAATAGGAAGTGTTTCTTTCACCTTGAGCTCCTCTATTGCGCTATCTGTTTCTTGAAAATGTCGTGCAGTATAAAAGAAAAGCTGTAACTGACTGTCTCTCAGAGGTCCAGATCCGGTTATATGCATTATCTCACAGCACTGTGGAATACGGAAGTTCTGGAGGAATTGTTATTGACATCTGGAGATGTCATAACGACGTCTCAGCAAGTAGCGTATCGGTAGGTTTCTGCGACATAGATAAGATGTCGCAAGTACGAGTACATTCACTGCTACATTTTTTTAAACGCAATTCTGTTGTCTGCTGAAGTTATCAATCTAATAGAACTTTGAATATAATTCCCTTCACTTCTCAATCCAAAATAGTCTCATGTGGAAAAAGGGCTAACTTCTGCGACATTTAGTTCTTTTCAGGTTTAATAGACGGCCAGGCAGCAGATGCATCTCGAAACGCTTTTATTATGTATGGGGAGAGCGCATCGTGCCAAAATACGCCAGAAAAGTATTTTCTACATTAGCTGTCGTGTGGTAGTGGCATTTTATTATTCTTCAAACCTTGTTTGACAGCTTTAACTCAGAACAAGTTTTCTACATGCATGTAATCAATAAACTGCACGTGCATTGTCAGACTGTTATAAAGGACATCAGAGAATTCGCATATATCATTGATGATTAATTTCTCTCTCATGTTTACTATTGTTTTAACAACACTAAAAGAAACCTTACGAAAATTGTGCACTTTACTATAAAAATGATATAAAACTACCCATGATAACCTTTCGACGAAAGTCTGTTTTAATAAAACTGAGTATCTGTACACAAGTGCGCCTCTATTGGCACGAATTAGTAAAACACTACTCACTTAGATTTCGATGGAGTCTGTGATTAACTGGTATGGTGTATCATACTCAAGAGGTATGCAAATGTGGCATTTAATAAATAAAGTTATGTACTCATAGAAACTCAACATTTGCTTGTCAACAGCGGAAACAGGCGTTACCTGTAGTGCAGCATTGTAAGTTTTTCACGATTGCACTATGAGCCGAAAGTATTTTCTTGCGATTTCCTTATCGATGTTTGATCTGACTGCTTGCAGCTCTTTCACAGAAGGGATAAAAGCTATACTATCAGCGAGACTGGAACTGCGATCCATAAGAGACGCATGTTCACAGGTTAGTACGTACCCACAGAGCTAGGGAAGAAACATGTATTTTGGGTTCCTCTTACCAGGCCAATAGAGGCTGGAACTCGCAAACAACTATTTAAAGGACGAGATTAGTTCCGATTTCCATGTGCAACGACTTTCCTGGGTCGAAAACCGTAAATTTACAATCATTTGTACACTTCAATCGATAATAATTCAGATTATTCAATGGAAATGACAGGAAAAATCAAGTGAACTTTGAGGCTTAATTCAGTGCACACCAGGAAGTAACTCGTCGATCACAGAGTTGCCAAACATACCTTGCTGTGTTGCCGAATCTCAGTTACAGTACCAGCAGGAAGAAGATGAACCGATGTGAGCATAAAGTTGGCTGGGAAGTGACCATAGCTGGCGTCTCAAAGACGCAGCTGCTATGGCCTGGAATATGTAATGCGTCTGATTCAAATTTCTGTAACTAGGTTTAGGGACTGGAGAGTGGTTACTTATAATACTCAGAACAGAGTGCAAACTAAGCTTCATAAATCAGTAACTCTGATAGTTGTTTTTATTATTCTTTCAAAAGTGTAGTGGAAACTAAAAAATCCATTGATGGACATTTTTGTGCCTCACCAATAGTCGAGCACAACAAACAAAAATTAAAAAAAAGAATTTGTGTGTGTGTGTGTGTGTGTGTGTGTGTGTGTTTGTGTGTGTGTGTGTGTGTGTGTGTGTGTGTGTGTCTGTGTGTGTGTCTGTCTGTGTGTGTGAAGAGAGAGAGAGAGAGAGAGATAAAAATAAAGAAGAATGAGAGAGAGAGAGACAATCTGTTGTGAAGAAATTGAATAATGGTGTGTAAAGAAATCTTTCACTAAAGTGACTCGTTCCTTATCATTATAAAATATCGTATTCATGATCTATGGAACAAGTATTAATCTAATCTAATCTAATCTAATCCGATCTAATCATATCATATTGCTAACTAGCCATGAAGAGCCGTGAATTACCGGAATTTTCGTCAATATCAGTAACCAAATCTAAACTTGAAATTAAAAGACGTTAGTTTTTGTAATAAACCAGGACTCCTATTAAGACCCTTTCATCCCTGTTATCTAACCACGAAAGATGTCTGATATACCTCCATTCAGAGGTAACAAAGTGTGCATGCATTTAAAGATGAAGCGCATGATGTGAAGTTCTGTGATGGAGAAACGAACCAAACACATAATGTGATTGTTAACTAAGTAAAATAAAATGTTACATATCGGTTTCTCTTGCTAGATGCTAGGTGTTTGAATCTGAAATAAGGATACAATTTTTTATGCCTGAACGACAATCGAACCGCATGCCTACCATCTTTCTTTATCATCAACGAATATAGCTTAAGCATCAATTACTTACTCACCAACGGTAAGATGTGTGCGTGTTTGACCAGAAATAACGACACCTATTGTGATTGTTGGCAACATATGAACAGACATTAAAAATGGTCGTTAATTTTCACTAGCAGGCCGGTGTCCACGTAATAGGGCTTGACATGAAATTATGAATATTATTGTGCTGGATCAGGATTCGGACGCACATACTTACCTTTGGAGGAGACCTAGAGAAGATTGCAGTCTTCTGAAAAGGAACGAAATGCTTAAACTGTGTTTTTCGTCTCTAGTTCAATCAAGTACAAGTAAAATAAGAGCTCTGTTCCTTTAAATGGGTATCAGTTCATCAAATAAAATAAACGTTTCTGAAGTAACTAAGTTTACTGGCGACAGTATTTCTGTTTACCGTGACTTCCGCCTATGTCATTGACCAGCGTAAACCGGCTCTACCCAGTTGGTAATGAACGACCGTGACTTTTAATGCGGATTCTGCATTATAATGTCTTTCTCTTGAGGTTAACAGAGGTATAGTAAATCTGTTTGTTCCTCTTAAAAGTAAATGTTTGAACCCATGCATGCAGTCTGAATGCATCACTCTTGAGTATGATTGTAGTCGTAAGATTGCCGGGACAGTAGCTCAGTGTGTTCAGTCAGACGATTTTACACCGTCAAGAGTGAGGAGTGGACCACACGTTGTCGGCAGAAGACGTGGCAACTCAGAGCCTCAGCCCCCGCTGGTAGGCAGCAAACGGGTCGCAGAGAACTCAGACGCATGCGATGTTTAGAGGCAGATTGTCGGCCAAGAAATCTCTCGCTAAAATATTGTTGAACCAAACTGTTATTACCAATGTGACAGAAAGCGAAATATATAGTAGATTGACTTGAATAACACTCACAGCTTCAGCACCGAGAGGAAAGGGGCGATGAAAATTTTGTCAACGTGTGCTTTCGGTAGCCAAACGTCGTATCAGCTAGTCTCTCATTTTACCTCAAGACTACAATCATAGTCAAGAGTGATGTACTCAGACTGCAGTGAAGACTTCCTCTGGGAAATGCTGCAGTCTACAAAGTTGACAGATCGAGCATATTGCCGGACGTAGAATTCTAAGGGGAGCAAGACTGTATTGTCCACCTTACGTGAAAAACTCTGCGGTCAATTTTTTTGTATAAGACTGTATCTACAACATACTGCACACTGAAGACCCAGAAGAATTTAAAAAAACAAAATTAGTTTATGACAGCGACGTTAACTATAGCGTTCGAAGTATTCATAGTATTGTATACATGTGTGTAAACGCCCTCCAATGAACACTCAAGGAAGACAAGGATACACAGTCTAGCTTCAGTATTATAAATACACCTCAGTTTGAGGATGAACTCATCTTGAATATTTATAAGTACTGTACCCATTGGTGTTAAACTCGTTTTCAACCAATGATTCCCACAGCTACAGGAACACTACTTGTGATGCCTCTTAGACAAAAGACTTACGAATATCTGTCAGACGAAAATATCTACCTGACGGAAACTGTGTGAAGTTTGTTTTGCAACCTTCGTACCTGGATAAAGAGCTTTTCCCATTTGAGATATCTATAAACGTTGCTACATAAGATGATTTAAGAAGAAACTAAATTCCTTGAGCTACGACAATGTTTAAAGAAATTGTCTTAACGGGACTAAATCGTGGTTTTTGAATCATTTACCAAGCGTACTCTGCCGAATTTTGCTGGCTGGAAGGCAATAAAACTTACTGACAAATTTCACAGAAGGATAAGGGGGACTTAATGTCTCCCACTGGAAGGTCATGTTTTATTTAAACGATTACAAAATCAGGTAAAACGAACAGTAAAGTTGTCAGTATAAGCACATTACTGTTGTCAGTATGATGTTGCACTGCCCAGGGCCTGTAATGTTAAAGGGCCCGTTTAGGTCCGGCATATTGTATACAGAAGTGGAAGAGAGAGCACCACTAAATTCTGCAATCCATATGCATTGCATACACACAGAAATTACCGTTACAGTGTACTTATGGAGCCCAATGAGTGAATTGCTTATATTCCGGTGAGAAAGAGCACTGGCAGACAGTCTTCGCTGCATTAGGTTACTTAAACTGGTGTCACTCATAGCTAGAGTTTATAGTCAGCGATTAAGTGCAAGGTCATTGAGTCGGATGCGAGTTTTGCAACTGTGAAATACTTTCCTACATTATAGAAGCGAATATTAAATTTGAACTAATATTGCGAAAATTTTCAACTTGGATGGCTTAGAATGTAAATCTTTCTGTTTATTGCAAGGGAAAACAATTGATTTTCTAAAACATTCTCTGTCATACACAACTTGAAACAGGTCACGTCGACCAAATCATATGGAAGAACTGACAGCGACGTATATCGGAAGGCAGTAAGATCCCTTGGCTTTTGGTTTGGCAATATTCGACGGCCATTTGTAGTCGCAAGTAAATGAAGAAAGGGAGCGCGTTTTTCTTATCAAATGACGTCTTCACCAATTACTTTAGTTTTAATGTAATCTGCGAGTAATTGCTGATGTTTGATATTAACATGAAAAGGATTCCGTAGACAGGGAAAGAACCTGTTCTTGGGCAACTACTTCTGTAGTGACCAAAAGCCATTAAATGATCTTCAAGCACATGGGTTCCAGCAGCGGTATGAAGAAAATGATAGTAATAATCAGTGCTTTTTTTGTAAAAAAAACGTTTGAGGGTACTCCGACATTGGATATAACGCAGCGAAAATTACCTATAACTGATGCATGGGATACCACCCGTCAGCTTTTAGTCATGACGACATCAACATATCGAAGTACCAAAAAAAAAAAAAAAAATAAATAAATAAAAAAAATTGCATCGGTCTCTTCAGTTGACTTTACAGCTCAAATGAAGCAGGCGGTATCAAGAAACACCCAAACATACAAGAGAATGTGGTATCGAACACTTCAGCTTACATCACCTCAAATGAAACATGCGATTCCCATCAACCCCTAAACAAGAAAAGAAAATGGTATCATACACTTCAATTGACCTATAATACACCTCAAATGAAACAGGTGAGTCCAATCAAGCCTCTGACATACAAAACAATACAAGGAAATATTTAAAAAATGTTCAAATGTGTGTGAAATCTTATGGGACTTGACTGCTAAGGTCATCAGTCCCTAAGCTTACACACTACTTAACCTAAATTATCCTAAGTACAAACACACATATCCATGCCCGAGGGAGGATTCGAACCTCCGCCGGGACCAACCGCACAGTCCATGACCGCAGCGTCCAGACCGCTCGGCTAATCCCGCGCGGCAAGGAAATATTACCAGACACAATTTTAACCTATAAAATATCACTAAAAGACACAATACAACAAAAACCATCCACACCTATCATCAACAACAGTAACAACACTACAAAAATCTTTTGTAACCTTGTTTGGTTCCAGAAATGACGTAGATGATGGGTGGTATACCGTGCTTGAACTGACCCAATTTTTAATACAACTGAAAAATATATTTAACTACAAAACTTACATTAATAGCATTACAACAGTTTCCAAACTGACTGTAGTTCATGGCTGCTGTAGTCTTCCCGCCTTCTTACTTTACTCTTGCTATCAGTAGCAAGATGTTTGCTCGGCGTTTGAGCATACACATATCCGTTTAGCACTATCATCGCCCACTATTAGCGGGCGTAGGCACTACATGCTTGTTGAACTGGCTGTCAGCAATTCAGCTGTCGAGAACGGTTACCGCAGCATCGAAATGCTTGAAACTGTCAATGACATCGGTTTTTCCACCAAAAACTGCACTGGTATCATTTGTATTGCAATTACCAAGACGAAAAAATTAAATCAAAAATTTACGTCCGTGAAATAAATCGTTGGCACTCTTCCAAGTTCTCAAAATCATAAAAAGTTACTTTCTCGACAAAAAAGTTTAGGGGTACGCATCCCCCAGCGTTCCCCCATAAAAGAAGCACTGGTAATAATGACAGTGCTAATCGAATTATCCAGTAACTTCACACTTCAAAGGGGATTTTCTCGATCTGAGAAATTTGTTGAATTAGTGAAAAATTCAAAATGGCTTCGCATCGATGCTATGGTGCCTCGAACAGTCTTTCCATCCTGCTGACATGAGAATAGCATAATGTTCGCGTCAGAAGCATGCTTCTACTTAACTGTATAATAGACTCGTATTTTTTCCACCTTGACTAATATTGTAAGCTAAGCGCATAATCCGTTACGGCGCACTATTGGGGCTGCGAAATGTGGCGACAATGTTCTGGTGGAACGAGCTGTCACAGGTGCAATGCGTGGGTTCAGACATTTACTTTTAAGAGGAAGAAACAGATTTACTATACCTCTGGCAACCTCAAGAGAAAGACGTTATAATCCAGAATCCGCGCTAAACATCACGCTCGTTCATTACCAACTGGGTAGAGCTGGTTTACGCTGGTCAATGACATAGGCGGAAGTCATGGTAAACAGAAATACTGACGCCAGTAAACTTAGTTTCATTAGAAACGTTTGTTTTATTTGATGAACTGATAGCCATTTAGAGGAACAGAGCTCTAATTTTACTTGTACTTGATTGAACTAGAGACGAAAAATTTGGTGCTTGACTGTGATTCGAATTCGTATCTCCTCATTCAAGGATCTCAATCTCTCGGAACAGTATAGTTCAATCATTTCGTTCTTTTTCCCAAGACTGCAATCTTCTCTAGGTGTCCTCCAAATGTAAGTATGTGCGTCCGAATCCTGATCCAGCACAATAATATTCATAATTTCATGTCAAGCCCTATTACGTGGACACCGGCCTGCTAGTGAAAATTAACGACCATTTTTAATGTCTGTTCATATGTTGCCAACAATCACAATAGGTGTCGTTATTTCTGGTCAAACACGCACACATCTTACCGTTGGTGAGTAAGTAATTGATGCTTAAGCTATATTCGTTGATGATAAAGAAAGGTGGTAGGTGTGCGGTTCGATTGTCGTTCAGGCATAAAAAATTGTATCCTTATTTCAGATTCAAACACCTAGCATCTGGTAAGAGAAACCGATATGTAACATTTTATTTTACTTAGTTAACAATCAGATTATGTGTTTGGTTCGTTTCTCCATCACAGAACTTCACATCATGCGCTTCATCTTTAAATGCATGCACACTTTGTTACCTCTGAATGGAGGTATATCAGACATCTTTCGTGGTTAGTTAATAGGGATGAAAGGGTCTTAATAGGAGTCCTGGTTTATTACAAAAACTAACGTCTTTTAATTTCAAGTTTAGATTTGGTTACTGATATTGGCGAAAATTCCGGTAATTCACGGATCTTCATGGCTAGTTAGCAATATGATATGATTAGATCGGATTAGATTAGATTAGATTAGATTAATACTTGTTCCATAGATCATGAATACGATATTTTGTAATGATGTGGAGCGAGTCATTTTAATAAAGGATTTCTTTACACATCATGATTCAATTTCTTTACCACAGTTTTTTACTCCCTCTCTCTCATTCTTCTTTATTTTTATCTGTCTCTCTCTCTCTCTTTCACACACACACACACACACACACACACACACACACACACACACACACACACACACACATTCTTTTTTTATTTTTGTTTGTTGTGCTCGACTATTGGTAACGTACGAAATCGTCCGTGAATGAGTTTCTTAATTTTGAGTACACTTAAGAAATAAAAAAACACAGCTATGAAAGTTAACGATTTATGATGGTTACTTTGCAGTCAGTTCTGAGTATTATGAGTAACCACTCTCCAGTCCCTAAACCTAGCTACAGAAATTCGAATCAGACGCATTACATATTCCAGGCCATAGCAGCTGCGTCTTTGAGACGCCAGCTATGGTCACTTCCCAGCCAACTTTATGCTCACATCGGTTCATCTTCTTCCTGCTGGTACTGTAACTGAGATTCGGCAACACAGCAAGGTATGTTTGGCAACTCTGTGATCGACGAGTTACTTCCTGGTGTGCACTGAATTAAGCCTCACAATTCACTTGATTTTTCCTGTCATTTCCATTGAATAATCTGAATTATTATCGATTGAAGTGTACAAATGATTGTAAATTTACGGTTTTCGACCCAGGAAAGTCGTTGCACATGGAAATCGCAACTAATCTCGTCCTTTAAATAGTTGTTTACGAGTTCCAGCCTCTATTGGCCTGGTAAGAGGAACCCAAAATACATGTTTCTTCCCTAGCTCTGTGGGTACGTACTAACCTGTGAACATGCGTCTCTTATGGTTCGCAGTTCCAGTCTCGCTGATAGTATAGCTTTTATCCCTTCTGCGAAAGAGCTGCAAGCAGTCAGATCAAACATCGATAAGGAAATCGCAAGAAAATACTTTCGGCTCATAGTGCAATCGTGAAAAACTTACAATGCTGCACTACAGGTAACGCCTCTTTCCGCTGTTGACAAGCAAATGTTGAGTTTCTATGAGTACATAACTTTATTTATTAAATGCCACATTTGCATACCTCTTGAGTATGATACACCATACCAGTTAAGCACAGACTCCATCGAAATCTAAGTGAGTAGTGTTTTACTAATTCGTGCCAATAGAGGCGCACTTGTGTACAGATACTCAGTTTTATTAAAACAGACTTTCGTCGAAAGGTTATCATGGGTAGTTTTATATCATTTTTATAGTAAAGTGCACAATTTTCGTAAGGTTTCTTTTAGTGTTGTTAAAACAATAGTAAACATGAGAGAGAAATTAATCATCAATGATATATGCGAATTCTCTGATGTCCTTTATAACAGTCTGACAATGCACGTGCAGTTTATTGATTACATGCATGTAGAAAACTTGTTCTGAGTTAAAGCTGTCAAACAAGGTTTGAAGAATAATAAAATGCCACTACCACACGACAGCTAATGTAGAAAATACTTTTCTGGCGTATTTTGGCACGATGCGCTCTCCCCATACATAATAAAAGCGTTTCGAGATGCATCTGCTGCCTGGCCGTCTATTAAACCTGAAAAGAACTAAATGTCGCAGAAGTTAGCCCTTTTTCCACATGAGACTATTTTGGATTGAGAAGTGAAGGGAATTATATTCAAAGTTCTATTAGATTGATAACTTCAGCAGACAACAGAATTGCGTTTTAAAAAATGTAGCAGTGAATGTACTCGTACTCGCGACATCTTCTCTGCGGTGCAGGATACTTAACATTACGCTACTACCTGAGACGTCGTTATGGCACCTCCAGATGTCAATAACAATTCCTCCAGAACTTCCGTATTCCACAGTGCTGTGAGATAATGCATATAACCGGATCTGGACTTCTGAGAGACAGTCAGTTACAGCTTTTCTTTTGTACTGCACGACATTTTCAAGAAACAGATAGCGCAATAGAGGAGCTCAAGGTGAAAGAAACACTTCCTATTCGAATTTCTGCATCCTACACCGTTGTCAGTTCTGTGTGGGTGGCAGTTACTTGATTTTATTTCGGTGATTACAAAATAGAGTCGAATGTATGCACTGGGTAGCTGTGGCAGGTAGTTAATGGCGATTTGGTCAACCAAGTAAATGAATGTACTGAACAAGCTGCAAACCACTACAGGGAGCCTGTGTGCGTGTGTGTGTGTGTGTGTGTGTGTGTGTGTGTGTGAGAATTCTGAAGCTGTGCGGCGCAATGGCGTTATGAGCAGAGGATTCTGTGGTCTGTTAGATTGATAATAGATTGAAACTTCCTGGCAGATTAAAACTGTGTGCCGGACCGAGACTCGAACTTGGGACCTTTGGCTTTCGCGAGCAAGTGCTCTACCAACCTTTTTTTTTCTTTTACCGCACAGTCCATGAATGCAGCGTCTCAGACTGCGTTTTTTATTTATTTTTTTATTTTTTATTTTTTATTTTTTTTATTTTTTATTTTTTTGATTTTTTTGATATGTAAATAGGCGTCTTTCAGTTATGACAAACAAAATTAGAATGTACATCCGTAGCAACAACAGAACAAGAGTTCCTTCTAAACTATGAAATAGAATTTGAAACTAATAGTGTGATGATAGATAGTGAAGAAAGAAAAATGTAACCAAATCCCGCACGCCATTCCATGTGCATGGCCCATCTGCGTACAGATTCCATGTTCCCAATTGGTACAACATTTCGCAGCGTGTGGAGCCCCATGAAGGCGGTCATCCTCTGCCCGGTACTCCCCAACTGTGAGGGGGGTTATCGAAGACACTGCACAAATAGCTCGCAAATAGTTGTCGGTATCGGGGTGTACACTCAAGTGTGCTATGACTGTCCTGGAGAAATTGCCAGTAATCAAGCACCATCTTCTCATCATCTCGAAAGAGGTAGTATATGGACATGCCTTTAAACCATGTGAGAGCGTGAGTCTTCGCAGGTGGGAAATAAGTATCCTCTGGACAACGGAGGAGCCGTGGCTCAATTGTGCGAGGCGCGATTCGTAGGTAGCAGGCGAGAATCTTCTGCACTAGCAGCCATACATCTAACGCCGATCCACGTGTTAAACGGTGTTCGTCAGTATCCACGAGGTGGCAACGTGGACAAAGGGGGGAATCCGTCATCCCAATAGCGTGCAGTCTTTGTCGTGTTACAAACTTCCCGTTCACCACCTGGTACCACGCAGCTCGTACCCGCGTGGGGAGGAACGGCTTCTGGACCGCTCTCCACACTGCAGGCCATAGGGTCGTAGGGCTCTTCCTGTCAATCACATTGCGAGGGATGGACCTTAGCAGCAGTCTGTAAACGTCTCTCGCCTTGGGAGTGTGAGTGTTGGGAAGGTCTGGGTGCACGTAACTATACTCAAGAATAAATGCCGAGAGGTGCGAGAGTGAGGGTGTAATGTGCGCAACCGTGACAGGTGGCAGAAGAGACGCCGGCAGCAATTCCTCTAACAGATGTCGGGTAAGGGAAGCACCTTTATGGGTCGACAATTTCATCATTGTGCACAAGTATAACGCTGTAGCTCTCGCTCGTACATTTATAAGTCCGAGTCCGCCATGACACGGAGGGAGGGTGAGTGTTTCGTAGCGGACTTTGAATAGGTGTCCGGCGGTAAGGTAATATCCAAACGCTGCTTGCAGTCTGTGTGCCATAGCTGTCGATATCGGTAGGACCTGGGCCATGTGGATCATCTTAGTCGCCACGTGAAGGTTGAGGTATTCCACACGCTGTAGGAGGTCCATCCGTCGAAGTAAGTTCCGGCGAACTTCTGTGCGTATTAACTGTAGTAATCGTGCATAGTTCATGGCAGCCGTGCGGCACACATCCTGTGTAAATGTTATGCCCAAGAACCGGATCTTGTTAACTAGTGGGAGTGGAGCTAAAGCGTCCTCCTGTAGACCTCTCCCAATGGGCTTCGCTGCCGACTTGGCCACATTCATGAGGCTGCCCGCTGCCAATCCATAGCGATTGATCCATTGTATCACCGAGCGTACCTCGTCACCAGATCGAACAAGTAATAGAAGGTCATCAGCATATATCCTGCAGTGAAAGGTGTGATCCCTCAATGACATGCCCGAGAGCCTGTTTTTCAACCCTCCGACAAGTGGTTCGAGTGCGATCGCGTAAAGAATGCAGCTCCACGGAAAAGGCGCTGAAAGATGTCGAGGAAGTCAGGCGGGAAGCCCATGCGGGCCGTAACGGACAGAAGGAACTTGTGGTGAACTCTGTCGAAGGCGTGGTCGCAATCAATGGAGATCAGAGCAGCTCGAAGGCGACAGGATGTGGCGATGGCTATTAAATCCCTGCATTCGCTGGTTGCCGTTTGCATGTTGGTCACTCCGCCCTGTGTCGTTTGCTCCATTGAGAGGAGTAGGGGCAGAACCTTCTTTATGCGACTGGCGAGTAGTCGGGCGAAGATTTTATAGTCCAAGTTGAGCATTGTAATTGGTCTGTAGTCCTCGACCGTCCGACCTCTGGAAGGCTTGTGTATCGGTATAAGGAGACCTTCCACGAATGCAGGTGGCACGTGGGAACCGGGGGTCATCAGTTCTTGGTATAAGAAAGTCCGATAAAACTCGAGCGGCAGTCCGTCTGGCCCGGGAGATTTGTTGAGTGCTCCCTTGTTAAGTGCGTCTTCGATATCGTCCCTTGTAATTCCACCTAACAGCGTCGCCGCTGCTGCATTTTCGAGGGTGTGCGACACGTGCTGCAGTATGTCGTGATCGTCCGCTTCCTCGTCCTCTGTATTCACCTCGTCGTAAAACCGGTGATAGTGATCTGCAAAGGCCTCTGTAACCGCCGCCTGAGTCATTACGACCCTACCACCCGGCAATACGAGGTCCGTGATCAGCTGCTGTCGGCGTCGGCGGCTGTCGAGCACGACGTGATGCATAGACGTGGTTTCTCCTTCCGCTCGGCCTTGACGTCGCGATCGCACTACGACCCCCTCCAAACGTTTCTTCGTAAGAGACAATATTGTACCTTTAATTCGGCGGCTTTCCATTTGTCGGTTTGGAGATGGTGGTTGGCTGTCGAGTTCGCGAAGCATCGTGTAATAAAAGTCCTATGTGTGACGATGCCAAGCTGCGATATCTTTTCCGAATTGTGTTAGCACACGCCAAAACGCTGGTTTTGCACAGTCCACCCACCATGCTAGAGTCGAAGGGTATCGGGGAAGACGATGTTCGCAAACCAGCCATGTGTTGGCGATAATCTGACGGCATTCCGGGGCTTGAAGATGTGCTACATTCAGCTTCCAGGGTCCTCGGCTGCGCCATATCCGCTGCTGTTGTAGAGTGAGTGTATATATGAAAGCGCTGTGATCGAAGGCAAGCGGCCAACGTTCGGCGTCCAATACTCGCGGCGCCAGAGCTCGTGAGACATAAATGCGGTCTAGGCGACTGGCTGAGTGACTAGTAAGGTATGTCGGCCCGGGACAGTCACCGTGCACTGTCTCCCACGTGTCGGTGAGAAGTTGATCTCTAACCAGGAGCCGAAGTTATTGACAAGTCGAGAAATGTGGGACTTGGTCTTTGGGGTGGAGCACACAGTTAAAGTCGCCGCCGAAGATATATTGATCGAAGCGGCTGATGAAGAGGGGGGCGATATCCTCCGAGTAGAACATCGATCGTTCGCGGCGTTGGTCAGTTCCTGATGGAGCGTAGAAGTTAATGATGCGCGTGCCCAGTGCTGTGATCGCCAGCCCCCTTCCTGACGGAAGGTAAGTCACTTCTTCGATGGCAATTCCGTCGCGCACTAGTATTGCCGTACCGCTGCCATTCCGGTCCGCCGGTGACACATATGTCACATAACCGTAGAAAACGG
Organism: Schistocerca serialis cubense; assembly: GCF_023864345.2. NCBI lineage: Eukaryota > Metazoa > Arthropoda > Insecta > Orthoptera > Acrididae > Schistocerca > Schistocerca serialis. Next base: position 443,622,858 of record NC_064638.1, on the reverse strand, counting down.
GGAGGGCCGCTAAATACACTTCTTGCAACAGGGCAATGTCTACATCCGAAGAACGAAGCTGAGAAGGTTACATATTCGTCTTGTGCTGTGAGAGTCTACCTTCAGCCAAGTAGTCTACAAAGCGGAACTGCGAAAAGCTTCGACTTGAAGTTCCTCAGTTGCAAAGCCACTTAGTACAATTTCCACTGGCCGGCCGTATCGTGTTGATGTTAAGCGTGGCGATACGATAAGCTTGTTGCTGAACCGCAGGTGTTGAGTTATCCATTAAGACTGAAATTACCTATGACGCTTCTGACCGTGCTGACACCTCCACATCCCCCCAGACCTCACCTGCAGTCCTTTCTAGAGAGACGGCGCCAATGGCGTGGGCTCTGTTGGCGTAACTTGCATGGTTCGGTCGTCGTCGTGGTCATCCGCCCACGTCGGGGAACTCAAAGCAAGATCGGCTTCCCTAGCTTCCGCAGGACACGACATGGGTGCTTGCACTACAGAAGGTGGTGGGCAGCATCTGTCCTGCATATCGGCATCCGATTTTGCCACTGTAGATATATGTGGTTTGTCCTCAGTTCCGTTCGGTGGTGCCACACTGCAGCAAATGGCGGCTACCTCTGTGGTAGCGTCGTCATTGAAGGTGGAGTCGTCGTCCTCTGGAGGCTGTGTCGCATCCCGTTCGGAAGTTGCTCTACGCCTCCGCTTCCGTCGCTTCGGAGAGCGTTGTTTCCTGGTGTGTTCTTCTGTGTCAGACGATGGCAAAGATTCACGACGTTCCGGCACAAAGGCAGCCGTAGGCACAATAAGCGAGTCTACGGCCATGCTATCGTCATTTATGTTGTTATCCGTCGACGGGGGCGGCGGCATCGGAGTTGAATCCGTAGCTTGTGGAACGGGTGTGTCGTCATCGCACTGTATTGGAGGATGGAGCCGCGACCCAACAGTGGATGTCGGCTGTCGTGTTGAAGTGGTAGCTTTCGTGAGGGCTGCTGCATAAGTCACGGGAAGCAGCGTTGGCTGCGATGGCGGGTCCGCGTCAGCCGGCGGCAGTTGAGTGATTCGACGTTGGATACATTCTGATCTGAGGTGTCCCTCCTTCCCACAACCAGAGCAGGTCTTCGGTTGCCCATCATAGATGACGATGGCACGGCAGCCACCGATATTCAGATATGAAGGTACATGTCTTTTAAGTTCTATTCGGACCTGGCGGACTCCGTTCAGCACAGGATATGTCTGGAATTGCGTCCATTTTTTCGCAATATGATCATGGACCGTGCCGTAGGGGCGCAGCGCTGTCACGACGTCCTCCGCCGGTAGTTCGAAAGGAAGTTCGAAAATTCTGATCGTGCGAAGTCCCATGCCAGAATAATCGACGTGCACAGTCCCCACATTGCCATCTGCATGACAGAAACGGAGGCCCTGTTTCGTGTCCCGAAGGATCCGTTCACATGTTGCGTCGTTGATGATCATGACATATACGATACTACTCACAATGGACAAGTGAATGCCGAGAATGTCAGTCGCCGGGATTTTAACTTCTTCTCGTAGAAATCGTTCGACTTCGAGTGCTTTGGGCCGTGCAAATTCGTTGCGGAACGTAAATTTGAGCATCGATTTTCTGTATTGGTGCGCCATAGTGATCTATATGCTGAGTACCGCACGCGCGAAACAGCCGAGTACGATGTAAACAACACAAGCGCTCGCTCCGCGGCAGAGACACAAACAGCGCGTCCTCACCGCAGCACAGCCAAAGGCCAACTGCCTGCCAACTGAGCTACCCAAGCACTATTCACGCCACCTCCTCACAGCTTTACTTCTGCAGTACCTCGTCTCCTACCTTCCAAACTTAACAGCTCTCCTGCCGAGTTCGAGTCTCGGTCCGGCACACTGTTATAATCTGCCAGGAAGTTTCATATCAGCGCACACTCCGCTGCAGAGTGGAAATCTGATTCTGTTAATAGGTTCATATACGTCTGGCTTCGATTCCAACTTCTGCCGATGATTTATGATAGGAAAAGACAGATTCTATTGTATTCAGTCTACGCCAGGTGAAGGAGGTATAATGGCATTGTGGTCTGAAATTCACATTAATCATGAAATTCCTTCTCTACCACGTAGACGTTAGGTTGAACGACAGTAAAGTCAGGTGTGGCGACATGTAGAAACTCTATCATTAGTAACCTTTATTATACTAGTTATTTATTTCTAGTGACGAAACAAACGCTATGTAGGGTCACAGGACACTTATTACATCTTCTATTTGAGCTTCTGTATGTCGATAAAATTGGTTCTGAACTGGGAAAGCAACTCAGACCGCCCTTAACGCGGAATTGGATCCCTTCGTGACAATACAACTCGACTACAATTTGTTGTTTGTTCAAAACTGCTGATTCCTCAACATTTCCACTTATTGCGCGTGAATGGGTTCGAATCCTGGCCCAGCACTAAAGTTTTCATTATGTATTATCAAGCTCTAGCATGAGAACACCAATCTGCTAGTGGATAATAATTTTGATTTTTAATATATTTTCATTCGTTGTCAACACTAACAACATCTGACGTTTTTGATTCCCAGTGAGACACAGAACTATTTGCGAGATCACTGTAAGTTCAAGGACGCTGGTGGAGAAAAATTTGATAGCTGACGTCTCTTTGTGTGTAGTCAACAACGATATGTGTGGGGTTCGATTCCCAGTCAGCACTGAACTCTTCGTCGTATTATTTCTAGTTAAAACATGCTCACATGTTGCTGTTGGTGTAACAAACCTATATTCAACGTTCGTTTTCTCTGGAATATAACAGCGATAGGTGTCGGGTTGGAGTCCTGGCAAGGAAAAAATTTATGTTTCGTCTCGTCATTTCAGTTAAAACATCTAACTACTGCCGAGAAAATTCGATATGCACAGTTCATTGTGCTTCGATACAATCTGATTAGGTTCTGGGGTCGAATCCCTGTCCAACACAAAGCTTTCCCTCACCCCATTTCAAGTAAATTATCCGTGAACAATTAATATTTAACATCTCTCGTAGTTCGTTAACAGTGACAATACATGCTCGGTAGGAATTCCCGTCCGTTAAATATGATTACATTATGTAATTTAAAGCTGATATTTGCCAACTGAAACTGCATACAGAGAGTGATATACCTCGATTTTAGACATAGTCAGGAATGACTTAGTTTCTGTCAGTCACGAAATCTTTGCTTAGTCTACATGACCCGGGCTCGTCGTGTCATTTGAAGTTCTAACATATTCTGAGCTAACTTCTCATGAATAACTTAAATTTTTAATGTCATTTTCTGTTAAATAATAAGTACGGTATGTTACTTTGAAGAGGAAATCATGAATACGACGAACTTACTACGTGCATTACCTATCTGACGTAATAATGAGAGTGGTAACATTTCAGGTATGTCATTTATTGTAATATATGTGAGCTTACAAGCCTTAAGGACAGTCTTATCTGTGATTAGGTGTTCCCTGATATTTATAATGTCGTGGTATAACTTTACATCCTGTAGTTATTGCGATACATAGTAGTGTTTTCCAGTGGTGACTTGTTGGAAAAATTTTCAATAGTCAAACGACCGTACCGAGGAGCGATTAGAGGACCTGCTAGACAGCTGCGTTATGTGGGTTGCATGCGAATCAGGCGAAATGCAATTCAGGTCGTTCGGATACTTTTGAGCATGACTGTACGTGGAATCAACGTTTTGTCTTCATTATCCTCGTCCTGCTTAGAACTACTAACAGAAGTTTCTGCTTGCTGGAGTCCATTTCACTAACTAATCAGCTGGCAATACCTTCGGTGCCGGACACCGGTGATCCAGGAGCGTTCACCACAATTACTGGTGTACGTAAGCGGTGACTGTCACCAGTGTCCCAGCCCTGTTGAATGGGCCTAACTCTACTGCTTAGCTGTTATTTAGTACTGAGTACTGAAACTAAACAGTAGCATATTATTTATATTTTGTTGCACTTATTTGAAGCCATGTATGAACGGCCTTAAAACTATTTATTAACAACAGAAATAATTAAAATTTTGAAGAGGTGTCAACGTACTCCTATCATTTTTGTCATATTTGAGGATGCAGCTTAATGCGCTTCTTCTAGTATCTGCCATTTTGTGTAGTATCACGCTGAAGTAGGACCGGGTCTGCTGGGCTAGTTCCTGTGCCAGGATGTTCGGCAGTCGGGGTTCAAGACGAGGATGGTTACTAGTGGAAACAGTAGTATCAAGACAAATCCTTTATGATGGCTCACGTAGGTACGGATTGGCGCTACAGTGCAGCGGCCTCGCTCCCTTTCAGCACGTAATCCGTCACCGTGTGTGTTTACAGCAGCTGCCTGCCCTGCGTCCATGACATGCACCCAGATTTGTTGAGACCAATGCAAAACTTAGTAACATGCGACACAGTATGGCCGGAATGCTGTCAGGAAAAGCCAGTTTCTTGGTGACAAGTTCGCTCCGATAAACTGCAGCTCGCGAGATGTCGTGGCTGCTGCACCAGCGAAAACAGGAAAACAGGAGGCAGTGGCATGGCCTTGGTGTCCACTCGCTGACCCCCTGGGCTCAAGCTGCCGTTGCTGCAATGGGCCAAGCAGAGGCCAGCTCTGTGGTATTGAACTGAGTCCCAGGAGAGGGATCAGTACCAGGAGATGACCCAGCGATGGCGAAGGCCCGAACTGATTGTGTATGCTGGCTGGTCCGTTCCCCATCGTCACCCAGCGCGTCCTCTCGTTCCAGTAGTCACTGCTTGACTGGTCATATCTCAACTGGAATCGGCCAGTTTATACGTAAGTTACCATCTCAGTTGTTATGAAGTACCTCTATAGACCACGTACGCGACAACAATTTCATAGGGTGAATGTGTAATAATTGCCCAGCTCGGCCTGTCGAGACAAAGCCTTTCTGATGGGTGGCCTGGAATGCATTGCCTAGTCTGCCCCATCGAGGAATGTGTAAACAGGCCTGTTGCTGCAAGCGGTATGCCAGCATAATGTACACGCTGTCTGCTTCTGACATCTGCAAAGCTTTACTACTATGTTTTACTCATTAGAAGCACCACCGTCGTCACGGTTCTAGGCACTAGATTCTGGAACCGCGCAACCGCTACGGTCGCAGGTTCGAATCCTGCCACGGTCATGGATGTATGTGATGTCCTTAGGTTAGTTAGGTTTAAGTAGTTCTAAGTTCTAGGGGACTGATGACCTCAGGAGTTAAGTCCCATAGTGCTCAGAGCCATTTTGTAAGGACGAGGCCATATTTGCTAAATACATATCCCAATAAATTGACTTAGAGGGCGAAAAATGCTGCGCACTTCTCAGCGAATATCATTCTCCAGAATGTCGATAAACCGTCTGCAGGTTCCGTACATGCTTCTCTCGTGCAGAATTCATAACCCAATTGTCATCAATGTAGTTTACGCAACAGAAATTTTCCTAAATTCACTGCTCCAAATACCGTTGAAAAGTTTTCAACGCAGACGGCGATTAAACTGGTACAGCACAAAAGGGGTACTGAGTACTAAGGAAGTCCGAGAAGCTGCGGCCAACGGCAGATGCCCGTGGGCCTCACGCAAGGCTATGCATGAAACATACACTCGTGGAAATGGAAAAAAGAACACATTGACACCGGTGTGTCAGACCCACCATACTTGCTCCGGACACTGCGAGAGGGCTGTACAAGCAATGATCACACGCACGGCACAGCGGGCACACCAGGAACCGCGGTGTTGGCCGTCGAATGGCGCTAGCTGCGCAGCATTTGTGCACCGCCGCCGTCAGTGTCAGCCAGTTTGCCGTGGCATACGGAGCTCCATCGCAGTCTTTAACACTGGTAGCATGCCGCGACAGCGTGGACGTGAACCGTATGTGCAGTTGACGGACTTTGAGCGAGGGCGTATAGTGGGCATGCGGGAGGCCGGGTGGACGTACCGCCGAATTGCTCAACACGTGGGGCGTGAGGTCTCCACAGTACATCGATGTTGTCGCCAGTGGTCGGCGGAAGGTGCACGTGCCCGTCGACCTGGGACCGGACCTCAGCGACGCGCGGATGCACACCAAGACCGTAGGATCCTACGCAGTGCCTTAGGGGACCGCACCGCCACTTCCCAGCAAATTAGGGACACTGTTGCTCCTGGGGTATCGGCGAGGACCATTCGCAACCGTCTCCATGAAGCTGGGCTACGGTCCCGCACACCGTTAGGCCGTCTTCCGCTCACGCCCCAACATCGTGCAGCCCGCCTCCAGTGGTGTCGCGACAGGCGTGAATGGAGGGACGAATGGAGACGTGTCGTCTTCAGCGATGAGAGTCGCTTCTGCCTTGGTGCCAATGATGGTCGTATGCGTGTTTGGCGCCGTGCAGGTGAGCGCCACAATCAGGACTGCATACGACCGAGGCACACAGGGCCAACACCCGGCATCATGGTGTGGGGAGCGATCTCCTACACTGGCCGTACACCACTGGTGATCGTCGAGGGGACACTGAATAGTGCACGGTACATCCAAACCGTCATCGAACCCATCGTTCTACCATTCCTAGACCGGCAAGGGAACTTGCTGTTCCAACAGGACAATGCACGTCCGCATGTATCCCGTGCCACCCAACGTGCTCTAGAAGGTGTGAGTCAACTACCCTGGCCAGCAAGATCTCTGGATCTGTCCCCCATTGAGCATGTTTGGGACTGGATGAAGCGTCGTCTCACGCGGTCTGCACGTCCAGCACGAACGCTGGTCCAACTGAGGCGCCAGGTGGAAATGGCATGGCAAGCCGTTCCACAGGACTACATCCAGCATCTCTACGATCGTCTCCATGGGAGAATAGCAGCCTGCATTGCTGCGAAAGGTGGATATACACTGTACTAGTGCCGACATTGTGCATGCTCTGTTGCCTGTGTCTATGTGCCTGTGGTTCTGTCAGCGTGATCATGTGATGTATCTGACCCCAGGAATGTGTCAATAAAGTTTCCCCTTCCTGGGACAATGAATTCACGGTGTTCTTATTTCAATTTCCAGGAGTGTATTTCATCAATTGCTCCCTTGTGTGCGAATAGGATACGAATCTACGACACATTTAGCATTGATCGTCTGTTCAAAGTCGCCTCAAAGGAACAGGCCGCTTTTGTGCTTCTGATTTACCACCAAAGGGATGGCCCAAAGAAAATGTTCAAATGAGTGTGAAATCTTATGGAACATAACCGCTAAAGTCATCAGTCCCTAAGCTTACACACTACTTGTGGTGTGCGTACTGTAAGACCCTTGGTACACGCACCATCAGATTATTTGACTTGTCACTGTAACGAAGTAGGCGAGTGTCAGCAATATGTCTCGTGGTCTTATCGTGGCGTGTTTGTCTTCTGCCGTTAGGTCAGACGATGGAAATGCACGCTTAAAGTAGCAGATTGAAGGTGACCAACTTTAAACAGAACTTGATTTAATTTACACACACATTTATTAAAATAGTAAAAAGCATAGACATTATGTAACTTGATTCTGGATGCTGTTTGCAATTGACAATCTGAAGTTCCTTTGGTCTTGGTACGTTAATCTTATCCTCACATATCTCTGATACTTGACAAAGTGTCTATTCATTTATCTTCGTGGCTATGTACAGGAATATGGTAATCTTGTTAGGCGCAGACTGAAACTTGACTATAGACTGGTACAGACTAATGCAGACTGGTACAGACTGGAGCAGACTAGTACAGACAACTGCAGACTGGCTAATCGGAGATCTGTACACTCGTTATAATACCTCGTGCGTTCATGTATCACTGCACGAGTGTCATCCGGGAGGAGAAAAGGTTATATATTAGCAGCACTCTCATTGGCTGCGTTACATATTAATACACGGATCGGCGGAAGCAGAATTTGGTCCGTCTCTAAGGCAGCGCCATTTCGTAGTGCGGAGACGGACGATCCCTGCGCCTGCGCTGTTGTGCTTAGCGGGGCGCGCTCTAGTGGGAAAGTTGTGTACGCGCCGACTACATGGAACTATGCACGCAACACTACTTAACCTAAACTATCGTAAGGACAAACCCACACAAACACACACACACACACACACACACACACACACACACACACACCCATGCCCGAGGGAGGACTCGAACCTCCGCCGGGACCAGCTGCACATTCCATGACTGCAGCGCGTCCTAGACCGCTCGGCTAACCACGCGTGGCGAAGGCCCCCTGACGTGGCATAATAGAAGAAACGACGCGTTGATTCTGCTAACGCTGCAGCTCGGCGTTTACCTTTTCATGCTTTGAGAGCGAAATGGGGCGACGGCTACAAAGTTTAGGTACTGCCAATGGCTTAAATTAACTGTGTCCCACGAGATTTTCTTCCCAGCCCAAGGTATTTTCTAACAGCTGCTGTACGACTGCAATTAGGAATCCAAAGCTTGAAAAGGGACCGATTAAGATTGGTTCAAATGGCTCTGAGCACTATGAGACTTAACAGCTGTGGTCATCAGTCCCCTAGAACTTAGAACTACTTAAACCTAACTAACCTAAGGACATCCCACACATCCATGCCCGAGGCAGGATTCGAACCTGCGACCGTAGCAGTCGCACGGTTCCAGACCGATTAAGACGCTAAATGCATTTCTTCAACTATCTGTCGAAAACAGAAAAAGTATCTAATTTGCACCAGTTGTGAAATGACTACTAAAATGCCATTCCACATACTTATAACGTGTGGAGTCGGAAAATTGTCACCTCAACGGAATAAGGTAAAGGCGGGACAGCCGCCGCATATTTTTTCAAATTAATTTTTATCAATGTATAAACACATAAATCGCAATAAAATTTGGCAAAATGACTTGAACATTGTATTTTATTATAGATACCATCGAATTACAAAAACTTTATGAGAAAGGAACATTCTCATTATGTACAAAGGCTTGTAAATTTCAGTTAATTAGTAAGTGGCGGGCTATATGCCACAGAAGGGAGGGACAGTTGGCCCATGGCAAAATATTCTTTATTTTGTAAAATTCCAATAATATAGTGTGTCAAATTATGAAACGAGAGTGCCATGAAAATATTCAACGATTTTACTCGGCAACCAAAGATAAGTCTTCAGTGATATCGGTAGCTAAATACATCTTTGACAGTTAGGTCTTCAATAACGTTGTTGGTACAAGGATATGCGTGCTTGAGCTTTACTAATGACCACCAAATTAAGAGCAGGGAATAGGATGATTATCCTTTTTTAAATTGTGGCAATGACATGTTAATTCGTAGGTCATTTGCTGATCAAAGAGTATCCTAATTAAAGAAGGTTCACGCAAGCAAAAGGGCTGTCTATAAATAGAAACAATGGCTAATATCCAAAATTGAAGACCTTGAACTGAGACAAAGATTCTGGAAAGGCACGTGGTGATGTGAAACTTGAGTAATAAGAAAGATAGAAAGGTAAGGCCTCACAGTAGTTGCCCGAGTAAAGTATTACTAACCAAGTACTACACTCTTTCCGTAATTAGTAGTTATGGAAGACGGTCAGGTAGAAAAGGTTTTCGGAGTGTGGTTCAGTGAAAAATAAAAACATAGTGCCCAGTAAGGTCTCCATCCTTGTAGAAATTCAACAGTACGCTTGTTGGATAGCATGAAAGGAATGTCAGGATGCTAAAGTCACTGTAATGGATTTTCGATGACGCTTCTGCAGGCGGCAGAGATTTTGGAAAAGTTATTTTCATTTAAGAATTTCTTTTTGTCCTGATTCAGACGCAGTCTCAATTTAGTGGAACATGTGATGCACTGACCACAAGCCTTTCCAGTCGAATCCTTTCTGGGATGTTGTGTGCATAGGTGTAAATCCACATTCGACGGATTCACTGTATTTTTAACTCGCGAACCTGCATGCCACAAATAATCTTTTCCAGCAAAATTTCTGCGATAGCATTCCAATTGCCTCCTTCATGTCACATCCCCCCCCCCCCCCTCCCCACGCCCCTTTCCCTTCTGAACGGAATTCATATACCCAAACTGTGTCTAGCATGTTCTTAAGTGCAAATGCAAGAACGTTTTAGAAATGTTTGCAAATCGTGTAACTCAGAAGGAAAAGAGGTACAAGCACGGCATTTATGTAGTCGTATATGGGAAACTGCCTAAAAATCTCATTCAGCGTGGCCAGCACACTGGTCCTCATAATTAATTCGGAGCCGGCACACCATCCTAAATCCCGGTATCAGTGTGCCTACACGTGCGGCTATGTGAGCGGTTCAATGTTACAGACATGCTGCTTTCCACATTTCTATACGAATAGTCAGTGTTTCAATATTTTTTCATTCTTCCTTGGTGATTTGATAAGGTGCTGAAGATTATTATATACGGTAGGGGCTCAGCATTTCGAATCATTTTGACACATGGAACATGCTGTTGTATCTAACAGCAAACCTAAAAGCGCCCTCTGCTTCTGGTAGTAAATAAGGCATTTATGAGAAAGGAATATTAGGTTCTAACGTCCAGTCGACGACGAAGTGATTAAAAACATAGCAACAGCTCATTATTGGGAATGGTATGGATGGAAATCGACAGTGTTCTTTCAGACCGATTCATCCCGGCATTTATTTTAAGCGGTTAACGGAAACCACGTATAAAACTATATTTGGACAGCCGTACAGGTATCTGAACCACTTGCTCTCGGATACGGATCCAGTGGGTAACCTCACTCGGTTATCACAACTTTGAGGCGCCGACCCTTCAATTAGGACTGAATATCGGTGACAACGTCAATCAGAAATGCATACCAATAACCGTCAGATGTTAACTGCCCGTTTCTGTTTATCTAACTTCTGGTAAAGTTGGTGCCAGCACTGATCTCGCACTGGACGCAGAATAGCGTAAGCCTACTTTGGGGAATAAAACAAGCTGCCAATTTAGACATCGGAAATGGAGTACTTTTTTGAAGACCGGGCGGAACTTTCCTGTCGGCTGTCCAGCGAAATTCCGTTGCGAAGTGTGAAGTTCCTTTCGCGGCCACGTCCACAACCCACACACCCACAGCACTATATGTCACGTGAGACAAATTAAGCGATGTATTGTTCTGCAAAATTGTTTTGATGATCGTTGATTAGTCATCAGCACTGCTGCTCTATTAATAAATAAATATCATCAGCCTCTCACCTGTCAATACTTAAAGCAATGTAGTTATCCAGCTAGTTTCAGGAAGACACCGAGATCTGTGCAATGCAATAAAAAATTACAACACAGAGTTCATACATAACATAAGGCTGCGTCCAAGCAACAACAACAAAATAGGACAATAGAGCAAAATCAAAAGGAAAAAGTAACTCAAGTACACCACACATAATGATAACGGCCGTGTCACGGTGGGTTCATCAGTTCTATCAGATCCCCAAAGTTAATCGCCGTCTGGCGAGGTCAATAACTGGACGGGTTACTGTCGGGTACTCCGTGCACTGCCCGATAGAACTTGCACCACTCGCGATGAAGCAGCTGCGACATATACATGACTAAACGGGATGAAATAAATGGAAAGGGCGAGACAGGAGGGATGTAGAAAGGTAACAATGACTTCCAGGTAAACAGGGCGCTGCGCAAATACAACGGCGAGATCTGAACGGGGACTCGAACCCGGATGCTCAGATTCTCTGTAACACTTACCTTTTTATTTTACTTCTTTTTATTACAGAGGGCAACTAACCCTCTGACCGAACACGCTGAGCTATCACTCTTTCTTTCAGGTCCATATTCGTAACTTCCCGCGTGCCGCACCGCAACGACCCCAGCCCATTAACCTCATAGACGCCGGCTCATGATTCTCGTAGGAATTCGGCCATCGATTGTGCATCCGCACTTAAACTTCATCATCGCGCCCATATAATTGTAGAAATGAGTGGTGTCTGTTTTGTCGGATATGCCTAAAAATGGCTATGTCCGATAGAACAGAAACCACTCGCGACTAAGTAGCTGGGACATATACATGAATAATCAGTCATTACTTCCTTCCTATCTCTTTCCCATCCCTTTTCCTGATCTCAGCAGTTTGGTTCTATAAGACCTTACCACAAATTATACGTCAGCACAAAAGGGTACAGACCGACCTCGTCTGTTGACTGACAGAGACCGCCGACAGTTCAATAGGGTCGTAATGTGAAACAGGCAGACATCTATCCAGACTGTCACACAGGAATTCCAAACTGCCTCAGGATCCACTGTAAGTACCATGACAGTTAGGCGGGAGGTGAGAAAATTTGGATTTTATGGTCGAGCGGCTGCTCATAAGCCACACATCACGCCAATAAATGCCAAACGACCCCTCGTTTGGCGTAAGGAGCGTAAGCATTGGACGACTGAACAATGAAAAAACGTTCTCTGTGGAGTGACGAATCACAGTACACAATGTGGCGATCCGATGGCAGGGTATGGGTATGTCGAATCCCCAGTGAACATCATCTGCCGGCGTGTGTAGTGCCAACAGGAAAATTCGGAGGCGGTCATTTTGTGGTGTGGTCGTGCTTTTCATGGAGGGGGCTTGCATCCCTTGTTGTTTTTCGTGGCATTACCAAAGCACAGGGCTACATAGATATTTTAAGCACCGTCTTGCTTCCCACTGTTGAAGGTCAATTCGGGGATGTCGATTGCACGTTTCAACACGATCAAGCACCTGTTCATAATGCACAGCCTGTGGTGGAGTGGTTACACGACAGTAACATCCTTGCAATGGACTGGCCTGCACAGAGTCCTGACCTAAATCCTATAGTACAACTTTAGGATGTTTTGGAACGCCGACTTCGTGCCATGCCTTACCGACTGACATCGATACCTCTCCTCAGTGCAGCACTCCGTGAAGAAGGGCTGCCATTCCCCAAGAAACCTTCCAGCAGCTGACTGAACGTATGCCTGAGGGAGTGCTTGCTGTCATCAAGGTTAAGTGTGGGCCAACACCATATTGAATCCCAGAAATACCGATGGAGGGTGCCTCAAACTTGTAGGTCATTTTCAGCCGGGTGTCCGGATGCTTTTGATCACACAGTGTACATTTTTCGTGATTCCCCTGAACCGCTCCAGTAAAATACCCGGATGCTTCCTTTCAGATGGCCCTGCCGATTTCCTTCTCCATCCCTGCAATATCCCGAGGTGGTACTTCGTCTCCAATTGCTTTGAAGTCGATGGGACACTAGACCCTAATCTTCCTTCCTACCTTCTAGCGTCCACAAAAGCAGACAAAAAGAGTACAATGGCCAGGAAATGTCTTCTTACATGTTTTACATAAGGTAGAAAATGAAATAACTGCTATTTTTATTCCAGTTTTCGCAGTGCCGCAATGTGCCTCATTCCTTCCGACATTTAAATGGGAGGAATTTATAGTAATAACGTAGTCGAACACAGCACAGTAAATGCTAAGAGTTGGAGGTATTAAATGGCCTAAATGTTCGTGTGTCTGTATAACGTATTTGTGGGAATATGGGAACTTTTTTAGAACCCCTTCGGCTAAGAGTACTTTAGGCCCATTCATTTTTGCAGGAGAGGTCTTAAGAGAGCAAGTTCTAATGGATACCGCGGCCGAGTGGCGCTTCGGAGGGCATGCGCGTCTGCGAGAATAACGAGCGAAGTTAAATATCGCGGCGGCGCCGGCGTGGTGGGGCGGCAGCAGCCAATAAAAGCACCCTTCCCCCCACCCCTCCCATTCCGTCCCACCCTCGCCCCCCTACTCCCACTTCCTCGTCGCCTGGCGCCTGGGCCGCTGCCTCCGATATTGAAACAGCGACGCGCATATCAAGCGGAGCAACAGCGCACGCCGCCACTTTGCGCTCATATCGCCGCCCACCCGCTGGCAGCTGCCGGATCGACGGGGACTCGCAAAGCGGCGCGTCGACGCCCACTGTACTCTCCTCCGCATATTGCTGTGTCCGGGTTACTGCAACGAACGCTTTGAGCGCGACGTCAAATGCAGGTACGGTGAAATGAGAGCGGGTAAACTGAAATCACATAAAGCATAGACTTTTAAAGCGGAGCTAACTGCTTAGGGGCGTTATGTCCCGTGACCGATGATAATAGGGAGATGAAGGACCATATTGCAGCTATATTCAGAGTCTTGTTCTGCCCCTCCACTGAAGTAATGACTGCTGTTTTACCTCACCACATGGCCGAGGTACCAGCTTACTAGATGGTTATACTTACAGTGCAGCTACTCACGGAGGTCCAGCGTGAGCTGTAGTTATTGTAAGGCAGCGAAAGTTGGTAAATACACTATTGGACATTAAAATTGCTACACCACATAGATGACGTGCTACAGACGCGAAATTTAACCGACAGGAAGAAGAAGCTGTGGTATGCAAATGATTAGCTTTTCAGAGCATTCACACAAGGTTGGCGCCGGTGGCGACACCTACAACGTGCTGACATGAGGAACGTTTACAACCTATTTCTCATACACAAACAGCGGTTGACCGGCGTTGCCTGGGGAAACGTTATTGTGATACCTCATGTGAGGAGGAAAAATGCGTAACATCACGTTTCTGACTTTGATAAAGGTCGGATTGTAGCCTATCGCGATTGCTGTTTATCGTATCGCAACATTGCTGCTCGCGTTGGTCGAGATCCAATGATTGTTAGCAGAATATGGAATCGGTGGGTTCAGGAGGGTAATACGGAATGCCGTGCTGGATCCCAACGGCCTCGTATCACTAGCAGTCGAGATGACCGGCATCTTATCCGCATGGCTGTAACGGATCGTGCAGCCACGTCTTGATCCCTAAGTCAACAGATGGAGACGTTTGCCAGACAACAACCACCAGCACGAACAGTTCGACGACGTTTGCAGCAGCATGAAATATCAGATCGGAGACCGTGGCTGCGGTTACCCTTGACGCTGCATCACAGACAGGAGCCTCTGTGATGATGTACTCAACGACGAACCTGGGTGCAAGAATGGCAGAACGTCATTTTTTCAGATGAATCCAGGTTCTGTTTACAGCATCATGATGGTAGCATCCGTGTTTGGCGACTCGGTGAACGCACATTGGAAGCGTGTATTCGTCATCGCCATACTGGCGTATCACCCGGCGTGATGGTATGGGGTGCCATTGGTTACACGTCTCGGTCACCTCTTCTTCGCATTGACGGCACTTTGAACAGTGAACGTTAAATTTCAGATGTGTTACGACCCGTGTCTCTACCCTCCATTCGATCGCTGCGAAACCCTACATTTCAGCAGGTAACGTATGACCGCATGTTGCAGGTCCTGTACGTGCCTTTCTGGATACAGAAAATGATCGACTGCTGCCCTGGCCAGCACATTCTCCAGATCTCTCACCAATTGAAGACGTCTGGTCAATGCTGGCCGAGCAACTGGCTCGTCACAGTTCTTGATGAACTGTGGTATCGTGTTGAAGCTGCATGGGCAGCTGTACCTGTACACGACATCCTAGCTCTTTTTGACTTAATGCCCAGGCGTATCAAGGCCGTTATTACGGCCAGAGGTGGTTGTTCTGGGTACTGATTTCTCAGGATCTATGCACACAAATTGCGTGAAAGTGTAATCAAATGGTTCAAATGGCTCTGAGCACTATGGAACTTAACGTCTGTGGTCATCAGTCCCCTAGAACTTAGAACTACTTAAACCTAACTAACCTAAGGACATCACACACATCCATGCCCGAGGCAGGATTCGAACCTGCGACCGTAGCAGTCGCGCGGTTCCGGACTGAGCGCCTTAACCGCTAGACCACCGCGGCCGGTGAAAGTGTAATCACATGTCAGTTCTTGAATAATATATTTGTCCAATGAACACCCGTTGATCATCTGCATTTCTTCTTGGTGTAGCAGTTTTAATGGCCAGTAGTGTATGATGATACGTTAGCGTGGAACCGGTTTACGCTGGAAAACAAAGGCGTTTCAAGTCTGAGCACTAGGTGCAAACATGGCGTGGTACACCGTTTATATGAGTTTATGACATCCACTCCGCAATTTGACATGCCATCATGAGAGTGAACAGTACGACTATCAAGAAGAGAGACCGTGCCCTGTTAGCGAAATTGTGTTACGTGCACGGGAGCAATTACAGTGCTGCATTGAAATAGTATCGCCGACTAAAAGCCCTGAGGAGATGCTAGACGTTATTAAATATTTTAAAGTATATGTAAATGAAATTCGGAGCCACGGGTGAGGTAGGTGCTAGAGGCGGGCGCCCTATCCCATGGAAGTTACTGAGGAGGTTGCTGTTGCTGCAACAGACCATGCGGCACATGCACCGGCAGTGTTGTAACTGCACGGCCAACAGCAAGCAGAATTTTGAGGCCATTTTTATAATGGTACCCGTACGAGAACCAGAAGGGGCAGCAAGTGAAACCTCATGATCCACAGCAGCGTTAAAAAAAGTTGATGACACGTGGTCAACCAATAATTTGTGGAATGATCAGGACATTTTACACTATAGGGTTCAGTGAATGCAAAGACCTGGCGAATTTTGGGTACTGTTAAACAACGCCTTGAGCACGAGGACACACTGCACACCCCGTAAGTGAATGCGTGGCGTTGATTTCCAAGCACCCTCATTCTCTGTCTTTCTTCTTTCAAATAAACGTATCCGGTCAGGTGTGCCTTGACGTCTGCACGTTATCGAGACCTCCTCGTACAACATGCGATTCCTGTTTCGGAAGAGCGTGGTTGTGTGGAAAACACTGTTTTCATGCAAGATGGGACAACACCTCATTTCGCTCAAAAAGTAAAACACCTGCTTAATGCAACCTTGCACTAACTTAAGTCCAGAGGATTTTCGAGATGACATCTGGCTCTACTTGATTTGAAAGCCAGAATGCATAAACACGTTGCTCAGATTCCACCGGAACTACTGCGAGCAACTGTTGATCACGACGTTTCAGAGACGTCAACGTCTGTGATGGTCATACTGAAGAAATAGTGTATGTGATGGTTAATAACAAAATCAAGATTTATGTCTTTCTCAATCGTTTGAACTTTTCTGCCCGCGTCCTGTTCCAAATTAATTACCCGTGGAAACATTCCTACGCGGCTTTCTCGCATTCACAACGCCAAATCTGCAACTGGTGGCCAATACTGGAACTAATTTTTTTCAGCGTGGATCTCTTTCACATTAACACATCAGTGTACCTAAATAGTTTCGCTGTCATACGATAATTACAGCCCACAATGGACGTCTGTGTGTAGCTCACTTTCATTATAACCACACGGTACATAGCCAAAATATTGTGGAGAGGCTCGACGCAGACGTAGCTCGCAAGTTGACGCTGGAGAACATCTTTGCTATATCTGCTTGGTTAGCTGAGAGCTTAGCGTGGCAGACTGCTAGCTGAAGAAAAACGTAGGGCTCATATTTGATATTGGAAATAATTTTCCTTAAATGGAGAGACTTGAACAGAGCGCTCTTATATTCTTGAGGCTATCTAAAAGTAATGGTCCGTTTTCGACAACCAGTATTCGCTGCAGAGAGACCATTATGCAAACCAAACTTCCCTGCATCCTCAACACAAAGCTACCATTCAAAATTGAAACATTAAGGATACTAGGATATGTAAGTTTATTTATTGATTTCGTAGTATACGAGTCACCGAAAGTGCATCTTTTAAGCTAGACAATTGATACTATGTACCAACAATTTCATTTCTCTTTTCAGTGTGTTATTTCATCGTCGTTAGTACTACATAACAGAATGCTCGATTGCCTGTTCGTTTCATTGTTCACATGAGTTGAAAGATGTACTTCATTTTCGATAGTGCACAGTTATATATTTATTTATTTATTCGTGTCAAATGCGTTGCATAAAAATTGACAAAACGAGAGAATCAGACTAACTATATAAAATTAATATGGACAAGGGACATATACGAGTAGATGTATAGTGAGGCGAAGAGAGCCGTATAATAGTAGTTATACGTAAAGAGATTACCAACACTAAATACAATCAGATCAAAAATTAGCGATCTCTATGACATCGCCCTGGACCACAGCAGGTCCTCCAGCATGCAAGAAACTGGGCAATGAGGACAGCTGTACAGGTGCTTGGTGGTTTGTTCGGCTCCACATTCACATAAAGTTGATAGGCCATCAAGATAGTTCCATCTGGCAATAATATTCTACCCGCCCCACTTCTTAGTCTGTCGAGGGACGTCCACTTTTACCATCGCAAGTTTCCGACGTGGGGGAGGGGGTCTCCGAAGGTGCGAACCATGATGCGACATCTGCGTTTCTGATCGTCCACTGGTTTCGTCGTGCCATTGACGATGATGTATTGTCTTTGACGGAAATTTTTAGAAATCACTTCCTACATTTAAATTATTCAAAATAACAGTCGCAATCGCATTATCAATTTGCCGCCAACCGGTTTCAACCTGCGATGGGGTCATCTTCAGGGCAATTTACACCATTTGGTCGCTCGCTGGAGTCGTCACCCTGCCTGCGCACGGTTACCAACCGTGCTCAGGCAGGGTGACGGTTAGTAACCGTGCACAGGAAGGGCGACGACTCCAGCGAGCGACCAAATGGTGTAAATTGCTCTGAAGATGACCCCATCACGGGTTGAAACCGGTTGGCGGCAAAATAAATAATGCGATTGTGACTGTCATTTTGAATAATTGATTATAAGTAAATTAATCGCTGTTATCTCCACACAACTGTGGTGGCTAAAAATCCTAGATTTCAGTTTGCTTGGTGGATGTTTGTATCCATGGAGCGGGTGAACAGCGTTTAATTCCACTTCGTTTCTCTTTGTGTTCGCGGCCACTTCCTGTCTTATATCTGGTGGGGCTATCCCCTCCAGGCTGTGGTGTTCTTAAGTGGGCGTTGGCCTCAGGCATCTTGATGTTGTTCTACGTATCTCGTTGAGGGAAACATCCACGTGCCTGGCATGAACAGAACTTTACCGAACATGGCAGGCGTATCCTGCGACAGATTAACACAATGCTAGTGCCGACGTTCTGAGTACTGTCGGTCAGGCGCGGAAAACTATTTACCGTGTAGGTACCAGAGCTTATAGGAATGACATTGAAACTGTGCGCTGCAGGATTTGTGCTGTTAGCAGCGTCTGTGTCATGACCTGCCGTTAGATGCTGGTGTTACTACGGTGACGTAGGCTGAAACACAAGCATCAGTGTGCATTACAGCTGCAGACAGTATCATGGGCCTTACTCGTAAAGCTGTTTCATCGAAATAATAGCAGTGGTGATGCTGCTCTTCGTGGCTATCGGCACATTGACCAAGAGGTCCTCTTTCCGCACCGGGATTGAAGGAGATGAGTCGGACATTCAGATTAATTGCAAATTGGGGAGTTGCTCCTGGGAGAGTCCGACGCTCTATTGTTCGACAAATTGTTGAACAAGTTACTGTTGCCATGACTCAGAATGCTGCATGCAGTGTGAGATCTTCAAGCAGCGCACGATCTGTGTCACGACAGCTGAGCATTCCATGACCCACCATTGCTTTAGTGGGGAGGCGTGCAAGGGTGTGCGCGGGGGGGGGGGGGGGGGGGGGGAGGGCGGAGGCAGCAGAACAATCCTAAAAGTGAGCAACGTTTGTTACCTGCCAGGACCGTAACCACGGTATACAACTAACCAACTTTACCCTCTCATGTGGAAATTAAAATGCGTTCTTTTCGATGGTTTTTCCTTTTTTTCTCTTCCGTATGTCGTTATAAGGGTTTTTACGAAGTTTCATTATCCTATGATCACTCGTATGCTATGGGGAACCTCTCAAGTAGTGGAAGTTTAATAATACCAACCCTTTATTTGCTCCAAAGTGTAGCTTGACGAGCCATGTAGACGTAGGATGTTTACGTTTGCACTATACGAATGTGAGCAGCGTAGGACACAGTTTCAGTTAGTGTGTATCAGAAACCCTTTTTCCATTGCTTGCAATTTAGTCATAACCAAATATCAATACCCACTCATCATTCATGAAACGATTCGTTGCATTTTTTGTGGGTTACTTGAACTTCTTGTGAACGAAGCTTTTTTCTTGCCGTCGTACAGCCACCACGTGGTTCTTGTTACATTGATTCCCTGCATTCATGTAAAACTATTGTGCTTTTGGTTTATAATAATAATAATAATCTAGTGATATTAGAACGTTCAATATTTGTTCACGCAACTTCCCATCATTAAACTGATAATATGTGCTTGCAAAACTTCGCTACAAGGAACCAAGGTACCAAGGTCTTATATATTCAGGAGTAGGGGATAGGGATCTAGCTGAGATCATATGCCTTCAGCTTGGTTATTTTCTCAATAATAATTATTTTTCATGTTGAGCATGCTGTCAGAGCGAGATCACCTGCAGTATTTTATAACATTATTGTAGGCTCCAGAAAGTGAGCGACCATCGATATCTTTGATGCAATACCCGGTGTGTTACGTTCCAGCCAATATTCTTCGAATATTTAATTTTTTCTGGTACTTGTAGAAATATGCTTACAATTGAATACATGAGGCACACATGCTCAGTAGGGTGGGCATATTATACTTTTTCAATGTGGAGAGGTAATTCCTTTGATCAGAAACTTAGTCGTTAAAGTAAATTAACCAATCTCTACGCCCAACTGAACCTTTGAGTGAAGTAGGGGCTGCCCATAGTATGTTAATCTTGAAGTTAGGTCAAATTGCGTCATAATAGTACTGGTATGGGTCAACATTCATAGAAATAAAAAGCACATTTTAATAGGAGAAAATTTCAATAAGTTTATGATTAATTACTAAAAATGTTCAAATGTGCGTGGAATTCCGATGGGACCAAACTGCTGAGGCCT
Organism: Schistocerca serialis cubense; assembly: GCF_023864345.2. Taxonomy (NCBI): domain Eukaryota; kingdom Metazoa; phylum Arthropoda; class Insecta; order Orthoptera; family Acrididae; genus Schistocerca; species Schistocerca serialis. Next base: position 443,602,122 of record NC_064638.1, on the reverse strand, counting down.
TCGGTCCCTAGACTTACACACTAATTAAACTAACTTATGCTAAGAGCAACACAGACACCTATACCCGAGGGTGAACTCGAACCTCCGTCGGGAGGGGTCGCGCAATCCGTGACATGTTGCCTCAAACCGTGCGGCGACTCCGCGTGGCCGATTAATTACTAGTACAGGCACACTACGACGTATACGACGGAAGCACAGAATTCTTGAACAATGTTCCTCGAATATTAACGTTCTGAATTTTCCAAACAGGTTTTCATGGCAACTAAGTCGCTTTTATTCCGTAGATTCCCATGGCATTATACTACGGATAGTACGTGTTCCTATTACGATAGCACTGCGTCTCAAAAATCCTCCGATGTCTGCTGTCATATACACTCCTGGAAATTGAAATAAGAACACCGTGAATTCATTGTCCCAGGAAGGGGAAATTTTATTGACACATTCCTGGGGTCAGATACATCACATGATCATACTGACAGAACCACAGGCACATAGACACAGGCAACAGAGCATGCACAATGTCGGCACTAGTACAGTGTATATCCACCTTTCGCAGCAATGCAGGCTGCTATTCTCCCATGGAGACGATCGTAGAGATGCTGGATGTAGTCCTGTGGAACGGCTTGCCATGCCATTTCCACCTGGCGCCTCAGTTGGACCAGCGTTCGTGCTGGACGTGCAGACCGCGTGAGACGACGCTTCATCCAGTCCCAAACATGCTCAATGGGGGACAGATCCGGAGATCTTGCTGGCCAGGGTAGTTGACTTACACCTTCTAGAGCACGTTGGGTGGCACGGGATACATGCGGACGGGCATTGTCCTGTTGGAACAGCAAGTTCCCTTGCCGGTCTAGGAATGGTAGAACGATGGGTTCGATGACGGTTTGGATGTACCGTGCACTATTCAGTGTCCCCTCGACGATCACCAGTGGTGTACGGCCAGTGTAGGAGATCGCTCCCCACACCATGATGCCGGGTGTTGGCACTGTGTGCCTCGGTCGTATGCAGTCCTGATTGTGGCGCTCGCCTGCACGGCGCCAAACACGCATACGACCATCATTGGCACCAAGGCAGAAGCGACTCTCATCGCTGAAGACGACACGTCTCCATTCGTCCCTCCATTCACGCCTGTCGCGACACCACTGGAGGCGGGCTGCACGATGTTGGGGCGTGAGCGGAAGACGGCCTAACGGTGTGCGGGACCGTAGCCCAGCTTCATGGAGACGGTTGCGAATGGTCCTCGCCGATACCCCAGGAGCAACAGTGTCCCTAATTTGCTGGGAAGTGGCGGTGCGGTCCCCTACGGCACTGCGTAGGATCCTACGGTCTTGGCGTGCATCCGTGCGTCGCTGCGGTCCGGTCCCAGGTCGACGGGCACGTGCACCTTCCGCCGACCACTGGCGACAACATCGATGTACTGTGGAGACCTCACGCCCCACGTGTTGAGCAATTCGGCGGTACGTCCACCCGGCCTCCCGCATGCCCACTATACGCCCTCGCTCAAAGTCCGTCAACTGCACATACGGTTCACGTCCACGCTGTCGCGGCATGCTACCAGTGTTAAAGACTGCGATGGAGCTCCGTATGCCACGGCAAACTGGCTGACACTGACGGCGGCGGTGCACAAATGCTGCGCAGCTAGCGCCATTCGACGGCCAACACCGCGGTTCCTGGTGTGTCCGCTGTGCCGTGCGTGTGATCATTGCTTGTACAGCCCTCTCGCAGTGTCCGGAGCAAGTATGGTGGGTCTGACACACCGGTGACAATGTGTTCTTTTTTCCATTTCCAGGAGTGTATATTTGATAAAGGTTCAGAACTTAGGCACAATATTTCAGGTCGAACTAGCATCTCGTATGTGATATCCTTCAGAGACGCATTGTAAGTGTGTGGAAGCCTATGAATACTACATTGGGGGATGTGACGATCAAGGCACTGGTGCATCCCAACGTCATCTACGACTATAAAAATATGTAGCAGAGTTCATTTCCTACACGAATGCCAGACTGTAGCTGTTCCTCAATTTTATCCTGAATGTCTTCTCTCAGGACATTTACCCAGCACGTCTGGTATAGCTTCGTGTAGAAGAACAAGATAATCTTCGCTATGGTTCATACTGTCCAAAAGATACAGCCCAACGAATTATGTCTTTTGGAATAATAGTGCATTCGACCTACATTCTTCAATCGAGAAAGTATGATTAGTTTTGTATCAGTCCAGAAATTTCAAGGGCAAATGTTTTCGGTGTCCCGTTCACTAGAGAGAAACTACGTAAATGCCATTATTTTGCGTTTATTGGTCGTGAGTAACGTGTACCAGAGGGATGATGAATGAGCGAGTCTGAAAGTAATAGGGAATAATGAGCTGAACGTGACGTACTGGTGTAAACTGGCAGGTTGCTGAGACTCACAAATACGTTGCACTGCCACATCCTCGGAATTCCATCCGAAAATTTTTAAAAGTGACAGAATTGCATCAGCTTCTTTACCGTACGTTATTTGTATTTTATGTGACAATATATTTGAGCACTTAGATTTCTTCATAGCATAATGGAAGGATTTTATGCTTCTAGAAGCTAGTTGCGCATTAAATATTCTTAAGCTTTCCTTCTAACTTTCGAATATGCTTCGATGCACATACATTTTATATTATCGATACGCCCATATTCTATTAAATTTAGCGTAAAAACATTTTTAAATTCTAGGACATATCCAATTTCACCTGCAAGTTTCATGCTGCTTCATGGTTCACGGGTGTCGCGGCGGAACATGTTGTGGAACCTACACAATCTTATTCGACGCGGCGCCCGTGAAACAATGAGGCAATTATTAAGTCTAAAAGGCCTCAAACAGCACAAGTTTCATGCTTTAATCGACAATTGGTAATATTTGCACTACCAGACATACGTGTCATTACCGAACAATGACAGAAACAATATTTGCAACGGTTACTAATTGTTCAGAATTATAATAATCGTACTCTGATCTGTAAACAAGATAAAAATAGTTAACAAAAATCTGTATTTTAGTATACAGGTGTACCGTGAGCAAATGTTTAGCTTGCTGGAGCTCACACACAATGCGTGACAAACAAATTAGCAGACAGAGCGGAGAGCTAATTTCCCGTCCATTTTTGTTGTCATATTGAATGGTTTACTGGAACGACTGTAAAAGTAGATAAGCTTAACTTATGAACAAAACTGTGTGTCACGCCAAGTCTGTTCAGACTTTGATCTACTGATAAAAATCTGGTAAGTGAGGGATATTAATCTCTCTTCCCTTTGGCGTGTTGAGTAATATTTTAAGGTAGTATGATATGGAATTATCAACAAAGCAAATATTTATGCAATCAGTCTTTAAGAAATGCTCATCTAAAACATAAATTTGTGAATGATCAGTTGTACTTTAACATAGTACAAAATATGTTTGAACAGTGACCTGCTCATGTACTACAGCACCAAAACGATTGGAAACAGCCGCGAGGGATTAGCCGAGCGGTCTGAGGCGCTGCAGTCATGGACTGTGCGGCTGGTCCCGGCGGAGGTTCGAGTCCTCCCTCGGGCATGGGTGTGTGTGTGTCCTTAGGATAATTTAGGTTAAGTAGTGCGTGAGCTTAGGGACTGATGACCTTAGCAGTTAAGTCCCATAAGATCTCACACACATTTGAACATTTTTGATTGGAAACAAACAAACCAGTTTTTCCCATGTGCTCGGAAATGGCAATGTAGAGTGAATTCCTGTAGAAATATTACTGCCGGTCCCTACTGGTAATGTCAGAAAACGACGGTGCGTAATAATCAGGAGAGCAGGTCTAACGTCTGATTCCATCTGAATCAATCACTTTTCCTGTCTGCCTTCAGTGCCTCTGTTATTGCTTTAAATTTATCACATAATATGTTATAGAGCTTTTTCTTTATCCCGCGGTAATGGGAAGCGATGATAGATAAATACAATCATAACGTATGTTTTAGCATGAGAACGACATGGGATTTAGCCTGTAATATAAAATGAAATGACCGTAAATTAATTCTGTCAAAGATATAGTTTAGCACTTCTTTTTTCGATTGTCCGTGGCTGGTAGACAATGAAATAAAATATTCATATCCCTGTTCCAATTAAATGAACTATTTCAAAGTGCATTTATATAACAGTCACGGACTCCACCGTTCCGATTTTGTTCAGAGAATGCATGTATACAAAAAAAAAAGAAACTCACAGAACTGAAATACTGCCCGATTTCCAGCCGAATAATTTTGTTCGCTTTTGATGGTGTCTCTAAAAATCCCGACCGACACGGCCTCGTTTTCACCGAGAGAATCTTCTCGAAACGTCACGTCCAATCGGACGGAAAATGGGAACGATTTCGCATATATCATGTCAAATCCGGGTAAGGAATATACGATTTGGCGCAACTGTAAATAACGAAGCTGTACGCGCGCGTGGAAATACAGCGGCGCACTGGAGTCGGACGAACCGGGGTCCGGCCGCGAGCACGCTTTAAAGCGGACGGAACACGTCGCGACCGCCGGTTGGCCTCGCCGCGAATCGCACAGCAAGGGCAGAGCAGAGAGCCTCGGCGATCGCTGCAGCGCGGCGCAGACCGCCTAGCGTGAAGACGGAAAATTAAATTAGTCAGCCGGGAGATTTATGGTGAGAGATGGCTTTCTTTCCAGCCTGTAGATACCGGAGGGACGGTGCACGGTAAAATACACCCCGTGCGGCAGAGGCAGGGCGGTATTTTTGTTGCAAGTAATTTACTAGCGGCTGGCGAGGGCGGTTGGCTGGTGGCGGACGAGGAGGTGGATGAACTGGCGCGCTACACCTAGTGGCGCCAGTACAGTATCGCGCCAAGTGCTCTTTCCCCCGGCTCCCTTCGTACTATTACTCCTCACTGGGCACATTTTCGAGCTGCTTGCACAAGTTAGTTTGAGGATGAAAAGTTAATTTCAGACTGTAGCTACATCCAACGAACACAAACTGAATTCCTATTTCAGAGTGAATTGGTGCAGTAGTTCTCACGCTAGATTCGTGTTCGGCAGAAAAGCAACGCATTTGTGTTTGCTGCGGTGCTGTAAAGCAGGGAAAAATAGAAAAATAGCAAACTCAACGTGTCTGAGATAAGGTTGTTGCAGAAAGATGTTGAAAGCTATGTGGACAGATGAGATAAGAAATAAGGCAGCTCCTCACAGAATCTGCGATGAAAGAAATACAGATCCGCTATAAAAGCTCTATATTTTCCGCCGTGCGGGATTAGCCGAGCGGTCAGAGGCGCTGCAGTCATGTAGACTGTGCTGCTGGTCCTGGCGGAGGTCCGAGTCCTCCCTCGGGCATGGGTGTGTGTGTTTGTCCTTAGGATAATTTAGTTTAAGTAGTGTGTAAGCTTAGGGACTGATGACCTTAGCTGTTAAGTCCCATAAGATTTCACACACACGTGAGGCTCTATATTTTCCCAAGTATTAAACATACAAATATAAACGACACAGGAACAGAACGATAAACTCATAAAGTTCGAATGCTCTATTAGTGTTCCTCTAATTCAACGACTTAGTCCAAGCGGTAGTCAAATTCATTCCTTACCTTATGTAGAAACATCCGACTACTGAACATCACAGCAGCACAGGTGTGTTCCCTGAGCTGTTCCAGGGTTCTTGACAGTGAGAGGTGAGCGTCCTTAACACGTTGGGCCTTTTTCCTTGGAGATTGGTTAAGTAGGAGAGAGGGAGGGGGTGGGGGCGAGAACAGAACTGCACCACCTTGGCACTACGCCCAGTGTAACGATGCGGAATTCTCACATTTACATAGTGACACACATCGATGCTCGAATGAGGGGCACTCCGTCGTTTGGAAGATGAAATTCTCGGAATCAGCAGGCATTTGTGGAAACAACCAGAACTGCAACATACTAGGTTATGAGATACTCGTCAATGTGAGGGGTAATCTCATTCATTAGGATTTTCAGTGTCCCATATTCACACATTGTGACGATTAACCTTTGCAGATACATGGTAGGTTGCCTAGTCGCTGAACATTAGCTGGGAGGTGAAATGTTGTGCTTGATCCATTCTGATGGAGCCGGCGTTACATTGCGGTTTTAATTATTCCACGAGCTATAAATGTAGCCGCTGTCGCAAAATCTTCCAAACTCTTTGCTGCCTTTTTCTAAGTTCGTGGCTTTCAGGGCCGTTAATCTTTTTGAACGCCATATGACGCTTTCCCTCAAGCTGCGTCTGGTACGTCTGGTCAACCGGAATTTTTCTGTTTACAGAGTCATAGACAGTCCCTAAATTATCAATACTAACCCACAGTGCTTTGTTTACATGACACTTCTTTTTCATAATTCCTTCTGAATGCAAGCTTCGCTGTTGTAACGGATAAACGTCTTGCGTATTCAACATACAAAAACACTTTTCTTGATTTGTCGTCTTTTGTCAAGGTGTGTGTGTGTGTGTGTATTGTGTATTGAATAGGGTCCTAGGAAGAAAGGGGAGGCTTCGTCTCACCGTAAGTCACAACCCCGCAACAGGCCACAGTAGTCCCTAACCTCACCGCCGCCCCACACCGAACCCTGGTTTGTGCGGTGCGGCCCCCAGTGGACACCCCCCTACCCCGGGAACGTCTCATGCCAGATGAGTGTAGCCACAAATGTTTGCATGGTAGAGTAATTATGGCGTACGCGTACATGGACACAGTGTTCGTGCAGCAATCGCCGACATAGTGTAACTGAGCGGACTAAGGGGAAACAGCCCGCATTCACCGAGGCAGATGGAAAACCGCCTTAAAAACCATCCACAGGCTGGGCGGCACACCGGACCTCGACACAAACCCGCCGGGTGGATTCTTGCCGCCGCCCGAGACGGCCGAGCGGTTCTAGGCGCTTCAGTCAGGATCCGCTCGACTGCTACGGTCGCAGGTTCGAATCCTGCGTCGGGCATGAATGTGTGTGATGTCCTTAGGTTAGTTAGGTTTACGTAGTTCTATGTTCTAGGGGACTGATGACCTCAGATGTTAAGTCCCATAGCGTTCAGAGCCATTTGAACCATTTGGATTCCTGCCGGGGTCCGGCACGCCTTCCCGCTAGGGGAGCAGAGCGTGAGACCGCGCGGCTAGCCCGGCGAGCTTCTCCTCAAGGTAGTGCAGGATAATTTACAGCTCTACTCAAGTAGCTATCAGATCTATCATGTAGTACTTCGGAAAATATGGAGCTCTGAAAACGCATGGAAGAGCGTCCGCCTTCCTAGCTGAGCAATCACTGTAGATGGTTCTCGTGCGGTACACCCGGTTCGAAACACGGTTGTGCCAAGGATATTCCCTCGATGGTAGGACTCGTGTGGGGTGCACTCAGCCTCGTGATGCCAGTTGAGGAGCTACTGGACACTGTACTAGTGGCTCCACGGTCTGAAAAATTTGCTGCGAGGTTGGTTTGCTGACAACACGCTCCTCCATAACGCATACACATGACACCGCAAGGCTGAATATAACATTACTGCCAGTAGACATCCTTTGGGCCTTCACGGCCTGGACAGGGAGCTCATGTCTATGGAAAAAAAAATTATATAACGGGATTAGATGATACCTTGTGTTAATATATCAGAAATATTTTCCATGTGGAATCGTAAAGGGAAAGACAGAGATTGGATTACACACACGAAGACAGCTGCTAGTGATAATCACAGAAAATTCACCAGTGAAAGGCCTGATTACGATTTGTACATCACTCCTCCCGAAAGGAGGGTCAATGTGTTAAACACTTCGTGTCATGGTTTGTTACACTGTGATCAGTTTTATCTACTGTGTAGTACAGTATTCACGGCCGCTCGGGAAATTTTTGTAACCCCATCACAATGTGTACGGCCTTTCTCCTATCGTCCCCCTCTAGAAAAAAGAACGCTAGGATAGTTAGAGTTTAGCGTCTTGTCGATGTCGAGGCTATTAAACACGATACATGGATCATATTGGACGTGGATGGATGTTGAAAACAGCCGTGGTTGTGTTTATGAAAGTACCCATTCACTTGGCCTCTACTGGAAACAGCTGGAAACTAAATAACGATGGCCACACGGGGATGTTGAATGCGACTCTTCCGTGTATGTGGTAGGACAGTGGATATACAAAAAGTTCCCTTCATGGATTAATTATGGGACCACGGATAAATGAAACCTGTCTTGGATGAATCTATAATTTTAGTTTTTCAGTACTGTACCACATATCATCATTATATATGAAACTGGCCAGGTTCTATCGAAAACTAATAAGAGCTAGCATAACATCAAGCAGAGGAACGTAATAACAGTAAGTTATTAAATGTGGAAAACATTATCTTCAAACTGTTGTGGTTTAAAAGGAGTTTGTGTGTTAGTTTCCACCACATTTCATGGGTGATCAAAGCATCCTTCTGTTTTAAAAGGCCCGGTGTTGTGTCATTTAACGATACGAGAGCTATAGCACGTGAGAGGATGTTTGCGTAATCTGAAGAACTTGACCAGTTCACAATACTGGTAAGTCCACTGTAAAAGGCGAAAAAGCACGGCAAATTTGTAGCATGAAATTCTGTGTCTTTCTGAGCAAGAACTTGAACGTGATTGTCTGTGTGTAATAGATTGTTAAGAAGTCCAAACAACCAATGTATCTTCAGAACGTATCGGAAGAGGGACGCAAATCCAGAACATTGCTACGTCTACGTATTGGTATTACCAAATGAACTACGCAGGCACGTTTTAACACTTATCCTAGGGCTCCAATTGACTGTACTTTCCTTCTTTCACCGAAACTCTTCAGCTCTTCCTGGTTGGGGACTTTCTCTGCCCGGGGACTGGGTGTTTGTGTTGTCCTCATCATATCATCATCATCATCATCATCATCATCATCATTTGCGATAGTGGCTAGATTGGACTGTGAAAAAATTAGGACTTTGTACAGGCGCTGGTGACCGCGCAGTTGAGTGCTACAAAAACCATACATCATCGTCATCCTCAGATCTCCTGATTACCTTGTGCCATTAGCACCCCCTGAAACAATTGTATCAAGGAGAGTGATTTAATCGCTTCCTTATGATTCTTTCCAAAATATTCCGTTTACAAAATATATGGGTGTAACATTAAAACATGAGCATTTAAGTACAGCACGAACGAAATTGAATGTATCACCTATTCAGACCCGGAGCCAGCATAGGACTGATCGACTACTGTTTGCTGAGAATAAGGTTATGGAATTAATTTTACTTCAAAATGCAATAAATGTGAGCCAAATATCGTTTACACTCTAATACAGGTGTTAAAGCTAAACACAAATTATGATTCTACAAGGACTTTAAAAATAATTTTTATGTAGTTGTTTGTATGTGTAAATGTCAGTCACTTATTAAAGCGCACCGAAGAACCATTGTGATGCATGGCACGAAACGCATTTGGTTATTGTTTGTAATTATTTTATGCACTCACAAGCTCAGACATTGCAAACAAACTAAAAGCGATTGACAGTAAATACAAATGATGCGATACCAAAATCGAATTTAAAAAAAAAATCCTAATGTTCATTTGGAAATGTATATGCCGGTTGTTTGCAGTCAGATTGCTGGACAGGAAACAAAGGAGGAGGACTGGGCTGAGGAACAAGCAGAGCTCAAGGCGAGACTCGGAGCTCTCCGTCGAACTTGCAGGTCTTTCGGTGGCCTCGCCGTGCCCCCATATATTTGATGAGAAGAATAACTCCTCGCGCCGAAGTTGGGTGCTTCCTGCGAAACAACGGGAGTTTTTATACTGGCTTTAAACTCCCCGGGCGTAAACAAGTCCACGTTGCTAGGCGCTGTGTGCGTACCCCAGTGAATTTTTCATATTTTTAAACCCCGCCAACTTTGAGCACATTTCTGCTCCAGTACGCGAGGGAGAAAAATATTTTGAAGTCGGACACAACGAGAAAAGACCATCACGTTTCTTCTGTGTGATTACGAAAGGTCACAGGCACTTTCATGCATTAAATGAATGCATAATCATTAAGACTTTCGTCCAAGATATCTGTTAGTATATAGAATATAATACAAATACACTGTGTGATCAAACGTATCCCGACACCTGGTTGAAAATGACTTACAAGTTCGTGGCGCCCTCCATCGGTAACTGTGGAATTCAATATGGTGTTGGCCCGCCATTAGCCTTGACGACAGCTTCCACTCTCGCAGGCATACGTTCAATCAGGTGAAGGAAGGTTTATTGGAGAATGGCAGCCCATTCTACACGGAGTGCTGCACTGAGGAGAGGTACCGATGTCGGTAGATGAAGCCTGGCAGGAAGTCGGCATTCCGAAACATGCCAAAGGTGTTCTACAGTATTCAGGTCAGGAGTTTGTGCAGGCCAGTCCATGACACGGATGTTATTGTCATGTAACCACTTCGCCACAGGCCGTGCATTATGAACTGGTGCTCGATCGTGTTGAAAGATGCGATCTCTATCTCCGAATTGCTCTTCAACAGTGGGAAGCAAGAAGGTGCTTAAAACATCAGTGTAGGTCTGTGCTGTGATAGTACCACGAAAAAAAAAAAAAACTAGGGTTGCAAGCCCCCTCTGTGAAAAACACAGACACACCGTAACACCATCGCCTTCAGAATTTTACTGTTGGCTCTACACACGCTGGCAGATGATGTTCACCGGGCATTCGCCATACCCACAACCTGCCGTCGGATCGTCACATGATGTACCGTCATACGTCATTCCACACAGCGTTTTTCTACTGTTCAATCGTCCAATGTTTAAGCTCCTTACACCAAGCGAGGCGTCGTTTGGCATTTACCGGAGTGATGTGTGCCTTATGAGCTGTAGCTAGTCCATCAAATCCAAGTTTTCTCACCTCCCGCCTAACTGTCATAGTACTTGCAGTGGATCGTCATGCAGTTTGGAATTCCTGTGTGATGGTCTGGATTGATGTCTGTCTGCTACACATTTCGACCCTCTTCAACTGTCGTCGGCCTCTGTCATTTAACAGACGAGGTCGGCCTGTACGCTTTTGTGCTGTACATGTACCTTCACGTTTCCACTTCACTATCACATTGGAAACAGTGGACCTAGGCATGTTTAGGAGTACGGAAATCTCGCGTACAGTCGTGTGACACAAGTGACACCCAGTCACCTGTCCAAGTTCGAAGTCCGCGAGTTCTGCGGAGCGCCCCATTCTGCTCTCTCTCACGATGTCTAATGTTTACTGAAGTTGGTGACATGGCGTACCTGGCAGTAGGTGGCAGCACAATGCACCTAATATAAAAAACGTATGTTTTTGGGGTGTCCGGATACTTTTGATCACATAGTGTATGACCTAATACTGCTGTGACACGAGAAATTTCGACACATACCCCTGTATGAGACGATATTACTTGTGGTAACGTTAAACAACTGTAACAGGGTTTTCATCCACACATGACTGGGCAAAGTATGTTGTGTGCATCCGAAATATTTTCAAAATGGTTAGGAATATATTCCCCTGCCCAAAATAAGAAAATACATTCATTTTTACACAAACACTTAAAAAAATTTCATTTCTGAGTCGCTAAAAAAGGATTCACCGTGCCGGATAAAAGAACATTTTACAAGCTTCTCATGGAAGGAACTCAAAAGATACACTGAAATGTCGTCCGCTTCCACTTTTCCACGCATGTACACGATGGAATGCTTCCCCCTTTCGAACATCCCCAGACAGTGTCCAATGCTTTCGCAGATTTCCATAACACGTTGATAAAGCGTGACCGCGTTACAGATGACTCACTGCTCTTGTGGTGGGGAAAGTGAATGGTCGACTTCGGTGTATTGGGAGAATGTTAGAACAGTGTGGTTCACCTGTAAAGGAGACCGCATACAGGACGCTAGTGCGACCTACTCTTGAGTACTGCTCGAATGTTTTGGATCCACTTCAGGTCGGATTGAAAGAAGACGTCGCAGCAATTCAGAGGCGAGCTGCTAGATTTGTTACCGGTGGGTTCGATCAGCATGTAAGGGTTACAGATATGCTTCGGGAGCTCAAGTGGTAATCCGAGGAGCCAAGAAGAAATTCATTCCGAAGAATAGTATTGAGAAACTCTAGAGAACCGACATTTGGAGCTGATTACAGAACAATCCTAATGCCGCCAACATACATTTCGCACGGTGAACGCAAAGATAAGATACGAGAAACTAGGGCTCATACGGACGCAAATAAATAGCCGTTTTGCTCTCTCTCTATCTTTTTGTGGAACAGGAAAGGAAACGACTAGTTGTGGCAATGAGTACCTTCTCGCATACCATACCGTGGCTTGCGGAGTGTGTATGTAGATCTAGATGCCGATGTAGGTATACCACTCAACAGATGAAAAACCAACTCAGTCCGAGAGAACGTACAGACCGTGGATCCACTCCCTGCCTACCTGTCCAACTGTCATCCAGTTCACGTCGAACGACTTAAGTGAAATTTTTCTGGAATGTTACCACCAGCCAGTGAAATAATATCTCCTTTTTGTGGAGATACATCACATAGCCAATTGTGAATATTGTTCTGAATAAAATATTTGTAAGCCAAATATAACGTACGATGGAATAACTTGTGGCCCTGCCGGACGGTCACATTCAGTTCTAGCCCGCACATTAAACTTAAATTGCTGCCGATGTGTAGCCTCAATTGTTTCGTGAGGATTTTCCCCCGTCCACAAATTTTTTGTCATTGCTTACGTTCGAAGTAGCAAGCAGAGGGCGCCTTGGACATTTCTTATCAACTTCGCTCTGCAGAATAATGACAGAAAGAGGAGGAATTATCGTTCATTTGTTAATAAGGCGTTATTTTCTAGTTTTGGAGAGCGCAGTCAAAATCTGTAAAAGTGTTTTTCATACAAACTGCATACTGGCTGAGATATTTCTCAAGTGCACCTGCTGATACAATAAATTTCAAGGCGTTTCTTCTACAGGCACGAGCTACATATTCCAACTTACAATACAAAAACGATTTTGAAACGTAGGAAGAGAGCCAGTCTTAATAACCGCATAATCACAATTAATTTCATATATCGAGGAAAAATTACAATAATAACGATAACTTGAAAACATACATGTCACAAGTCTCTTAAAGTAGCCATTGTGTAGCCGTGTTACGGCATAAATGAGCGATGGGCTTGCTATTCAGAGCAGACAATTGATATACGAAATTAGAATATAATTTTTATGTATAAAATGGGTATTATATCTGGTGTATCACAATTATCTTGAATACAGATTGTGTCTGCTACTAGCAGCAATATAACGTTACGACGACGCATCATGCTTTTAATAACGATCTCTTTGATATCCGTAGGATGTGAGAAGCAATCTTCATTGCAAACCTGCATCAGTATGTTAGCAGTCGTCCAAGAGCCGGATTCGGAACTGCTGCTGTCGATTTCTACGACAGTATCATACGTTACATCTAAACGCGAACGTATATTGTCTTCGTTTTTGTTTTATTTGCCGGATAACGCTTGGAGAATAAGATTAGTCCCATACTACCACTCAAAAATGTGCACCAGCCAAGAAAAATCTGGAGTCACCTCAACAACATCAGAATCAGACATGAAAATTATAAACCACCCATTTATAAACGAGGTACTGTTCCCAGTCCAGAATATCATTGTAATGCAGTGGAGCAAACAGTATACTACGTTATTAGTGTATGACCACAGGGAGCTGAACTTGAGAGAACAAATATCAACTCTGTTATCACTAACTATGTTATCACTATACATTTTAAATAGATAAACTTTGAACTTTATTGTGGGCTTACCGATGTACGGGTATATGCTTCGACTGAACGAATCTTTTTCACTACTAATAGATTATAACTATTTTCCGGTCTTCACTGGGTGAAAATGTGTCTGCCGCCACGTTATGTAATAAAACAAGTCTGAGCTGTGAGGCTGACCCTGAGGGGTAAATCCGCATTTCAGTTTGATCGCTTCATACACCTCTACCTTCTGGAAGTCTCCCGCTTGTAGTATCAGACAGTGTCATTTGTGAATACAGTGAAGTATCAATCATTGCGCGGTTGTGGTCGTGTTCTTGTACTTCCAACGCATCCGTTTTGGGCTGAATTTTCAGGATGCCGAACTCCTGCTCAGAAACTGTTGGACTAACTACTAAGAGGAACAGGACGTACTAACATCATAAGGGTGTATATATGATTAGATGTGCATCTAACACAAATTTTACTATCTTGCTGTCAATTATTCGCATTCCATTGCAGTTGGTGGTGCTTCTACGTCATTAGATTTTGCTAGAAATTCCCTTTTCCTACTCTCAAACTCACTGCACCATCTGCCATGCTTCTTTTCTCGTTCCTAATGTGGTTTAACAATGTTAAACTACTGCAAATGTGAACAGCATAGAACGATCTATCTCCAAAGAATATTCCAATCATGGGCTGCGAGTTTAAGATTAGAATAATGCTTAAACCTTTGAGTCCTAACAATATGAAAAAAATAAATAATTTTTAAATTTTTCGAAAAACTAACATTTATTATCATAGTACCGAGCGAGGTGGCGCAGTGGCCAGCACACTGGACTCGCATTCGGGAGGACGACATTTCAATCCCGCGTCCGGCCACCCTGATTTAGGTTTTCCGTGATTTCCTTAATCTCTCCAGGCAAATGCCAGAATGGTTCCTTTGAAAGGGCATGGCCGACTTCCTTCCCCGTCCTTCCCTAATCAGATGAGACCGATGACCTCGCTGTCTGGTCTCCTCCCCCCCAAGCAACCCAACCCATTATAATAGTAAGCAACGAGTACACGAAGACATTTGCGAAAAGTAAACAATCAATCGTTTTAAGCAGGTGGTTTCACTTTGAAACCACTTGGACATGCAGTTTCCAACCACACGTGTCATAGCCACTTATGATGTATGTGGTATACTTGAAAGCAAATTCGCATTTTTTCTATGCACAATCCTACATCTCGAAACTTCTGATAATTCATAAAGCCCAAAGCAACTTATATTCTTAAATGACAAGCAAAAATGGGCCTAAAATTTAATAAATTATATATCAAAACTACATACCCCCCCTCCCCCCAGTGGTTTCATTTCGAAGCCACTCATAAAAGCAATATTACAAACTCCTGTTAACGTCACAATGACTCTGCATGAGCTTAATGTCTCTGCCACTGATCTCATAATTATGACCAAAACAAAAAGAAGAAAGCAAAACTGTATTTCACAATCTCCTGCAATCACGTAGCACAGTCTTTTTTCTGGCGATTGCTAGGAACGTTATGTAAGTGACTGATACACAGCACTACATTTGTAGAAGTACCTCTGTGTATCACTAGATATCTCTATCTTTCAGCATCTTCGTCGGTGTTTTCATGCTAAAGGCACGGCTACTTCACAACGAAATTAATAAAATAGTTGTTTCAGTCTGAAATCGCTGGCACTCAAAGGGGCTAAATTTTTCCGTGACGCCGGCCGGAGTGGCCGTGCGGTTCTAGGCGCTACAGTCTGGAACCGAGCGACCGCTACGGTCGCAGGTTCGAATCCTGCCTCGGGCATGGATGTGTGTGATGTCCTTAGGTTAGTTAGGTTTAAGTAGTTCTAAGTTCTAGGCGACTGATGACCTCAGAAGTTAAGTCGCATAGTGCTCAGAGCCATTTGAACAATTTTCCGTGACAAACCTTGATTTTCATATCTGTTCCTCTATTTTTCAGAAGCGTGCCATCTGTCTACTGTCTACATCAGATTCAATGTTACCGAAATAAACTAAAGACTATTTCCATAAGTGAGAAAGAAACATAAATACTGTCTTACACGTAAGTGTCTAATAAAATCTGACTCACGTGAACTCCGTGATTTCTACCCGATCAACAGCCGAACTCAAAAACTTCAGCATAAATGCCCGTACAGCCAGTACCTGAAATCTGCAAGTAACCGCAGAACTGCTGGTTTTTCCTGGCCACTCCCTGAAAAACGTCAGTAGGAGTGAAGCAATGTTTGCTTAAAGGTTATATCTGATTGGAGTGAAGCAATGTTTTCTTAAAGGCTATATCTGACTTACAACTTCAAGAGATAGTATATAGTACAGAGGGGCCGAGCGGAGACACCTCTCCATGAAGCAGTTGGGTACCTGTGAAGTGCTCCTGACGCTAGTAAAACATTGTCAACGTTTAAATATTTATTAACCATGTTTACAGTCGTTTTGTTTCATACCGACCTTGGAACCGATATCTCATTCAGCTGCGTGTTTGTTTCCCGCTGATGGCTGCCGAGTCAGCTGCACGTCTGCAGGCCCAGGCAAAGAGTGAGTGACCTTTGATGACCCATCTGCGATGTGGTGTGGTCGGAAGTCGTGTGGCCGATCGACTCCTTCCTACCGGGCCAGATAGGCTTCAGATCTCGAAGGCGTCTAAGTGTTGAACAAGAATGTGGACGCCACGAAGCGCTGCTACCGGTTTCTGCGCTCAAGTTCGATGCTGTCAGCACTCAGCGATACGGTGTTCTTGGAAGACAGTCAGCTTGCCTATCAGCAGTGATAGGTTGGCTAACACTATGAAGTTCATCGGTCGAAGACCGTCATCTCAGATACATTTTCGGCTGTTTCGTAGACAATTCTGGAGTATCTAGGATATAGATTCGCTACAGTATCGTAGTCATGGAGTGGAGTGCTATTACTGTGAACGCCATCGATCCCAATGATCAAATCCTTGAAGGCTGGAGGGTTCGAGTACTTAAAGGGAGCTAGCGTGAGGCTATATTGTGATGCTCGGTTCTCAACGACAGGATGTGTCCTTCTTAGTCTGAAGTATTCGCTTAACAGTCTCTCAAATGCTGTGTAGGTTCTCTGATATTGGTTATTATGAAATAGGCACAGTTTCTTTCAACATCTCTTACTAGCTAACGTATACGTGTGTCGCGTTTCCGTTTATTTCTGCCCCGTGCTATTTTCTGCTGAGCTCATCCTCTTTCTCACGGTGCGCTGTTCTATTGTGCCGAGGCCTGACCCACTTGCGACATGCCACTTATTTCCTGGTTCTGTCTCTGGCGTAACCGCACTTTGCTTGTAGCAACGTGACAGGGTTTTAACAAAATTTTCTAATTTTAAACCCCTTCCTGTTTTGTGTCATAACTCATCCCTCTGCTTTATCAAACTTCTTCCTGAATTTTCCCTGCTTTACTTATTGTTACTTAGACGATGCCCGCCTTATATTTTAAAAAATCAGTTTACAATTGTTTCCTGTGTTGCTTCGCAACGAAATTCTCTAATCTCAGTGAGCTTAATTAATTTGTTCTCATATTTACCTGTTTAACTACATGGTGGCAAATGCTGAACTACATGGGGAAAAAACGTAAATTAGTTACAAATTAAGACGTGCACACACTTCATTGAAATTTTAAACCTCACTACAGAGTTTCGAATATAGATTATGACATGTTCGATATGACTGCCATCATTGGCGATGATGTGGCCCGAACGAATATGGCGTAGACGAATAGCGAAGTTCTGCACGGCCCGCTGAAGTGTCGGAATATCGAGGCTGTCGATGACCTCCAGAATAGTGGTTTCCAGCGCAGTAACGATTTTGGAGTGGCTGGTGTACACCTTGTCTTTAATAAAGCTCCGCAAAAAGGAGTCGTATGTGTTCAGTACCCGAGAGTATGGTGGCCAATCGAGACCATGAAAGTGGCCTCTGTATATCTCAGAGCCAGAAAGAGGTCCCCAAAGTGCTCCTCCAGGACATCAAACACTCTCCTGCTTCGATGAGGTCGAGCTCCGTCTTACATGAACCACATCTTGTCGAAATTAGGTTAACTTTGGACAATGGGGTTGAAATCATCTTTCAAAACCGTCACGTACCGTTCCGTACTCATCGTGCCATCAAGGGTTATCGCACCGATTATTCCGTGACGGGACATTGCACACCACACTGTCACCCGTTGAGGGTGAAGAGACTTCTCATCGAAAAATTGGGATTCTTAGTCTCCCAAATGCGGCAGTTTTGCTTTACAAATCCACCCAAATGGAAGCGGGCTTCGTCCCTAAACCAAACCATATGGACAATAGTGTTGGCGAAACGCAACCACTGTTCCGCGGCCCTAGGGATTACCGGCTGATGGATTTGAATTTTGTATGGGAAGAGATGTAGGTCTTTAACAAAAATTTGTGGCAGCGTCTCCCGATTGATTCCCACCTGTTGAACAGCTCGTCTGATCGATTTCACGGGGCTCGTTTGAAACTCAGAGCATGTCTACTCGATGCATTCAGGCGTTTCAGCCTTTTTGGACGACCGACATTGGCAACACTGTCATCACGAATATTACCCGTTCTCTCAAACATGCGAATCAAATTCTTGATTGTTAGCACATTTGGACCGGTTGTCTTCAGCTTCAACTCGGTCGCAAATTTCCTTTAAGCCACAGTTGGGCTATTATAGCGCGTATAGTAGGTTTGCAGAAGCGCTAAAGCGTGACTTTTTCACGTGAAAATGGATCACAACAACAAGGCGCGTGCTCATGCACACAATAATTCCCACCATACCCCGCGGCCAACCGTGCAGTTTGAACGTCCTAACGCAAAAGGTTCGAAAGTTAAGACGAATTATTTTCATATGATTCAATAATTGTCAGCCCGTACGTTATCAACATTTTCTTGTTCTGTTACTTATTGCTGATACTTACCCAACTACAATAATATTGTGACTCGTTGCCTCATTTGAATGTGATATCTTATGCTGTATACAAAAATAAGTTGCATAAATAAATGCTAGAACCAAGATTATGCCTGTCGTTGATAAACTGTAAATGATTGTGTTTTTTTTAGGTTTATCGCGGTATTATTTCACGTGTTTCAGTATTTGACTGGCTGAAATTTGTCCTTTTTCTAGAATCATTAATTCTTCTATTGATTGTAACAAAGCTGAATCTAAGGTATCGTTAATAGAAGTTAGGTTTCGATTAGATAAGATATGTGGTGGTTCCTCCGGCAAATACAACATTGGTCGTGACATGTAAATCACTGTTGTGCCGTCGATGGTAGCTGGCAGCTGGAAGTTGTCCTCCTGCTACCTCAGACCTAGTTCCGTTAATTAATTAACAATCCATTCCCGTCTAATTCTAGTTTCATTATCCTAGTTTACCGTTTCTCTAGCGAGTGATAATTCCTGTTTCTGGTGAAAATATGGAGTAAAGACCGTTATCTTCTATTTTTCTGATATTCTATCTGAGACACTAAGACCTTTTTCTCGCACACTCCTGCTTCCATTTTCCCCAAAACCAACTGTACTTCACATGATTTATTGTTTGTATGCATTAGCATTGTTGGGAAAATAACAACATTATTTTTAATATAATTTTAGAAATCTGCTGCAGACGTGGCGACATGAATATCTCTCCATCTAGAAATTAATAAAACTTCATGAGTTTGTATCTGTAACCATTTCCCAATTGTACTCCATTTAATTAGATATGGATATACAATGCAATAGGATACTGCGCGTTTATTGCTACTACTGGAGATAAAAATTAAATGTGCAGCCTAGCCTGATCAGTATTTAATCTTACACCACACACACGATTAATTAATAAAGGTATTTTCTTACCTTTTATTGCCACGATATGTTACAGTCACTCTGGAAAGTCTCTTTGTGCTTTTGTAATGCCATTAGCACTTGATGTGGGTTTAATAACGCTGAACTCAATTTCCCATGAGCAGCATAATGTATTGCTTCATGCAGGATTTCGATCTCGATATTTGCGTCGGATAATCTACCTGCTAAAGTTCGCAATGATGTAGCTATTAACACTTGTTCATCTAGGCTGCTTAAACGGATTTTTATTTTTTGTAGACAACCATTTAGTACATTCCTGATATGCCCATATTGTTCTAATTCTGTTGTTAAGTTTCGTACTGTTTTAGATACGTTGAGTATTCCTTGCCCAATGTTCTCTACGCGTCTTGTAGGCCAATCTACTTTTGCTTTTGTATGTTCCGCTATTTCTTATACATTTCCAATTCTGCTGTTTAAAATGTTGATCCTCTCGTCATCCGCTGTTCCAAACTCAGTTTTTTAACAGTTTCCCTCTGGCATCTAACCGCGAAGGTTTTTTATGTATTAACGTTTGTCATATAATTTCTTTTATCTGCTACAACAGAGTCTACAGCTTCTCATACAAGAATTTTCATTCTTGATAATCGTTCTGCATATCTTCCAATAACCCTGCTTTCTCTACTTTCTTTTGTAAGGCTCTAAATATATCTTGCAGTCTTCGTACACCATTCCTAGTGTCCCAAAGATTAAATGTAAACGTGACTGTCCATCTGATCACCTAGCGAATGAAATTCCATTGTATAACGGTTGATTCCGTATCCCATGTCCTCTGCAACGGTATAGTAGCGCTATGCTCAGAAGTAGTTTTCTGGTTAGCATCTCGGCACGCCACCTGAGAAAAATGGGTAATACCTTCAATCCCCTCTCTCATCTACACAAATAAATAAACATAGAACATGGAAGTAACGAAAAGTAAGACTAACCTAAGTAACAAACAAGCCATATTTGTGCGTTGTATCTCAGAACTTACGCTATATAATTTTAGATCAAAGTACATAAGGTACGTTTCCCTGTTGTAACTGCTACTTTCCCTGGTGTAACTGCTACCTTTGCATTTCTGCTTTGAAGGAATTTTTGGCAATGCGCCAATCTCACCTTTAAATGGTTTGACTCTGGAAGTTGTCTTAGGTTGCTCGCAGATGATGCTGTAATTTACCGTCTAGTAAGGTCATCCGAAGACCAGTATCAGTTGCAAAGCGACTTAGAAAAGATTGCTGTATGGTGAGGCAGGTGGCAGTTGACGCTAAATAACGAAAAGTGTGAGGTGATCCACGTGAGCTCCAAAGGAAATCCGTTGGAATTCGATTACTCGATAAATAGTACAGTTAGCAAGGCTGTCAATTCAACTAAGAACCTGGGTGTCAAAATTACGAACAAATTCAGTTGGAAATACCACATAGATAATATTGTGGGGAAGGCGAGCCAAAGGTTGCGTTTCATTGGCAAGACACTTACAAGATGCAACAAGTCCACTAAAGAGACAGCTTACACTACACTCGTTCGTCCTCTGTTAGAATATTGCTGCGCGGTCTGGGATCCTTACCAGGTGGGATTGACGGAGGACATCGAAAGAGTGCAAAAAAGGGCAGCTCGTTTTGTATTATTACGTAATAGGGGAGAGAGTGTGGCAGATACGATACGCGAATTGGGATGGAAGTCATTACAGCAAAGACGTTTTTCGTCATGGCGAGATCTATTTACGAAATTTCAGTCACCAACTTTCTCTTCCGAATGCGAAAATATTTTGTTGAGCCCAACCTACATAGGTAGGAATGATCATCAAAATAAAATAAGAGAAATCAGAGCTCTAACAGAAAGGTTTAGGTGTTCGTTTTTCCCGCGCGCTGATCGGGAGTGGAATGGTAGAGAGATAGTATGATTGTGGTTCGATGAACCCTCTGCCAAGCACTTAAATGTGAATTGCAGAGTAGTCATATAGATGTAGATGTAGTTAGCAACCGCAGTTTGACAGTGATTGACGAAGTCAGTTCGTTAACTTGGTAACGTCTTTGATATCGCGTCAAAAATTTTTTCGTTTTGCCCATTGGGGTATACGGATTAGTTAGTAATAGCGAGTGTCCTGTCCTGTATTGTGGCAGTTTGCTCGCCCATCACTCAATATGTTCTTGCTTCTCTAAAGCTTTTGTGTTGGCACGCTTTACCGTTTGCCAAATTCCTTTCAACCTTTTTCCACTTCACTGCTTGACCCTGTGGGCTCAGGTTAGGTTGAAGTACATCAAAAGGTGACGGCGTTTCCCACCTATACACTACCTCGTGCGGCGAGAGCCCAGTTCCGGTATTATCTATTGAATTATACGCACAGACAACAAAAATTAAATGCAAATCCCAATCTGAATGTTATGAATTCACGTAACGACTTAACATTTTGGATAACTTATGGTGGAATCATTCTGTCCATCCATTTGTTTGGCAATGAAACGGCTGGAACGTAACTTTTTAATTTTTAATAAGCGACGTAAATGTTTCATTAGATACAAAATTACTGCCTTGGTCTGTAATAGTGGTTTCTGCCACACCAAATTTTAATAACTAGCTGTTTATGATTGCCTCTGCTGCTATACTCGCCTTCTGATCTGGAATGGCTACCATAAAAATTGATCTAACGTCATAAACACGTATTTATTACCTGCTGGTGTTCTATTAAAAGGTCCAAGGGCATCTAACCCTAACAAAGAAAATGGTTTGTCGCCTTCTGGTAGTCACTGTATCTGAAATTTATGACGACTCAGATCTGCTCGTTGTGCACATGGCATACATTTCTTACATGTTATTCTACATCACTGTGATGCTTTTTCCAACAAAACTTTTCAGCTACATGTCTATCAGTTGTCTGTTTCCTCTGTGACCCGATAATACATGGTTGTGAGCTTGATGTAATACTTCTAGTTCCAGCGCTGCAGAAACTAAGTTGAGAGGTCTGCACTTTGTAGATCTGCATAGCAAGCCTTCTTGCGCTTCAAACTGAGGCGATGTTCGAACAATAGACATTCACTGTCATCTGGTTGTACCTTTATCTATTCTCTCTGGCTTCCACATACTACTTTCAAGGCTGCTACCTTTCTGCATAAAACATCAGCATTTGTGTTTATGACTTCAGACATACAAAGTACCTCATAACTGAACTCACATAATTTTAATGCCCATGTTGCTAATGGACTTGATGGAACTTTTAACGTATGTAAATTTTAACATTTCATTTTCAGTTACTGAATAATTAGCTTCAACCTTATTCAATTGTCTGGAGTCATATGCCACAGGATGTTCTTTTCCGTCCACATTCTGATTTAAGACAGAGCCTAAAGCATTGTTGGATGTATTATACCGAAGTATGAATTCCTATTCAAAGGCAGGGATCTAATATTAATATCTCCTTGAGTTTCTCAAACGTTTCTTGGAATTGTGATGTCCACTGAGAACTAACACTTTTTCGTAGCAGCTTAGTTAACGGTCGTGCAATTTCAGCAAACCCCTTCACGAACTTGCGATAATAATAGCGTAACCCAATGAATGTCCGTAATTTTTTGTAGTTTATGGTGTCAGAAAATAACGGCCGGCGGAAGTAAGTCGAGCAACCGTCCTGACACCGTCTTCACTGATAATATGCTCTAGATAAGTTACTTGTGTCTGAGAAAAATGGTGTTTACCCACACTTTATGTAAGGTGTACTGCCCTCAATCTACTAAACACTTCATCCAGATTTTTAACACGATCTATAGTTTTTAAACATACGACTATATCGTCTAAAAGTACCATACAGATTTTCGGTTTTAATACACGAAGCACACCGAGTAATAGTCTTTGGAAGATAGCGGGAGCATTTTTCAATGCAAACGGTATTCTTCATTGCTGGTTATGACCTGAATTTCATGTGGAAGTAATTTCTGGTCTGTCTTCGGGAAAAATTTGTAGTTGATGATAACCACTTCTAAGATCAGTCGTTGAGAAATATTTACATTTTCCTGGGTTGTTTAATGTTTCTGTTATGTTCGGTATTGGATATGCATCGCTTGTGGCTCTTGCGCTCAAGTAACAATAGTTACAGCAAAATAGATATTTTCTGGTACTGTCAAATGATTTTTTTGAGTGCAAGGAAAATATTTGCCGACCAAGACCACCGCAATGCTCGATAATACCGTCACGCAATTGTTGACGTATAAATGCGTGGCTGTGGGTGCTTCTCTGTCTTGTTTGGTTTCCTATAAACTGCTGGATTGTCGCCTGTTGGTATGCGGTGTTGTGAGATAGATGTTGGCGGTAGCGGACCATCTGAACTGAATCAGTCTGAATATTCTAACACCTAAGCTTCCATCGCTTCTTGTTCACTATCTTTCAAGTGACGAACCTTGTCACATAGTACAGACGCTTTGACGGTTCGCTTCATGCTGTGATCACAGCGTGATCCTTCAATATTCTCATCTTCGATTATCTCTAGACTCGCAGTAAGTAATTCTTTCAGCGATTGACTTTATCTGTCCCGAAGTTACCCAAGCTTACCGTAATCATGAGTTTTCCATCGACGTTGGTTACGAACGCAACGGTTTCATTTAATGTTTCATTGTCCTGCAGTGGCACAACCACACATAATCTGTGCTGTGCAATCGAGATCTACAAGTACCCAAACCACCTTCTCTGTACCGATGCGTGCAGGTACGCATCGCGGTTGGTGACACTTTAGCAATCGGTGTACCTTGCATTACTGAAACATTTACAGCTGTTGGACCAATTGGAAACACGTTCTCACCAAGTTCCGCTGTGCGCAGCGAAATATTAATATTTGCATGATGCCTGTGTAGGATATCAAGTACAAGTATCGCACAACACCCTTGTACTATACCGAGCGAGGTGGCGCAGTGGTTAGACACTGGACTCGCATTCGGGAGGACGACGGTTCAATCCCGCGTCCGGCCATCCTGATTTAGGTTTTCCGTGATTTCCCTAAATCGCTCCAGGCAAATGCCGGGATGGTTCCTTTCAAAGGGCACGGCTGACTTCCTTCCCTGTCCTTCCCTAATCCGATGAGACCGGTGACCTCGCTGTCTGGTCTCCTTCCCCAACACAACCAACCAACCAACCTTGTACTACAGTTGAAACACTTCCATAGGCTCACGAAACTCTACAACTCCAATTCTAAAAACGAGCTGTGTTGTCCCCAATGGTATCAACACATTGTTTCCCACTCCCTCTATCACGCCGTTCAGTCTGACCTATATACTTGAACTGAAATATGTGATGTAACCTTTTAAATATGTGCAGATTTTTTTTATATCAGTTGTGTCATTTCACAGGAATTCCTTCGTAACATCCCATTAGTTATAAATTCTTCCTCCTCATAAATGCAGTCTGGTCTCTACAAATACTTGTCGTGGGATGACAACACCAATGGCAAAACATTTTGCAATACCTTCTCTTTGAAAATCCACAGCACAACTTCTCAAACTAGGGCATTTAACTCAAACATCTTTACTGTGCCATAAAAGACCATTGAGAACACGGAAGTTAAAAGCAAGTTACGAGAATGGCAGTAGGGTCTAGAGATATTATTAATCCTACCACTAACAATCGCTGTGGAACATGAAAAAAGGAGAGGGGAACAATCTGAGAGCATTTGTAATACACGGAGGTGACAAAAGCCATCGCGCACCTCCTTACATCATATCGGACCCCGTTTTGCTCGGCGCAGTGCAGCAGCTGGACGTGACATGAACTGAAGAAGCTGTTGGAAGTCCCCTGCACGGATTCTGAGCCATGCTGCCTCTATGGCTATCCATAACTACGAAGATGAAGCCGGTACAGGATTTTGTGCACAAACTGATCTCTCGATTATGTCCCATGAATGTTTGATGGAATTCATGTCGGGAGATCTGGGTGGCCAAATAATTCTCTCACATTTCCTGAACATTCTTCAATACAGACGCCAACAATTGTGGCACGGAGACATGGTGCATTGTCGCCCATAAATAAGCCATCGTTGTTTAAGAACATGAAGTCCATGAATGGCTGCAAATGGCCTCCAAGTTGTTGCAAATAATCATTTCCAGTCAATCATCGGCTCAGTTTGACCAGAAGATCGAGTCCATTCCAAACAAACACAATCCACACTACAATGGAGCAATCATAAGCATGCACTGTGCCCTGTTGACAACTTGGGTCCATGGGTTCGTGGGGTCTGCACTACATTCGAAACCTACCGCCTGCTCTTACCAACTGAAATCAGGACCCATCTGACCAGGCCACGGTCAATTATTTAATTTTAATTATTTAATGAACTGAAACTGCTAAGTGTGTCATTTATGTACGTTTCGAGATTCATGATCGTACAGTAAGAGGTTCAGTCACTCAGCCTCGCATGATTTGGTTTTTAAATTTTTCACATTTACCCGGCCGCTGTGGCCGAGCTGTTCTTGGCGCTTCAGTCAGGA
Organism: Schistocerca serialis cubense; assembly: GCF_023864345.2. NCBI lineage: Eukaryota > Metazoa > Arthropoda > Insecta > Orthoptera > Acrididae > Schistocerca > Schistocerca serialis. Next base: position 443,576,114 of record NC_064638.1, on the reverse strand, counting down.
ACCGCCCTGCTGCTGCAGTCGCAGGTTCGAATCCTGCCTCGGCCATGGATGTGTCTGATGTCGTTAGGTTAGTAAGGTTTAAGTAGTTCTAAGTGTAGGGGACTGATGACCTCAGATGTTAAGTCCCATAGTGCTTAGAGACATTTGAACCATTTTTTTTTTTTCACATTTAGATCTCATTTCCATCACACGTCGGTGAGTAGGAGACGTAAACTGGACGACAGTGAACAGAAGTTATACAATCGGTTTAATATTCCGTAGTACCTGTGTTCCAATGCCCACCTGGGTCTTCAGATTTAAGTCTTATTTGTATTCCTAAATGGTTCATTCAATGTGGCACTCTGAACCTCTTTTCCATATCCTTATCTATTCGAAGTGCAGCTACCACTAATGGCCCAACTGTAGAGTTGTCGTTAAATTCCATACTTCCTTTTCTCTTTTCAAGGTGTATGTGAAGGCCACTGTGTTCAAGGCACAGAACTACTGAGCTACTGTTGAAGTATAGGACGAGGATACCTCATGTTAAAATTTTTCAGGACCAGCAGTGGATGGTAGTAGATAGACTGTGGTTCTGGTTCCTGCAGAGCCGTCATCAAAAATTATTTAACAGGTCTCAAGTTTCAAATCCGTCGTAAACCCTAAAATCACTTTTCTCTTTGATACTATGTACCCTAGTTCAAGCAGGCTTTAATCCGATGCCCACTGAACGAGAGTATTGCTGCAGAGCAGATTCTTTTTATGTGTGTGTGTGGACAGATGGCGCTGGTGGAATAGCCGACGTGTTGCTCGTCTTTTCGCCGTTGCTTTGTGGGACATCGGTGGTACGTGTCTGTAGTATTTATACACGAAAATCCGATTAAGTTATTTAAATATGAGCTCCCACAGCAGTACAGAGAGCTTAAACGGATGCTTGAACGATTCGCCGGTAAAGATTGTCTCTCTAAAATGTGCGCTTTTGCTCTGTCTCGCTCGCTGCCAGACTCACTCTCACACACACACGCGCGCAGAAAGAGAAAAAAAAAGAGAAAAAAGGAGTGAGAGAGAGAGAGAGAGAGAGAGAGAGAGAGAGAGAGAGAGAGAGAGGGAGGGAGGAAGGGGGAAGGGACGGAACATGGGAGGGGGGGGAGGGAGAGAGAGAGAGAGAGAGAGAGAGAGAGAGAGAGAGAGAGAGAGAGAGAGGGAGGGAGGGGGAAGGGACGGAACATGGGAGGGGGGGAGGGAGAGAGAGAGAGAGAGAGAGAACATTTAACTTCTACATATCAACAGGCCTCCTATTAGCAGTACTGCTAAATTCGTACCGAATTATTGCTTTTTTTTTTTTTTTTTTTTTTTTTGCAAATCTGATAATCCAATTTGTATTTCTACCAGTCAGTACTTAAAAATGTCTTTGTGCTAGCGATGAGCTGTGAGCGCATACCGACCGATAACCGCACAACCACATTCACTGGATTTGTTCGCTGTAGCGATCCATATGCTGGGTTTCATTAATTCGCTAAAATAGCTTATCTGACTGGAACCGAATTTTTGGAGGCATGTTTTTTTTTTGTTTCTTTGTCTCAACTGCAGAATCACGAAGCCTATAGGAAATTCTGTCTTTCTCTGCAGGGGCAAGGAAATTTTTGTATTCAAATAAAGACACTTCTCTTTAGTGTTGGAAAGAATGAGAGTTGACCTCAGTGATGGATTGTGTTTGGAATAATTTAACTATCCGCAAAAAGCACATTCATTTCTAACGAAATAACTGGTTTCACTGAGGATAACGTGGTCTGCTCGGCAGTGGAATCGAGCCATAGCCTGCATTTTATGATCTGAGAATGGCAGATGTTGGCCTAAACCAGTTGTTTCGTTGGAAATAAATAAGCTTGTGTGGTTAATTAAATTGCTGTAATATCTTTAGTGTACACGAGGACCTCATTTAGTTTTCTTAGGCATTGAAAGCATTTTTATTTACGAGAAGACCAATGGTAAATCATGCCGTTGTAAAATACTAAAACAATAAACACTTCCTAAGCTAACAAGAGCTTTTCAATAAAACGTGTTGCCGTCGATTAACTTCGCAATCTGTGAGTAGAATGTAGTTGTCACAACGCGTGTCTGCAGATGCCAGCCTTGGAAATGAGTTGGCCATGGCTAGAACGGCGTCAGATGTTCTGCTGCTAAGTTCTAGTTATGCACTGTGTTATTTTGATGAGCTCTGCATACGAACTTCACAAATTTACAGGTAACAAAGAGATTGAAAAAGACGAAAAACGAACACAAAGCCCGTCAGGCTAAACTGCATAAAAGTTGATCACATCTAATGAAGTTGTATTCAAGAGGGCTGTACTGGTTACATCAGTTCAAGATCATTAAGTTGGAAATGAGTCTCCTGAACACTTAGTGACAAATACATGGAAAACTTAGTAACTGGTAACAGCATGTCTATCTTGTTTCAAACTTTCAGCATAAAGTAAAGAACACCAATGTGGTTAACTCAATTTCACAGATATTTATACAAATTGAAACACATCATAATTTAAAAACTAGTCCTTCGAGAAAAGAACGCCGCGCGGGATTAGCCGGGCGGTCTCAGGCGCTGCAGTCATGGACTGTGCGGCTGGTCCCAGCGGAGGTTCGAGTCCTCCCTCGGGCATGGGTGTGTGTGTTTGTCCTTAGGATAATTTAGGTCAAGTAGTGTGTAAGCCTAGGGACTGATGACCTTAGCAGTTAAGTCCCGTAAGATTTCACACACATTTGAACATTTGAGAAAAGAACAGTAACAGATCGTGAAATACGTCGGTTTATACAGCAGGTATCGATTTAAACTATTGCATAGTCCGCTTCAGTGCGTATAACAATAGATGACGTTAGTCCAACGGGTCACGCAATAAACAATATTAGCTGAACTCACGTTAGACTCCTGAACGTTCTACACCAACCATTATTGTTTACTATTAGTGACTTTGGGCGTATGTCACCTGTTATATCCACTGCAGATGGCTATTTAATAGCTGAAATCTAGATCTACTGTAACAAAGCGACGGATTTCGCTGTCAATCGAGTGTTGTTCTTTTCTCTTTTGTCTACATTCTACGATCGCGGCGCATAACGGAGTCATACGAATTCCAGTCTAAGTAAAAATTAAGTTCGCTGTCAGTTAGTTCAAATGGCTCTGAGCACTATGGGACTCAACTTCTGAGGTCATTAGTCCTCCAGGACGTAGAACTAGTTAAACCTAACTAACCTAAGGACATCACACACATCCATGCCCGAGGCAGGATTCGAACCTGCGACCGTAGCGGTCTCGCGGTTCCAGACTGCAGCGCCTAGAACCGCGCGGCCACTTCGGCCGGCTCACTGTCAATTGCTAAAGGAGTTAGCATATATCTTTTCGGCCTTTTCTTATCGTTTCTTAGCCACTGAAGTAACAGAATTCTAATCGTATAATTATCACTCACATAAAACTGATAATGGCAACATGCGTTGCAGATAAAGCCACGTAAGGTCGTACGAGGAAGGAAATAATTCAGCTTTCCAGCTTCTCACCATTCTTCTTCAATTTCAATATGGTAGAAGTACGCAATACTAAGCCGGCCGGAGTGGCCGTGCGGTTCTAGGCGCTACAGTCTGGAACCGCGAGACCGCTACGGTCGCACGTTCGAATCCTGCCTCGGGCATGGATGTGTGTGATGTCCTTAGGTTAGTTAGGTTTAAGTAGTAATAAGTTCTAGGGGACTGATGACCTCCGAAGTTGAGTCCCATAGTGCTCTGAGCCATTTGAACCATTTTACGTAATAGTAACGAAAGCAATGGAAACAAGTTTAAGGGAAGATTTGTTTTCGAAGGGGGTTCAGCATTTAGAGCATTGTAAATAGTATTTATCAGTCAAGGGAATATTATCATTCTCAGTATTGTCAGTGACACTGTATAACCCGCCTCATAAGACTCGCTTTTCTTTTATGCGCTGTGAAGGAACGCTAGCATGGAAAACTATTGTTAATACTTCAGATAAGGTTAGTAACTTTTAGAAATACCCAAACAGGTGCTTTACGATACGGTTAAAATAAGTGTCTTGCAATTACGGTGTACATAGCCGCTTTAGCTGCATTAATTCACAGTATATCCTCTGAATGCACATACAGTCAGAGGAAGCCTGTTAGTTGTCCGAAGTTGAGTTTATTGTAAAGACCGCGTATGTTAACAACGGTTTGTCGTATGCATTCAGTACCACTTTAAAGTGTATCATAAAATCATAAAGTCCTCGAAAAATATAACTGCATGTCAAAATTTGTGAAATAGCCACAAAATTGGTACCTCTTGGTATTGCCTGCAGCATTGGAAAAACACCTTGCATTTTTTCTGATGAGTTGTTCTATGCTGCCCGCCATGAATTCGTCGCTTGTGCCAACGTGTTAATTTCCGAGTAATACCTGCAATCTACGACTTCCCTTATTTGCTGATGCATTCCAATCTCTGTCTTTCCGTACAGTTTTTACTCTCTACAGCTCCCTCTAGTGCACCACGGAAGTCATTCCCTGATGTCTTGATGCAAATGATATAATCCTTTGCCTTCTTCTTATCAGTGTTTTCCATACGTTCCTTCCTTCGCCGATTCTCCAGACAATGTCTTCATTTCTTATCATATCAGTCCACTTAATTTTCAACATTCTTCTGTAGCGCCACATCTCAAACGCTTCCGTTCTTTTCTTTTCCAGCTTTCTCATAATCCATGGTTCACTACCATACAATTTTGTGCTCCAGACGTACGTTCTCAGGAATTTCTTCCTCAAATTAAGGTCGATGTGTGCTACTAGTAAACCTCTCTCGGCCAGGGATGCCCTCTTTGGCTACGCTACTCTGCCTTTTATGTCCTCCTTTCTACGTCCGTCGTGTGTTACCTTACACCATTTTATATTGGCGTACTCTTTTTTCCAGTTCGACAAATCCTATGAAAGGTCTAGATAATTCTGAAGTCTTGCTTCCATTATCAGTCGCATCGTCAGAATTGCCTTTCTGGTGGCCTTCCCGGAATTCAAACTGATCGTAATCTAACACATACTAAATTTTCATTTTCATTCTTCTGCTTATTATTCTGGTCAGGATCTCTAACATATGTTCTTGGTCTGTGATAATTCTCGTACTTACATGTCCTTGCTATCTTCGGGATAGTCCGAATGTCTGATTCTGTGTCTCCAGGCTCACAGTTACTCTTCACCAACAATACTTCGTAATCATATAAATGCCATACATCCACAGAAACATCAGTTAATTACTTTCGTCTTCTTTTTTCATTGAACCACTGAAGGGGATTATATAATTTCACTTAACTTCTCTTAGGATTGTCTGTTCTTTAGTTTTCCCACAACCGTTGTATAACAGATTGTTGACTTGGAAATTGGTGCACCTCACCAATCACATGAGCACTCTATCTTTTCGTAATCTGGCCGCTAGTAACCTTAGGCAGTTTAAAAGTGATCCGTCAAATCTGTCTATTTACAGATTTTCTGTTACCATTTTCTAGCCTTACAAAATAAAATATGAGCGTGTACCAGTTCGACTACGTTCGAGCAGTTAGCTGCGTTCCATTACAAAGCTCCAGCAACGGCCGAGAGCGTCCTGTACCACGCTGTACCAAAGCGTGTTTGTATAGCCAATCAGGTACTCTGTACGTTGCACCGTGACGGGAGCATAGTTATTGCCAAAGACAAATATATTGATTTGATTACACTAGGGGCGGTAAGATGAGTACCTAACTACATGAGGAAGACGAGGAGAAAACGTCTATATGCAACTGATTCGTGGCTTGATGCCGGCCTGGGTGGCCGAACGGTTCTAGACGCTACAGTCTGGAACCGCGATACCGCTACGGTCGCAGATTCGAATCCTGCCTCGGGCTTGGATGTGTGTGATGTCCTTAGGTTAGTTAGGTTTAAGTAGTTCTAAGGTCTAGGGGCTGATGACTTCAGAAGTTAAATCCCATAAGGCTCAGAGCCATTTGAACCAACCATGGCTTGCTACTGCACTAAACCATAGTAACTTAAACCTCCACGTAATATTTACGTTATAAATTACTTGTGTCGTTGCACTTCGTTTAACTAAAAGTATTTATTGAGCACATGACAAACTGTTTGCAATACTTACGTGCCACTGTCGTTTTATTTACATTAGTCTCCATTCCACTTCTGCCGACTTCTCTATGGGTAATTTCAGACAAAAAAATATCAGTTTTCTTTGCCTGGAACCCGGTCTCGTAAACTGACGTAAGGTCGGTAAAGCGGTGTGCTGACTTCATGCCCCTCCAATTCCGCATCCTGTGACGCCTGTGGTCTGAGGATGACACGGCAGCCGGTCGGTACCGTTGGGCCTTTATGGCCTCTTCGGGCGGAGTTTAGTTCATCTAGAACCACTCCTGTGAAACACTATTTTTTGAGAACGCGTATGTTTGTAAACAGTTATCTGGAACGTAGTCTATCTATGGACTTTCGTGGTCATTTTTTTTGTGGAACATTCCTATATCTGTTAATATTTTCAGTTCCCCCCTCCCCCGCCTCCGGCAGGCATGGTAGCTTGGGGAATGGCTGATGGCCGACGTTCCGCCCACGTTATGCTGTTGGCGCCATCTAGTCTGCGTACGGTGCCCCCGCCACCTACAGGCGTAGTAACTGCGGGAACAGAAGATGGCCGATGCCACACCTAGCGTGTGCTGACTACCGGCGCCGTCTCGTCTACATTATGTTTCGTTTACTGTGCGGATCGATTTTACCTCAATCCGTGCTCGGGCACACTGCCGTAACTGTAGACTGCGATTTAGCTGTTGGTTTACCTTTCTACCATTCTGTGGTGAAACTTTTGCAGTTAAGTGCAAAATTGTTCTTCATCTCTAAAGGAATTATTCTCAGCATCATCACACACAAATTTTATTTTTATAGACATGTCCCAAAACACATTTAATTTATACTTACCGTAAAATTGAGGAAATCAGACGCAGAACACAATGACGACCTGTCTCAAGCAGGCTACTTGAATCTGAGCACCCAATGATCTGATTAGCTGACACCAATACTGGTTAAATCGTAAACGGCGTAATATATCGCATTTTTTAACAATTATTGATCAGTAGGACCTAGCCTGCAACACCACTGCAAGCTTTTCATACAGTTTCTGGACACCCTATGAAAAAGGAACAAACACCTCTATAGTGTTTTGAATCTCTATGTGTTGCATTACCAGAGTCCTTGCATTTCACCAAAACGCAACGAGCGGAGAGGTCTGCTTCATTGATGTCTGTCATAATGCATCACGAGACAGACTAAGGATCACATGGCAGGCACGAGTAGTTCCGTCTGTTATGTATACATTTGAGATCGAATCAGGTAAGTGATTTGTGTGGATGTAACAAATAACAAGGTGATGCAGTTACGGAGCACTTCTACTGCTGTGATGTCTCTCACTTCTGTCACATATCAATGAAACATATCTCCATATTTTAACGTATAAAGTAAACTTTGTGAACCTTGCACGACTTATAAGCTCTTTTAAACTACAAAGTCACAAGTGTTTTTATCTGTTTTAGAGTAAATATTTGAAATTAGTAGGAGGAATTCAAATAGTCGTCAGATGATGGGCCTATGCCGAAATAAGACACAATCAATTAACACGTTCGTTAAGAAATTTTCCAATTGCAGTTACATTCTTCAGTTATATTTCCGACAAGAATAATGGTGTTTTGAAGCGATGAAGCATAAAATTACATTCTAAAAATCCTTGAGACTTTATTTCGTGATTTTATACTACTGCTGCCAACTGGATATCATTCTAGGAAATTGGGAAATTTGTATCAGGTTTCTATGGGACAAACTGCTGAGATCATCGGTCTCTAGATTTACGCACTACTTAATCTAACTTAAACTAACTTACGCTAAGGTCAACACACACACCCATGCCCGAGGAAGGACTCGAAACCCCGACGGCGGGGGGGGGGGGGGGGGGGGGGGGGGGGGGGGGACTGGTCATTCTTTGAAATTTCCATTGAATGTACGTATACCAGAGCTTAAAAATGTGATTGGATCCCAAAGTTAAGTACCTTTAAAGATCGCAACGTCGAACATTTCAACTTACATTCTCGCTGCAACATAATGAGCTACGTGCTGTGCGTAGCTGGTGGCTAATTGTAGAAATTCGATCCCAAACCTTAGATGAGAGTCTGCATCTCTCTTTTAATGCAAGAACTAAAATAATGAAATTAGCAGTAAATTGTTACACTGAGGAATGAAACGTATGGTGATTGTCTTCAAGTGGCGAAACTGAATACAAAGGAACTATTACTCCGTCTTATCCAGCCAATGAAACATGATTGTTGTAAATAAATGAGCGTTTAGGTAGCTCACTAATTTTTCCTTCACTTATATTTTCGTTCCAGTAAGTTTGACGCTGATTATTCATTTATCTAAGTGAACAGTACTGGTGAAAATAGCGCAGTATTGAATTTAAAGTCTTAGTGTGAGAAAAGTGCTTTTGTGGTAGGAATATGTAGTTTGTTGATTGTCTGGCACCAGGGATACAGGGAGCGGCCGCGTCTTCCCAGCTGTGCAACGTGGAGGCCCTCGCCTAGGGTAAAATAACTGTGGTGATTGGTTCCAGAGATACGTGGTGGTCAAGCGACAAACTTGGATGGCTAAGCTATAAAGCCACCAATCACCATTTATCTCGGCAGGAGTTCCCCTCAAGACTGCGCACTCGAGCAGTCGAGAGTCGTGATATTCAAAGCGCAGCTTTTCAGTATGAGATCTGCCTCTGATGTAATTTCTATCCTTGTTACATTTCCCAGTAACATACTTTGTTTCCGTTAGGACCTTGCTAAGTCACTTTGTGAGTGCCTGTCTGTTCAAAAGTAACATGTTTTCTGCGCACACCACAAAATGTAGGTGCGATCGCGCTTGCGAGTGTTTCTGTTCACGAGCGAGCGCGGGTGCGCTCTCGTGTGTGTGTGTGTGTGTGTGTGTGTGTGTGTGTGTGTGTGTGTGTGTGTGTGAGAGAGAGAGAGGTGCGTGAGCCGAATTCCCTTTTGCTCTCATTGGAAAATGTGTTGAGAAATTCTTCTTCTTTCTTACACAGCTATATTTGTAATCAGTATCTGCAGCAGGACGTCGGTACCATATCCCCCTGTGGCGCAGCCAGTATGAAAGCAATTACCATCGAAGGTACAGGAGGCGAACCTCTCCGAAAATTAGGTAAGGAGAACTATATTGCTTGCCCTAGAGATAGTCATTTCGTCAATACTGTATGCCACACTACAATAATTATTTTCGATGCATATAAATGAATTTCTTATGCACAACAACCCGCTCCAAAATCCGTTACCTGTTTTTTTCTCGCATTACCACAGGCAGCCAGGCAGTGTAGGATGATCCATTAGATTTCAATAGTGCAGCCTCATCAACTGCATTTCTTCTAATATTTCGGATGTAAGCGTTCGCTGATCTTCGGGGTGAGTCAACAGGTCTGCAGCTACATTTTCTCGGTTCACTTTGTAGATGGCCGAAAGCTGTACGAAAGAAATATTAGAATAAATATAGCTAATGTGGCCCTTTGATGGCTCAGTTATTGTATCTTAACAATTGGCAAAAGTATAGAGAAAAGTTTCACATACCTTAGAACATTCTTTTTCATTTCCCTAAATTTCATTCCACCTGGTACGACGACTTTCATTGCAGAATTTGGCAAATTTTATTTTACTATTTAAGTTTGTGGCCAAATGCCCTACCTCACGCCAAGTCGTCAAAGTTGCCTGTGAGAGGGAAATCTTGAGCGCTATCTGTCTGCAAGACGAGTAACTTATCTTATGTGTGTTATTGTACACCGATGTGATAAAGGTCATCGGTAGAGATATGCACATATACAGATGGCGGTAGCATCTCGTGCACAAGGTATAAAGGGGCAGTACATTTGCCGAGCTGTCATTTGTATACAGGTGATTCATGTGAAACCTTTCTCACGTGATTATAGACGCACGACGGGAAGTAACAGACTTTGAACACAGAATGGCAGTTGGAGCTAGACGCACAGGACATTCTGTTTCGGAAATCGTTAAGGAATTCAATATGCCGAGGTCCACAGTGTCAAGAGTGAGCCGAGAATACCAAAATTCAGGCATTACGTCTCACCACGGATAACGAAGTAGTCGACGACCTTCACTTAATGACCAAGAGCAGCGGCGTTTGCTTACAGTTGTTAGTGCTAACAGAAAAGCAACACAGCGTGAAATAACTAAAGAAACCAATGTGGGACGTACGATGAACGTATCCGTTAGGAGAGAGCGGCGAAATTTGGCAGCAGACGACCAAAGTGAGTGCCTTTGCTAACAGTACGACATTGCCTCTCCTGCGCCTGTGACCATATGCATTGGACAATGAACGATTGGAAAACCATGCCCTGTTCAGATGAGTCCCAATTTTAGTTCGGAAGAGTAAACTGTAGGGTTCGAATATGATACACACGCCACGAAACCATGGACCCAAGGTGTCAACAGTGGTGAGCAAAGAGAGTTCTGGCGCACTTTTGATATCAAATTGCTATGCTAATTAATAAACCTCATCATTTAAACCATCCCTGCACTTAAGGTACTGTTCTGCCAAGTATTTTATAACCCCCTGGAATTGATTTATGACCTCCTGGGATTGTTTTACGACTCCCTGTGGATAATCTGTATTGAGAAACGCCCAACCCCTCTCCCTCCTGTACCTCCGCCTCACTGCTCTGAGAAAAGGGACACTTCTTTATCACCCCTCCTCACTTCAGTTCTAAACCACTTTTCCTAGCCCTTCCCTCCCCTCCCCCAATCTCCCCCCCAACTCTACTCCATCTGGAAACTGGTGGAAAAAAGACTCACTCTGTGCTGAGCTGTCAATATGGAAGGATCTTACTATACAACTGTCAAATTAATGTCAGCCACCATAATAATACGTTGTTCAACTTAATTTGCAAATTCTTTATTTAATCAGTTTGCAGAAGGCAGGGATCCTCCCTTTTCGTCCCCTACTTGGGTAGAATTCAAGTCTGTAACCCTCACCCCCACTTTACATAACATAAGAACTGTAAACACCGAGGAATGGAATGAAGTGCAATTATTAGCCATTTTTTGGGTCATCCGCTTCTGTTGGCCAGGTTTCAGAGCCCTGAGTGCATGCATCTCAACATGACACAGGTCGAAAATTACGAAATATCCTAATTACAGATCATGATACTAAATACTGCATGAATATCATGAAACTATTACTCACATCCGCTCAATGTTTAAAACGATCCTACATACCTATCGTGTGCCTAGAAAGATTGTAACAAGCCCTGCATTCCAGCAAATGGCATGTCACGAGATTGCACGTCCTTGTGTGCACAGAGAGTGACCTAGCCTGCAGCTGTGGTGATTCTGAGACAGACATATGCTTGCAGGACTAAGATTCATATCGTGGCTGGATCAACTACCGTGAGACCCAACATTCCTGAGGTGCCCATCCTTCATGACATGCAGAGAAACTCCTTTCGGAGACCACACAGCCTCCTGCAGAGAAACTGATGTCAGGGGCACACAGCCAGCCTTCGCCAGGAATTGCGATGGCTGAGACGTTGGATCCTCGCATGCACACCGGACAGGAGAGGCCTGCACAAGCATCGACCTTGCCTGCAGTTGTGTGTCCCATAGGCTGCGTACACCACTACCACCAGTATTCCTCCTTTACCAGTCTGCGGTGTGTTATCGTACAGCATCTGACATACACCTTGCAATTTCCCCTCTGAGACGCTATAGTGACAACCTTCAGGGTGATAAATCAACTACCTTGGACACCAAATTAAACAATGATTCTCTGTAATGATGCATTGCTATGTGCCCCAAGTACACAATAATGTTTGTAAAATTTGTAAATTGTCGTATTACGGCAAAACATCGGTTAAATGCTGTTGGTAAAATCCCTCTAATAAAATACATACAACACATCCGCTTCTGTCGCTGCTTAACCATCAAACAGGTTAGTAGGTTAGTTCGCTATTGAGTCACCGAGAGTGTGCCATGAGCGCCGCCACTGGAGCTTGGCCTCTGACAGCACACACATACTCGAGCCCGCAACCACAGAGAAGTGGCTCCCTTTGATCTCACAGCCCAGTGACCGAGAACTAGAAGGTGGTGCCCCTTGATATTCGATACCCAGGAAACCACCTCCACTGTCTCTCCAGTGGTTACTTCCTTTTGTAACACCTGTGCCTGAAACCTGTAGACCAAGGTGTTCTCTTGTCCTCTCTCCAATTCCCCCTATTTACTCCCCTCTACCACCTGTGAATTGGTGGGAAAAAGGCACCGTCTCTGCTGAGCTGCTGGAGAGGTAGTATATAAAGCAGTGTCTTCATTTACTTACTTTATTAATTTTTGAAGTTGTTGGAATGCCCTCCACATTCCACTGCTCACCACTCCCACTTTCTGCCTCCACTCTCCACCAACCCCCGCCCTTTATTCCCGATAGCGTGTGTGCACTTCGAAGTCTGAAGACCGACTGCTCTGGTTCACATTACCACAACCAGAAGGTGCCTGAAACAGACCTACAGCCACCCCCACTTTTTCCAGTGACCTAGCCTGCAGCTGTGGTGGTTCGCAGACAGACATATGCTTGCAGGGCTAAGACTCACATTGTGGATGGTCCACTACCGACTTGTTAATGGTAAAGATCTATGGGAGCTTCATACAACATCTGCTGGTGCTTCCACTGCTTATCCCAGAGTCCCAGAGGGTTCACCTCGGTGTATGTGCTCAGCTGAGCTAGTTCACAGAGGTCGTTCGCAATTACAGCACTCTGCTGCCCCTTTTGAACCTGTCGGCCAAGGATCCTTAAAAAAAACTCTAGACGGCCTCCACCTCTCTCTCTCTCTCTCTCTCTCTCTCTCTCTCTCTCTCTCTGTGTGTGTGTGTGTGTGTGTGTGTGTGTGTGTGTGTCTGTCTGTCATGTAACTGCTTCTCTGTCTTTGGCTGACCCCACCCTCAAAATTGTCTTTGATATAATTTCGTACCGACTAAAAGTAGGAGGGCACTTTACCTTCTACAGTTGATGTCTATTGATGGAACAGAACTAGCTGAGTTCCACGTATTCAGTAAACTTTGGTATTTTGCTTTGGGGACAGAGCATAGCACATATTCCAAACTTGCACAACCGACTGACACTAGTGATGTAGAATAGTGCACTCATTCCAATAAAAAAAAGTTCAAATGTGTGTGAAATCTTATGGGACTTAACTGCTAAGGTTATCAGTCCCTAAGCTTACACACTACTTAACCTAAATTATCCTAAGGACAAACACACACACCCGTGCCCGAGGGAGGACTCGAACCTCCGCCAGGACCATTCCAATACAGCAACAGCCATTCTGGAAAGGTTGTTCTGCATTGATCTTTTTCCCAGCACCCATCCAAGTACACACAATCTCCCTAGATTTGGGCATGATGAGAAGGTTAGTATTTCTAGTGTGTTACAGTAGATATGAGCCCAAAACATTTGAGAGTGTTACGGTGATACAAGAGATGGTTAAGATTAGGAAGTATAAGAAGGAGAAACATTTGATTTATGCATGGTGGAGCTCCAGGCAGAAGGAGTTTGAAACAATTTCCTTAAGTCAATTCTGCTATCAATTCTGGAGAATTTTCCTAGTATTCAAAGGCCATACCAAGGAGATTTTGGAAAGAGAGGTATGAGCATAGAACATAAACACACAGTCCTAAATCTACACAGTTCTGCACTTAAATATGCTACAAATTTAAGGTCATGTAATTCTCTGATGTCTTATTGTGTGGAATGCAATGCAGTTAACACTCCAATGCATGAAATATATTTCCAACACGTCACACATAATCACCCTGCAAGTTTTGTATCCCACTTATTATGGTGAGAAACTACTACTTTCTACACCAGCATCGTAGATCCTTTGTGACACATCCACTGTACAGCTTTCTGGGGGTGTATGGTGCACACTGTTCACGTCCGATCACAGTTCAGAAATTATGCCATGCACACGTAAGTCCTGTAAAATGGTCGTTAGCAATGGAAAATGAAGGAAACAACGACATCTTATGCAGAAATAGACAAATGCATAGCATCAGTGTTTGACATGAGATATCACGTACCACGCTGCACTAACTCCATGAACGGAACACTGTCTTCCACATACAACAACTATCAAAAGGATGTGTGGACAGAATTTTCAGTACCACAAAAACCCCTGTCAAATGGTTCAAATGGCTCTGAGCACTATGAGACTTAACTTCTGAGGTCATCAGTCCCCTAGAACTTAGACCTACTTAAACCTAACTAACCTAAGGACATCACACACATCCATGCCCGAGGCCGGATTGGAATCTGCGACCGTAGCGGTCGCGTGGTTCCAGACTTTAGCGCCTAGAACCGCTCGGCCACCCCGGCCGGCGAAACACCTATCACCGACTGAGAATGACTGCAGTTGTGAAACTATAGACTCGATTTATGGGCAGAGAATTTTGTAAATCGATCAATTCTGTATTTGTTACACCTGAATGTCTGTCACCGCAAAGACTGTGGAAACACATTTGTAAGTCAACAGGACCCTTTCCACCCCACCTGACCAGTTCAGGGAGGCTCACTGGCGGCCCGTGCCTTAATCAGGACAGGTTCATTCATTTTGCTTGCACCCAAGACAGCCGGCTGCACTGTGCAATGCCATGCAGCAAGTAGTGATCGATGAACTGTGTTTACAGCACTATGGTGCATTTCCAAACAGCTGCCCAAAAGTGATGCCCCCTATATTTAATCTCATGTTCCACAATGACAAGGCAGCAGATGTCTTGGCTTTCCTTTTGGAAAGAGAGCAAGAGCATTGATTCCTCATGTTGCGTCCAGCTCCATGACCACTGTTTTGGTGTCCTCGATGTCGATCATCCTAACATCCAAATCTTCGCACACTGCATCTTCCATTTTTATGGCTTACAGTGCATAACTGCAAGTGGAACAAGGGCATTTTCTGCAGGACTTAAGCCTATAGAGCGTGGATAATCTGCGATATCAGTTGTCAACTGCACTAGTGGTGGAATGGAAGATTTTCACACACCCAGGCTTGCATGGAAGCACCCTCATTTTTGTCGCATTTTCCACAATTTTACGAATTTTCATCAGTTCGCAATTTATTCTCATGTTTTCCATAATTTCAATGCATTTAACCAATTACTTGCCTGCCAAATCACTGCTCTCGACGATTTTTCACCTCTGTAAAATGTCCCATGGTTCCAGACTGTAGCGCCTAGAACCGTCAGTTCCAGCCATTCCACCAGCAACGAGGAACACGGCTCGTGTTGTGTGTAGTTTAAACATGCCTAGACAGTCAATTCCGCGGTTCAATAGCTTCCGCGTATTTCTTTGGGCCAAGAAGGGCTCTCAACAAGGGAAGTGTCCAGGCGTCTCGGGGTGAACCAAAGCGATGTTATTCGAACATGGAGGGGAGACAGAGAGACAGGAACTGTCGATAACATGCCTCGCTCAGGCAGCCCAAGGGCTACTACTGCAGTGGATGACCGCTACCTATTGATTATGGCTCGGAGGAACCCTGACAGCAATGTCACCATGTTGAATAATGCTTTTCGTGCAGTCACAGGACATCATGTTACGACTCCAACTGTGCACAATAGACGTATGATTCTCAACTTCGACGCTGACGTCCATGGCGATGTCCATCTCTTCAACTACGACGCCACGCAGCGCGGTACAGATGGGCCTAACAACATGCCGGATGGACAGCTCAAGGTTGGCATCACGTTCTCTTCGCCGATGAGTGTCGCATATGCCTTCAACAAGACAATCGTCGGAGACGTGTTTGGAGGCAACCCGATCAGTCTGAACGCCTCAGACACACTGTCCAGAGAGTGCAGCAAGGTGGAGGTTCCCTGCTGTTTTGGGGTGGCATTATGTGGGGCCGCCGTACGCCGCTGGTGGTCATGGAAGGCGCCGTAACAGCTGTGCGATACGTGAATGCCATCCTCGACGGATAGTACAACCATGTCAGCAGCGTACAGGTGAGGCATTCGTCTTCATGGACAACAATTTGCGTCTCCATCGTACTCATCTTGTGAATGACTTCCTTCAGGGCAACGACAAAGCTCAACTAGTGTTCAGCATGTTCTCCAGACATGAACCCTATCGACACGACTTGGATAGATTGAAAAGGGCTGTTTATAGACGACGTGACCCACCAGCCACTCTGAGGGATCTACTCCGAATCACCGTTGAGGAGTGGGACAATATGGACTAACAGTGCCTTGATGAACTTGTGGATTGTATGCCACGACGAATACAGGCATCCATCAATGCAAGAGGACGTGGTACTGGGTATTACAGGCACCACTGTGTACAGCAATCTGGACCACCACCTCTGAATGTCTCATGTATGGTGGTACAGCCCATGCAATGTGTGGTTATCATGAGCAATAAAAAGGGCAGAAATGATGTTCATGTAGATCTCCATTCTAGTTTTCTGTACAAGTTCCGGATCTATTTTTGATGTGTGTATTTACTACGGATCCGTCCCCATATATGATCCGAGGTACAGTCAAAAACGTGGATTACCTTCCTTGAGGTTCAATGTTGCAAGAACAGCTATCGTAGTTGGCAATGATGACGCCTCAGGTGTCAGTGGAGTGAGAGGGAGAGAGTGTGGGCAGTCGCAGATTGGGGATCCAACGGAACAAATAGTGAAACTGTGGTCTGCTATTTGTGTGTATTTCCAACAGAAAAGCGTCAGCACCCTACCTCACCACAGTAATCCATTTATGTGCATGTGTGTTTTCGGGATAGCTTGTAGGTGCCATGGTCATGTTAGGTTCTGTGTATTAGTGTTGGATGGTATAAACAGAAATAGGAAGTAGCACCCGATAATCAGTAAGAGTATATACATATGGATAAACATAGAAAGTGTGGAAAAACGTCCAAAATCAGGAGGATTGTGTTCTAACATGTTCTTGCCGGATATCTGTATTTATGTTTAGGAGGGCAGTACAAATGCGTCAGTTCAAAGAATAACTGCTTGAGATTTTAGCTGTTATGGTGCATACATGGGTCTGTGATCGAAGTCATTTTGATAGACGTATTGATGACGTGTGTGAAATTTTGTCACCTCTACTGGAGCAAAGCCAAGTTGGTGTGTGGGTTTCTTGTAGTGGTCGAGGAATTGAGAGAGGTGATGTTGTAGCTCTGGAAACAGTTTATTGCAGTTTGAATGTATTTTGACAGACATTTTTCTGCAGTTCTGTAGCTTTTTGATACCATGTAAACATCTCTGGCATTCAAGAGCGAGAAAAGTTATAAGTTATGATCTGTCTGCATTTAGTTTTGATCATCCACCTGTAATCTGCCTGGGTATTCGTAACACCGACTAAGACGAAGAGAATATAAGTATTATTGTTCAAATGGTTCAAATGGCTCTGAGCACTATGAGACTCAACTGCTGAGGTCATTAGTCCCCTAGAACTTAGAACTAGTTAAACCTAACTAACCTAAGGACATCACAAACATCCATGCCCGAGGCAGGATTCGAACCTGCGACCGTAGCGGTCTTGCGGTTCCAGACTGCAGCGCCTTAACCGCACGGCCACTTCGGCCGGCTAATATAAGTATTATGCAGAAGCGCTATATTAAAGCAGGCGAAACATATTTCCCTCCATCCAGGACAGTTTTCCCTACCATACCATCGAATGCAGATATCACCTAATTAGAGCTGGTTCTCGCAAGCAATGCTTTTCGCACAAGTATTAAGGACAGGAACCAATGTATTGCAGAGACTTAAACAGTTTGCTATTCCTCTAAGTACAATTAATATGCTATATTACGAAACAATTTGGAACATTCATTACGCTCTGCCCGAAAGCGAAATAAAGAACTATATTGATTACTTGGCACTCAGCTCGTTCTGTTCCATCTTGAGACATCGAATTTAGTGAATATAGTGCCCTCCTACTTCTGATCAGATGTTGGGTGGATGGTTAGCCAAAGACAGACGAACAAGATGCATAGGAAGAGTGAGAGACCGTCTAGAGTTTTGCTCAGGATTCTTGGGTGACAGGTTCGACAATGGGCGGAGTGCTGCTACTATTGTTCCTAGTTTCATTCTCTTGGATGTTACAAAACAACAAGGAGATACAAAAATTTGCATTGTACCTTGCTGTCGAATGTGGTAATGAATGCTTTTTTTCCCTGACATAAGTGTAAGACACTGTTCTATATTGTTATTTCCTGCATCTGAAATACATGTGATTTCCACGTGCATGACAATTTATTTACAGGGCTTCCACATACACTAATTCTGAATATCGGGAATCCTGTTAAACTATACCAATTTCCAATTTGTCCATAAAACTGAAACAAGTCAATTGTATCTGTTCCCATGGAACCATATCTAATTTATTGTCATATTAATTGTGTTTTTAATATCCAAACCGTTATAAGAGGTAAGTTGTCGTTAGATACTTTTGTCCCACTGAAAATTTTCGTCACATAGCAGCTTATAACATAGATGTTTAAAGCTTAAAGTATGCCCTAAAATAGTTCTCACTTTTACTCAAACTGATATTTCTAAATGACAAGGACAATCTGTAGTTTCCATGTCAAGATAGTACAAGCCGATGTTTTATTGATTTTACATACAGTAGACATGTAAAAGAGATCTGTGGTAGGTAAATACTTGTATGACGGAAGGGGGTTGGCGGCCGGGGAGGTTGGAGGCGGTGCTGTGTGCAGACTGCTGTAGGATAACACCCTCGAAAATAGTGGGTTCGTTGAGAGGCATTGTGAAGTGGGGTATACGGCAATGCTGCGTTCCCAACTTTGTTACAAAGAACTGATGTTCTCCTTAGAGTATAAAGTACTGGTTATATCACCTTAAAGTTTCTGACTATAGGGTGTAGAAGAGAATTTTGTGGGGTTAATATATGTCATGCGCGGAAAGGGACTGCTGTAGGATAAAACATCGAAAATTAATAACGGCAGAAGCACCCACAGTCCAATACAGGTGGATGAGGACAGAATTCTGAGTTCCCATCAGTTTCCAACACCCTCTGCAAACTATCCCAGCCGCAAACAGCAAGGTAGCCACGAAGCAACACAAGTGTCATGCGCTGTCTTGTGCAACATTGTGAAGTGTGATTTGTCTGCAGGCTTCCACAGCGAACAAAGCTGTCAGTGCTTCCGTGGCGTGTCAAGCCTGCTACAATCTTTCTAAGCGTTTGATTGGTGTTTAGTATCGTTTGTAACACTATGTAGATGTGAGGAATACTTCCGTGATATTCAAGTGGTATTTAGTGTCGTGATCTGCAATTAGGACGTTGAGTGGTTTACGATCTCTGTGGCGTGCAGACGCGTGGGCTTGGCACACTGCAACCCGATCAGCAGACGTGGCCGACCCAAAATGCCCGCTAATGTATGGCACTTCATACCATTCCTTGATGCTCTCAGTTATTACATGGTAGAGAGTGGGGGCGGGGAAGTAGTTGTGAACTCTACCAAAGTCGGTGAGGGAGGGAGGGACACCTGTCTCTTGAAAGAGGATTAAATAATGAATATGCAAATTGGGTTGACTATGTATTATTATGTCAGTTGACATTGATTTCAATTTAGTGTCGTGAAAGGATCTCACACCAATAGCGCAGCACAGACTGAGTCTTTTTCCGCCAATTTTCAGATTCAGGGGAGTGCAGGTATGTGGGACAAAGGAGGCGAGGACTGGCGTTCCCCAGGAGGGGATATGTGGCTCAGAACTGATCTTGGGAGGTGTGACAAAGAAAGGTAAAAGTCCCTTCTCCATGGTGAATTGGGGAGGATGGCGGGAAGAGGAGTTTGGTTCCACAGATGTACGGTTTGCTCCTGAGGGGTCATAAATCAACCCCTGGGGGCTATATATCAATCCCAGAGAGTGGTAAACCATTCGTCAGAACAATAGGCTAAACGGAGAGGGAAGGGATGGGTTCTTTTAATTAATCAATTTAGTTAATTACCACATGAAATTGATATAAAAAAGCACCAGAACTCCATCCCAGTACAGCCAACATGGCGCTGTGCAAGCTGGTGGTGTCTCCATAATTGTGCCAGCTGTGTTTGTATAGAAGCGACTGGATCCTCTGGTCCAACTGAACCGATCATTGACTGAGAATGGTTAAGTTTGGGTTCTTGGAAACTATCGTCGGCCCTTCATGGACTTCATGTACCCAAACAGTGAAGGAATTTTTGTGGATGACAATGTGCCATGTAATTGGGTCACAATTGTCCACAATTGGTTCGAAGAAGATTCCAGGCAATTCAAACGAATAATTTGGCCACCCAGATCATCCGACATCCCATCAAATATTTATGGGTACAATCGAGAGGTCAGTTCTTGCATAAAATCGCACACCAGCAACACTTTGGCAGTTACGGATGGCTATATGTGCAGCAAGGCTCGTTATATCTGCAGGGGACTTCCAATAACTCTTTGAGTCCTTGCCACGTAAAGCTCCTACAGTACTCCCGGCGAAAGGAAGTTCGACAGTATTTTAGGAGGTACCCCATGACTTTTGTTACCTCAGTGTATGTTAACTGTTTGTGTATTGTATTCTCTGAGCTGTAATTTGGGAAACAGCCCAACAGTTGCTACGATGAGCGTGGAAAACTTCGTTAAACCCACACTCGGGATGGCCAGTGAATGATCCCACGATCACTGAGCGGCACTTCTCGTGCACCACCCTGTCTCCCAAGCTAGCGCGCTGCGTGTTACGACATACAAGCGCTTATCTGTGGATACTCTAACCCACCAAATCGTAGTTGAGCGAGAGGTTTGGAGAGAGAAAGAGAAAAGGGGGGAGAGAGAGAGAGAGAGAGAGAGGTGAGAAAGTGAGAGTGAGAAAGTGAGCGAGAGTTTGCGCCTGCGCACGTTTGTATCGGCGGCGGCGGTAGCGGGTGGGCCAGGTGGTGGCTGCGGCGTGGCGGTGCGAGGCGGGTGCACGCCGGCACAGCAGAGCACGGCACAGCGCAATAACCTATCGGATTCCGATAGCGGGCAATCTCCAGCCTATATTGTCGTCCAGCCGGCGCCGCCAGCGCCGCCGCACCGTGTCCTCGGCCCAATCCGGCGGCCGGCACCCCGGCCGGGCCGGGCCGGTCAGGGGCTGGCCCCGATAAACGGTGAATCACTCCCCAACAATCGCCACCGCGGTCTCGTGCGCTGCGCCTGACGTGGGGGCACCGCCCACAGCAGACACGACGCTGCCGCACATCCCAGCCACCACACCCACACTCCTTGGGATACTTTTCGACCGAAGCATGAACGCCAACATGTACTCCATGACTCTGAAGAATTATACCACAAAAGTTTCAGATAAAGTCTTAGACAGACTTGAGTATGAAAAAGTTTGAGGTGTGAGAGTACCAGGAAAAACAGCACAAATTTCTTCCGAATAATATTCCAAATGCACACTATCTGGTCATGTAAGCTGTATCGACCCATCGCGTTTTCATGGCTTGAACTCTCCTGGGGGCACATTCATTGTGGTTTCCTATGTATGTTGAGGAACTGTTCCCTAAGAGCCAAAACACAAAGGTAGTTATGATGGACACTGCGGGTCTGGAAGGAGTCAATATTCTAATTTATTTCAAAAGTGTTCCATTGTGTTCAGATCCGGACTGTGGATAAACGAGTCCATTTCAGGAATGATATTGTCCACAAACCACTGCCTACCATCACTGCTTCATGAAAAAGTACATTGTCAAACTGATACCAACAATAGTCGTCTCCTAACTGTTCCTCTGCTGTGCAGAGTACTCAGTGCTGGAAAATGCGATCGGATCCTTCCGCTTTACAGTTCTGTTAAGTGTAATGACCATGAGAGAACATCCTTAAAACGCAACACCGTTTCCCGTGTATAACAATGTTGCCAATAGACATGTAAAATTCTCCAGATATTCACCAAACCCTAACCCCTCCATCGGATTGACGCTGAGTATATCGTGATTCGTCACTCGTTTCCAGTCATCCACTATCCAGTGGCATTGCTATTCACGCTAAACTAAGCGTCTCTTAGCATTGTTAATAGGAATGTACAGTTTCTCGGAGCTGCTCGCCCACTGTAGCGGAAAGAGGGGTAAAGTCAGGTAGCTAATACTCCAAGTCCCTGGAGCCGAACTGTTTAACCTAGAGATTGTCAGACTGAGAAAAAATAATCATCGTTTAATTGGGTACAATACAATATTCCTGAAAAGCCATAGTTTCACTACTTTTTTAATGATAAGTTCTCTTATAGAAAAGGTCAAAATACCTGGTCTCACAATACTAGTGGGGCAAGATTGGGTACAGATACTAACTTCATACACTACTGGCCATTAAAATTGCTACACCAAGAAGAAATGCAGATGATAAACGGGTATTCATTGGTCAAATATATTATACTAGAACTGACATGTGATAACATTTTCATGGAATTTGGGTGCATAGATCCTGAGAAATCAGTACCCAGAACAACCACCTCTGGCCGTAATAATGGCCTTGATACGCCTGGGCACTGAGTCAAACAGAACGTGGATGGCGTGTACAGGTACAGCTGCCCATGCAGCTTCAACACGACACCACAGTATGTCAAGAGTGGTGACTGGCGTATTGTGACGAGCCAGTTGCTCGGTCACCATTGACCAGACGTTTTCAATTGGTGAGAGATCTGGAGAATGTGTTGGCCAGGGCAGCAGTCGAACATTTTCTGTATCCAGAAAGCCCGTACAGGACCTTTAAAGTGCGGTCGTCCATTATCCTGCTGAAATGTTGGCTTTCACAGAGATCTAATGAAGGGTAGAGCTACGGGTCGTAACACATCTGAATTGTAACGTCCACTGTTCAAAGTGCCGTCATTGCAAACAAGAGGTGACCGAGACGTGTAACCAATGGCACTCCATACCATCACGCCGGGTGATACACCTGTATGGCGACGACGAACACACGCTTCCAATGTGCGTTCACCGCGATGTCGCCAAACACTGATGCGACCATCATGATCCTGTAAAAAGAACCTGGATTCATCCGAAAAAATGACGTTTTGCCATTAGTGCAACCAGGTTCGTTGTTGAGTATACCAGCGCTGGCACTCCTGTCTGTGACCCAGCGTCAAGGGTAACCGCAGCCATGATCTCCGAGCTGATAGTCCATGCTGCTGCAAATGTCGTCGAACTGTTCGTGTAGATGGATGTTGTCTTGCAACCGTCCCCATGCGTTGACTCAGGGATCGAGACGTGGCTGCACGATCCGTTACAGCCATACGGATAAGATGACTGTCATGTCGACTGCTAGTGATATGAGGCCGTTGGGATTCACCACGGTGTTCCGTATTACCCTCCTGAACCCATCGATTCCATATTATGCTAACAGTCAATGGATCTAGACCAACACGAGCAGCAATTTCGCGATACAATAATCCGCAATCACAATAGGCTACAATCTGAGCTTTATCAAAGACGGAAACGTGATGGTACGCATCCTTACACGAGGCATCACAATAACGTTTCACCAGGCAACGCCGGTCAACTGCTGCTTGGGTATGAGAAATCGGTTGGAAACTTTCCACATGTCAGCACTTTGTAGGTGTCCCTACCGGCGCCAACCTTGTGTGAATGCTCTTAAGAGCTCGTCATTTGCATATCACAGCATCTTCTTCCTGTCGGTTAAATTTCGCGTCTGTAGCACGTCATCTTCGTGGTGTAGCAATTTTAATGGCCAGTAGTGTAGGAATATAGAAAAACATGATTTTCTGTACAAAAGCATTGAAGAAATAAAAGTTTTCCACAAAACTCACATTAAAGTAGCAATCATTATCTATTTTACTATAGCTTTCGGCAGTCCAGTAAAGAAACTGCGCGCAATTGAATCCAAACACTTCGTTCCATCCATCTACGTTTCACCTTTGAATTTACGCTTGAAATTACTTTTGCTTACAATATCGTGTGCTCATCTTCGGGTGTCTTTCAAAACGAAGCTGAAAGACACTAATATATGGTCGACAAATACTTTTTTCTTGTTGTTCGGAAAATGCAAGTGGGGGTGGTCCTAATAGTCTTTCAATTGCCGGTTCTTTCCAAGTTAGTTTATTTGTCATAGCCTTTTTCAATTTTCTAAGGTACTTTGTGGAACATCGAAGGTTCTTCCAGTTTTCGAGCAACACGCCCTCCCCGATCTTACTCCGAGTGAAGAGGTTATAAAGAACGAATCAAAGGCACGGTATTGTTGAACGAAATCTCTGTTGTTTGTTAATGTATAAATACTGAATATTGATTTACCATGTGTGACTAAATAGAGCTTTTATAACTGTAATGACTATGTAATAAACGCAGTTAGTTGATACCGTAAAACAAACTTACCTTTACAGACACAGTGAGCTGAACAGCAACAACATGCGAGTATGGTCGCTCTTCCTTCTTCACTAGGGGAGTGTAACTCTGTATCTTTCCACCAGAGGCATAAATAGTGGCGTTAGAAATAAGGTACTCTATTTCACCCCACTACCATGTCTTACCCCACTTTCCTCTATTTCATTTCTTTAACCTCCAGTGCAGACTCATTGTGTTATCTTGAATGCTGGCAGCACTTTGGAACTCGCGAGTGATCCCTCCGCCAATTAAATTCAATTTTTTCCAACCACCGTCAACAGTGCACGACGGTTTTTATCTGTCAGTAAATGATGATTAACCGATATTGCTTTAAATGTGATTGTTCTTTCGCATTTCCACCTCACAGCCACATCACAAACTGTCGACCTCGGACACTTTTACAAGAATTCATTCGTCTCTTATGATTTGTTACTCAGGTGACATCCAATAACTAGCCCACGTTCGAAGTCATTGAGCTCTTCTGCCCGATCCTTCTGCTATTACTGCTTCTCTCGGCGTCTACCTGTTGGGGTATTTAGTGGTGAGTTCGGCTTTACATAGAGTTGTCCCGATGCTTTTGATCAGATACAGTATGTAAAGCGTAGCATAATTATGAGCTGAAGACATACGATACTTGGAAGAAAATTTTTCAGAAGTACACGTACGGTAACTAGTTGTTTGCAATATAACTACAGTTTTGTGGTTACGAATCGCCACTGAAAGCAGATTGCTGTACGTTGCTAGTTAGTTACAATTTATTCGAAGAGCACACTTTTATAGTAAGTACTCATCTGAAATTGTATAGAGCACAGAGACTCGAGCCTGAGATTTTAGCGTTCCGCTGCTAAGTGCTCAGCCTACATAGTTATCCAGACATTACTCACGACCCGCCCTCAGAGCCGTACTCCCGACAGTATCTCATCTCCTACCTCATCGTAGTACACAGTTTTAATCTGCCACGAGATTTCATATCAGCGTACGCTTACCTGCGGCGTGAAAGTTCATTCTGGAAGTCCCCATCTTATTAGCCTCGATTTTCGTCCATGGCCCATGCTTGTAGCCTGTCTTAAGTGAAGGATTTGGATATATCTGCTGTACTAAAACCACATCTAAGACCCCAATATGGTCCAAGATGGGTAAATCAAGCAGGACTTGTAAATTTTTCACCAACATCACTTCACCTCAGTCTGATCGAGATTTACCAGATGATTTGGAGGTTTCTGAACGAATTGTGAGCTCACTGAAAAGACGAGTGCAGTATAGCGCAAGTGGAGCAGTTCAGTAGACAGGTACGATTGTACATAACATGTATCGTACGACAGTATAATTGTACTCCACGTTAAGATATACCATGGATCAATGTTCTCCATTCGCTGTGCCAACCCGTATATGTTTTGTTCCCTTTGTTGTTATGCGTAGCTTTTTTTCACTACAGTAATACCTCGTCTGGCGGAGGTATTCACGGACTCACGGCATCAGCGGCCCAGGATGAGGGTAAAATCGGACCCCATAAAGGGGTTGCCAGAGAAGAATTCTGAAAACACACAGGGAACAGACTGGCGGATGCCCTTGACTCGTTTAAAAATGGACATCTTCTGAAGAACCTGGCGGACAAAGTGATACGTGCAGATAACTGAGGGTTCCTTGCAGGCACTAAGAAAATGCATAGACACAAAGGCGTCAAGAATGCACACATGGTGGCGTGTGAAATCGTCTAGCTGGCAGCAGCCGTTATCATTTACATTAAAAAAAAAAAAAGCGAGAGCATGTGAAAAATCCCTGCACTACGGCAGAGCGTAGACAAAACGCGCCAAAAATTCGTGTAGGGAGGCGTGTGAAACTGTGGAAGAAGTCAGCGTGATTAGAAAAACATTAAAAATGTTTGCTAGACACTGAGAACGTTGCTCATGCATCACGAACAGCAGCAGATTCTTAGATGAAACGGGAACATAAGTTTGTCTAGACCTCGTTCAGAGACGCTACAAAGCTGTGCCTGCTATCACAGAAACCAAGAAATGTACGAAACAACGGAAGGCTGTAAGATGAATGCTGGGAACAGCCGTGACAGTGAAAACGTGAGGAGGACGCCTATTCTCCAGTCACACACCAGTCCACAGCAGACAGAAAACTTTCTCCCTACACTGGGAGCCATGGTCACGAAATCGTGATCAGTCACTGGGTGGCAAAGCAAGCAGAGTGATGGAAGTGAATAGACGGTAGGGGCGAAAGCGCGGAAGCAAAAGGACGTAGGGGCTCTTCCACTTGTCGCCTACATCCGCGTCCGAAACAGTGATACCCCTCTTTCGGCTATAGAAACGCAGGGCGACAACGCAGCGACCATATGTGGGCCTGAGCGGGTGGCTGCCAACTGTCAACTCGCCGCCGTCGCTACGAGGCGACGCTCCGCACAGACCCAGCTTTAGCTGCTATCACCAAACGATGAATAACAACGAAGAGTGGTGAGATAATTCACTCCCCTCTCCTTTCACCAAATAAGTGAGTCGTGTCCACCCCAAGTCAAATTGGCCCTGAGATTTTTAATTTTATGTAGAGGAAGTGCAGTAGTAAAAGTTAATATTTCATTTTCAGTCATCTAAACAATCCCTTAGCTCAACACCTTTTGCTGTTTGAGTTTCCTTGATTATTGGTATAGTTTGCTCATTGCCGCCAAACATGGGTCTAAGGTACTACAATAAGGCCCAATGATCGTTGTTTCTGGTGAAATACGCAAGAGGTAAGTCGTATGTGGAACATCGTCTTGCCTTTGTTGAGTGTATCCTGGAGTACACGTTGACAATGACTCAACGATTCACACGTTAGCAGTTTCGAGAAACTGTAGCTATGAAGATAAACAAAGATGTAGAAAAGTAAATGCTTCAAGCGTAAATAAACTAGATTAGCTAGAAATTTTAACTTTTTTTGATTCGCTGTGTAGTTTTCGAGATATTTCAGAGTATTCAGTTGAAATGAACATCCTCTGTATGTGACTAACTCGTCATCACCCAGTCCATGCCGTTGTAGATAGAATATTATACCGTGGACGTCGTTTAAGAAGGGATATTTCGAAATTCTAACCCGAAGGACGTCAAATAGAGGATGAGAGTTTTTTTCAAAATACATTACTATTAAAGCAGTTTTGATGCTAGACCTACTGAAATCGGTATTTGGTTTCTCGCGGTGTAATTTTAAGCTACTTCTATGAAAATTGGTATGTGACTCGGTTGATAGTTGAAAAAATCGTGTTTCAGTGTTTCTGAAAATTCAACTCCTATAGGGAACAAATAGGAGATGATATATTTTACGAAAATATTTCATTATGAAAGCCTTTTTAAAGCTACATTTAGGAAAATTTCAATTCGGCTTCTCGGCTGGAAATTAAAAAGTACACATTTCACTGATTTTGGAAATTAAACGCCTAATGGGGCAAAAAAGATGTGAAAGTTATTATGGAAATATTTGGTTGCGAAAGCATTTTAAAGGTAAACATTTCAAAATTCGTGACTGGCTTTTCGACTGGAGATGAAACAATACGGGTCTCACTGTTTTTGCAAATTCAATCTCTACAGGGGTGAAATGGGCCGGACTGCTTCACTGACTCATCACCTCCCAGCCCATACAACAAAGGATAAAAACTTGAAATTTCAGAAGAGAAAAGTACAATGTAGGCATCGTTTACTTCTTTTACTTCGAAATTCCACTGCTTAGGAGGTGAGACAGTTGATGAAAGGCATTTTGAATATACGAGGGTTGCCCAGAAAGTAATGCATTTTATTCTCAGCGGGAAACAATGCTACGAATACTGAACGTTACGTATGTATTATTTAAAGTCTCCTGAGTGAGTGCGACAAGTTTCCGTCACTTCTGACAGATTGCGTAGCTGTAGGAAAGTCTCACAATGGCGTCTGTAGGTGATGTACGTTACAAGCAATGTGCCGCCATTGATTGCAGAGAAAGAACCTGTGAGGAATGTTCACAAACGCTTGTGCAAAGTCGATGGAGCATCTGCTGTTGACAGAAGTAAATTTAGTCGCTGGGCACGGAGGGTGACGTCATCAGAGAGCGGTTCGGCGGAGCCCCTCGATTTTCAGCGGTCGGGGAGACCGTCCACGGCTGTCACACCTGCCATGCAGCGAGCTGACGTCATCCGCGAGGACAGACGCGTTACGACCCGAGAAGACATTTTGAGGACGATGAGGGGGTGATTCATTCAGTGAAGCACTGGCTCCGCCACCAGGACAAGGACCGGTAACGACAGGGCATATACGCCCTCGTTTCGCGCTGGAGGAAGGTCATAGAAAGGATGGAGATTACGTGGAAAAATATGGTGTGTAGATAAAACAGTATTCTTTCGTGCGTATAATTCTCTTAATGTTCAGTAAAGAACTGAAAGGCGGTGCATTACTTTCTGGGCAATCCTCGTATGTCGCTATTAAAGCAATATTGAAGGTAGAGCTACGAAAACTGGCATTTGGTTCCTTAGTCAGAAATTAAAAAAATTGTTTAAATTTTTTGTAAATTAAACACTAATGGGATAGTATAGTGTGCGAGCGTATCTTTTTTTTTTTTTAATAGATCATTACTAAAGAACTGCTAAGGGATTTTAAAGCTACCTTTATGAAAACCGGTATTTAACTTCCAGGTTATAAATAAAAGTAGCAGGTGTTTCAGGGGTTTTGGAAATTTAACCCTTATCGGGGCGAAATAGGGGCTGAAAGTCATTATGGAAATATTTCGTTTCACTAAAAAATTTTCGAAGTTAAATCTGTAACAATTACTATTTCACTACTCGATTACACGCAAAAAAAAAAAACTTATGTTACGGGATGAAAGTTTCTTTGGAAACGTCACCACAAGAACGCAAAAGGCATGATTAACAAAAACCTTTTACTCCAGGTACCATAATCGCTTTTTGATCAGAAGCACCTTTGGAGAAGTGTTTCTTCGGCCTAATTAGCATGAAAAGTTAAGCAGGTGATGCAATTTGTGAACACCTTAAACATTCGATTACAGAAAAATAAATGTCTGCGCAGACCAAACAGTCTACGCAAGCGAAGCAGTTTGGGAAAAGTCTTTGAGAAACGACCACTTCGTAACAGGCGGTTGGGTGGGAAACTTTGTGGTTCGTGGAGGAAGTACGTGGCAGTTAGTTACAAGTAGAAATATGTCACGTTTGTTCTACTACAGGCGTCATGTAGTTTTGCCAGCCAGGCTACGGAAAAGCCTTTCCAATGCTTGATTCCCTACTGAAACGTATTGCGCACTCTTACGAAGGAATTACCATCTTTAGTCCAAGAAGCCTCATGATATCATCGTATGTGGTCATTTTACATATGCATTAGTTGATGTTATGTTCTTCTGAATCGTGACGTTTCACTAAGTATCGGCTTGCGGAAAGAATCTTATTTTTATTTTATTTTATTATTATTATTTTAATCTTATTGGACTTAACTGCTAAGGTCATCAGTCCCTAAGCTTATACACAACCTAAATTATCCTAAGAGCAAACACACACACACCCATGCCCGAGGGAGGACTCGAACCTCGGCCGGGACCAGCCGCACAGCCCATGACTGCAGCTCGTCAGACCGCTCGGCTTATCCCGTTCGGCTGTCTGCGACACAATGCGGAGTTTAGATTTTGCTGGACTTCCTAGTCCTGCCACTGAGGCTACCATCGTCGTGGAAAACCTCTCCAACCCCTGATCGTATAGCTCAGAACTGCCCAGGAAATTTCTGCTGACGTTGCGGCTCGCAAAACGGCTAAAAATAATTACCAATACTTCAGAGTGATATAAACAAAAATAAAGAAAACCACCTCTGACTGGGACCCGACCAAGACTGCCACTTCGAGGATGGTCACATCATTCGCTTTAAAACATGTTGAGAAACCGCTGTAAGCGTAGTTTCCGACATCGTAATGGACATTGGCGGCCCACTTCTTCCGACTAAGCATCCGGTGTGTTAACTACTATATCACCTTACTGTGTAACGTACACGTGATTTAGAAAACCTGGCACATTAATACGTCTGCCTACCCACCGCCCCCCTCACCAGCACTCACACAGCACACCTTGCACCGCAGTTACCAGCACTATCAATACAGACCCCTGTTTCTGGGTCATAGTTACGGGTGTTAGTAGAGAGGATATAAAATGCTGCCTGCTGATAGCAGAAAGCGTTTATGAAGAAAAGGAACATGTTAACATCGAATACTAATCTAAGTAGTAAGATGTCTCTTCTAATGGTACTGTCTTAAGTGCGGACGTACATGAAAGCGAAACGGTTGCGATAAACTTTAAAGATTAGAAATGATCAGTAAATAAAAATTTAAAAAACTTATAGAATTTGGTGCTACGATAAAATGCTGGCGAATAGTTACGTTGACCTTACAGAGAAAAGAAATTTATAACAGCTTGACTATAATAAGGGACCAGCTAACAACACATAGTGAAACATCAAGCATTAGTTAATTTTATAAATGTAGAAAGCAGGGTGTGGGACTGAGGGACATCTGTGGTTGACCCTAGTAAACTGGTTGCAATTGATGTTCGCCTTGGTAGGTAGGCAGCGCAAGACAGGCTTGTACAAGACGGACAAACGAGGAGAGCTTCAACAACCAGTCTTCAGAGTGAAGACCACAACAAAAACAACAAGAATAATAAAGTACACATTTGTTTTGTGCTTCAGACATATATTCTGACTTCTACATTACTTCGGAAAATATGAAAAATTATTCATTTTGGTGCATGTGACAATATAACAATATTTCTACAACTAGTTATAATTATTTGTACGTGAAAAATTCAACAGTCTCACATAAAATTAACTTCAAAACGAATTCAAACATGGCTAAAAGTTACTTACGATTGACAACAGATTCAGGATGTATTAACTAAAACCTTGCAGAAGAACGCACGTGATTCTTCGCTGGAAATTTTTCACTGGAAGTTCCATCGTAACCTTCAGATTATTTTTTTATGAGATCGTGGTTACCGTTGAATATCTAGAAAGATGCGGACAGAACGCTGGTGATTCCTCACTGCCAAATTCAAACAAGACCTTCCCGAATATTTTACGTTTTTGTAAAACTTTTGGTAAGATCTTTGTTGTTGTTGTGGTCTTCAGTCCTGAGACTGGTTTGATGCTGCTCTCCATGCTACTCTATCCTCTGCAAACTTCTTCGTCTCCCAGTCCCTACTGCAGCCTACATCCTTCTGAGTCTCTCAGTGTATTCATCTCTTGGTCTCCCTCTACGATTTTTACCCTCCACGCTGCCCTCCAGTATTAAATTGGTGATCCCTTGATGCCTCAGAACATGTCCTACCAACTGATCCCTTCTTCTAGTCAAGCTCCTCTTCTCCCCAATTCTATTCAATACCTCCTCATTAGATATGTGATCTACCCATCTAATCTTCAGCATTCTTCCGTACCACCACATTTCGAAACCTTCGATTCTCTTCTTGTCTAAATTATTTATCGTCCATGTTTCAGGTAAGACCTTAAGGGACCAAATTGCTGAGGTCATCTGTCCCTAAGCTTACGCACTATTTAATCTAACTTAAACTAACTTACGCTAAGGACGACACACACACACACACACACACACACACACACACACACACACACATGCCCGAGGGAGGACTCGAACCTTCGACGGGGAGAGCCGCGCGAACCGTGACAGGACGCCCCCAGACCGCTCGGCTACCCTGGGCGACATTTTACGTTTTGAAACGATGTTGCCATCCACGGTAAACGTGAAAGAGACCTATTAAAATTCGTGACTGTAATGACGACCACTGTCACCATTGTGTACAATCTACCAATAAACATGTAAGTGAACGAACCCCTCGAGGTGAAGAGGAATGCAACGAGAGCTGATTCAGACGAATAACTGGACAATACACAGAATTCCAACGAGTCTAAGAAACATGATAAGTGCGCTACATCGCAGTCTATAGCATCTCATCTTGTAATTTCTCTTCAGCGTTTGTCCCGCACTGGTAACGTCCGTTAATGATCCACGGTTGTCTATCCACTACTTGCTAATTACTTCATTTTGATTCAATGGCCGGCTGCCCTCCTTGTCATCTCAATCGACGGTTACCCTGTAATTGAGGCGTGACTTTGTGCTCAGTCTTGTCACGAAGAAACTTAAATGTAACGTAATGGTTAGAATACTGATGTTCCGCAGTGTACCTGAACTAATGACGCTGTCAACCTACGAGGCGTACAACCAACCGTGATCAACATTTTGTGCTGTATCTGAGTTCGACGAAGAAATAGCCCGAAAATTTTGACAGCTTGTCAGTAAGCAACGGTTATCGTGACACTGGTGAAAGCTATTTGTTGTGACTCCATCGTTCTTTCGTGCAAGAGCATTAAAATATTTGTCTGCTTTTTATTCAAAACTGAATGTATTTTCCTGTGTTATAAAACGGTTTAACTGAAATCACTATTGTGAAAAGAGTGTTTCAGTGCATACATTTATATACACACAAAACTGATGTTCACAGTACAGGAAATTAAATCAAGACTGTTACTCAAAATCTACTACCAAAATCAAACTGTGCCCTGCCAAGAACGAAATGGAACACTCAAATTACGTAGCAACACTATGAAAAACACACTGTTCGCCATCCTCTTAAAAATATGAATTGCAAACAAAATGCTTAGAATATGAAAGGACTCTCATTTAAAAATTACAGCATAATCAGCAGCAACATCACAGCATGAAGAAAGCGCGGCAGCTAAAATATGAGTAAGTAAAACTAAACTACTGGGAGAAAAATTGGAATGATTTTCTCACATTAAAAAAACTTACTTGAAATGAATATATTAATCCGTTCATTATAATGACAATGTTATATATTAAACTCTTATTTCACAAGAACATCAAACTCATAGAAAAACCAAAACCTTTACTTTCCTTACAAAAGTCTAACAAGCCAATGCTTTTACGATTGTGCAAATTGAAACGAATTGAATTGAAATGGCCTAAACTGAGATGGGGAGGTGGACTGTTCTGTTGCAAGAACTGCTAACATTATCAGTATGCGCCAGCAAAAATTATTACCTTAAAAACATATCCAGAATGAAAATCCATTCTCTCTGTTCCATAAATGCTGCGTCTGTAAATTCTTCCATCAGATTAATAATTCCTAATAATTTTTTACAGCAAGATCCTCCTCCAGTATGCCCTACTGGAAACTCTGCCTGCTTACTCCATGTCCGATACTCGACCTCCCTCCGCTCTACAAATGAGCTAAAGATAAAAGTTCAAAGAAACTGCTGTCATTGCCGTAAGTCGACTATTCCACAGATGTCACACACGACAGCTTCGCTCTCGTTACATGAAATGTTCGCTCATTCTGAAACAATCCGCAAACAAATGTCCAGCCCACCTATACAAGACTACCTGTCATAATCCCTCACCCAATTTGATACTATTTTCGTACATTTTTATGTTGTCTAACAATGTGAAAACTACGAAAATTTGACAAGATACATAGAAATACAAAATATATAAATTGAAAACTTGTACATAAAGAAACTTAACTTGTGGTTTTCGTTAAGTCTGTGCACAGGGTATTGTCAAGTTCAGATTAGGCACAGAAGTGAGACACTTAATCGCCACAAGAAAATACCATTGCAGAATGGATTTCATTGCAATTCATATGAATTCCTGTCACAGCTAACATCATAACGGTCCATGATTTTCATCAATCACTACACATCACTATATTTGTATATGATGCTAGTATTTCAATCTCTCGATGTCCACTCGTGAAGTAATATCATAATTACAGTAGAATGACCAATGACGGCTGGAGTTAATCCAAAAGACCAGCAAAAACTCATCTTGGAGTGGAATGACGAATAGTATTTGGCAAGCGACCAACAGAAACTCCTCTTGCTGTGAAACATTAAGCAGTGGCTGAAGTCTGACCAAGCGACTAGCATAGAAAACTGTCTTCTGCCAACCATGACCCATGTTGTTAACAATAGTGAAGTTTCAAGATCAGAAATGTTACAAGAAGTTTTTCACTGACCAGCATAATGTCTTCCATAATGAATTAGCATCTTGTCCAATACAAATTCCTACACTGTCTCTTGCAAAAACGACTGAGGTTTCTGGCTGACAAGTAAACTTTGCCTACTAATGTCACATATTGGAGAAAAAACCAAGTGGTGCACATAACGACACAGTCCTTCACTCACTAATTACACAGCAAGTTATACCTATCTGACAAAAGTGTGCACTAATTATTATATCCATGGCGCTTGAAAAAATATTACAAAACAAAGTATGAAAATGGTGTGCGATCTTTTTACATGACACCCAATTATAGACGAAGACTCGCCCGCCGGAGATTCGAGTCCTCCCTCGGGCATGGGTGCGTGTGTGTAGCTCTTAGCATAAGTTAGTTTAAGCAGTGTGTAACGCTACTTTAGAATTTCTGATATATGCCTTGTATTCGTGGTATGTGTTTAAGGAAGGGAAAATGGAGCTGTCATAGTCATATGTCAGCAAGTCGTCTTTAGCAAAATTGTCAAACATCCTTATGTATGCATCAAATATACCCTTTTTTATCACCTGTACTTCAAATTCCTCAGATTATTCCCATCCTTCAACTTCTCAAGTCTTTCAGAACTTACTTCCAAAATGTCTTATTCATCACTTATGTTTTCCTAAAATTTCGTCTTTCAATAGCATGACGTCCATAGTAATCAAATTATACTTCAAATATTGCTCAAATTTCATACCTGAATTCAGGATACCCACATTATTAAAAAGACAAACTCAAAATCTCTTTCTTTTCTCAACCATACACTTCTCAGAGGACCACCTCACATAAGACCATATTATTGTATCAAACCATAAATCACGCATCGTTAGTTCAAATCATTTCTTTAACCCTCAGTTTTCTTCAGTAGTTAACCATCATCTTAACATATACCCTGGTAACTCACGAGTTTCTAAAATTACATCTATTACTTAAAGTATGGAGATCTTGCTAAAATTAGGTAGAACATCACATTCATTTACACAAGAAAGGAAAAAAGCAGAACATCTAACTACAAGTAAATGAAACGCCAAGTAAACTACACAGCATGACATCTTAGAGAAGCTTTGTCCCTAATACATTTGCACACAAAGAACAATCGAAAACACAAAATCATAGGAAAGTAAGTTTTTGTAGCACATGCAACAGAGCATCACATCCTAACGGAAATTGATTTAACCAGTGAAAATGTATTATAGGCCAACATACATCAATCTGCGTGTCAATTGAAGAATGAAGACATTGGAACATAAAACAAGAATAAATATCCGATTATGTACACTAGCCTACCCAGAAGGTGTACCATAGTACTGCTTCTACTAAGTATTTGGTATATAGTAAGTTAAAAGTGTTTGCTGAAAACACTGTTATTAATTATAAGAATTTTGCTCTTTTTTCTTTGTAACAGATTTCCTCTCTCATTTTTCATAGTTTCTGAGCAAGTCCCTCCGAATGATCTCCCAGAATATATCATTATTTTGATCATGGCAGCGACAACAGCAACCGTTACGACGTTGTCTCGAATGAAATACAGCCCACAGTTGCACTAAATTCTGTTTATTCTAAACCTTGAAAATGGTTTCTGCTATAATAATATAGCATATAAACCGTGGTCCACCGAGACAATTTTCAGACTGTACCATCTTGTGAAGCAAGTGAGCAGTAAGTCTAATGGACGCAGTGAAATCAGTTGCAACACAGATCAGAGAATAAGGCTAGGTGACAATAATAAACCAGCAGAAAAATCGTAGATACAACTATTGAAGATCGTAATGCATAGAAATGTTTACAGGAGGCTCTCATCGAGCTGTGGTTATCAGCTGTCTGACGATGCAACATTAGAATTTAAAACTACCGTAGGCCACCACAGACTGCCATAGGTAAGTGTAAACTACGGCAGTTTTTCGTGTGTTCCGAACCTGTTAGGGGTTAAAACGATGGCTTTCTTTACGCATGCGATCAGTGTCTTACCAGGTATTCAGAAAAATTAGAAGCAGAGCTAGAGACTGAATGAGGATATAAAAAGGGCCAGGTAACCTAAGGAAATTTCTTTTTTACGTACGTATCCTCTTGTCTTTTACATGACAATGAACAGTGTTTCTAGCGAAATTGAAATTTTCAATGTTTAATTCAGGTTTTACTCAAAAATCGTTGATCTGGAACGTGGAACAGAAGGATGTTGCAATAAAAATGAAGAAAACAATACTCATTTATCTTACAGCGATAGGAAACGTTATTTTCAGAACGCAGAGGTAAAATAAAAAAATCGAAACAGAAATATATCAAAAATCGTTTCAGTACATCGTCAGACTTACATAAAACACTTTTCTCTTACTGACAAACAACATAATTAAAAGTAGTTAAAATGGTATAACTGGTGTCATATTTGGGTGGAAATCACTAGGGATACAGAAACTAGGTTTGCAAACACTCACTTTATTTGGCGTTGCAGTATAGCAGACATGTTCAGGTTCTTAGGGCCAAAGACTCTCGATTTTCAGAGATAGTTCTAATTACTACTGGAAATTTGTGCTGGAAGTGACTTGATGGTGGTCCGAATAGAGAATAGTCAAAAGAGGTTGAAGTTGCACAGAAAACCGTTCATATCGAAATAAATAAATAAGCCCAAAATACGTCGAAAAGAAAAGAAAGGACAAGTAAAATCTGCCTTTCCTAGCCTGCAATGAATATACACTGAAAAATGGTAGAAACTGATACACCTGCCTAATATCGTGTAGTATCCCCGCGAGCACACAGAAGTGCAGCATCACGACGTGGCAGGTCTCGACTAATGTGCTGGTGGGCATTGACACCATGAATCCTGCAGGGCTGTCCATAAATGGGTAAGAGTACGAGGGGGTGGAGATCTCTTCTGGACAGCACGTTGCAAGGCATCCAGATATGCTCAATAATGCTCATGTCTGGGGACTTTGATGGCCAGCAGAATTGTTTAAACCCAGAAAAGTGTTCCTGAGAGGAATCGGTACCAATTTTGGACATGTGAGCTGTCGCACTGTCCTGCTGGAATATCTGTCGGAATGCACACCGGACATGAATGGATGCAGGTGATGAGACTGGATGCTGAAGTACGTGTCATCTGTCAGAGTAGTTTCTAGATGTATCAGGTGTCCCAATGACTCCAACTGAACACGCCCCACACCATTACACAGCCTCCACCAGCTTGAACAGTCGCCTGCTGACATTTAGGTTCCATGGATTCATGAGGTTGACTCTATACCCGTACCCGTCCGTACAATTTGAAATGAGACTCGTCCGACCAGACAACTTATTTCCAGTCATCAACAGTGCAATGTCGGTGTTGACGGGCCCAGGCGAGGCATAAAGCTTTGTGTCATGCATTCATGATGTGTACACGACTGAGTGTTCAGCTGCGAAAGCCCGTATCGGTGAAGTTTCGTTGAATGGTTCACACTCTGAAATTTGTTGATGACCCAGCACTGATATCCACAGCAATTTGCAGAAGGATTGCACTTCTGTCACGTTGAACGATCCTCTTCCGTCTTCGCTGGTTCCGTCTTGCAGGATCTTTTCCGGCAGCAGCGATGTCGGAGATTTGATGTTTTACCGGATTCACGGTAAGCTCGTGAGAAGGTCATACGGGAAAATCCCCACTTCATCGCTACCTCGGAGATGCTGTGTCCCATCGCACATGCGACTACGAAAGGCCTCGTTCGAACTCACTTAATCTTGATGACCTGCCATTGTAGCAGCAGTTACCGATCTAACAACTGCCCCAGACGCTTGTTGTCTTGTGTAGGCGTTGCCGACCGCAGCGCCGTATTCTGCCTGTTTGCATATCTCTATATTTGAGTACGCACTGAAACGTCCCCTTAGAAAAATTTATGAATGACTGTGCTGAAAAACCTCCTACATTATTTGATTTTCAAACAGCTGAGCAGAAGTGAACGTACTCAGACATTTCGCTCTTTACCTATTCTGATCAACACTAAACCGACACACAATATTTTTAGCGCAACGCAATCTGATCCGACTTTCAAAAATCGCTACAAAAGAATGGCCCTGACTAACAATAACCTATACCTTTCATGAATCACTTACCTCACAAAAATCTTCATTACTCGAACAACTGCAATACAGCGAGCGCCACTACTGCCAGCCAGATAAAAGATTCTATATATATATATATCAGTTCATTATATCCAGTATTACAAATTTGCTCTATCTGGCGGACACACGTCCAGATCGTCCGCTCTTAAAATTCTGCCATCTCTCTCCTCACATCCACCACTGCTGGCGGCTCACCTCCAACTGCGCAACGCTACGCGCTGTTCACATCCAACTGCCCAACAGTACAGTGGCGAATATTCCAACAATGCCAACCAGCCACAGACTGCACACAGCACAGCCAGTGATTTTCATGCAGAGCGCTAGGCGACGTTACCAACATAAAAACCTAAATAGCCTACTTACAGCATGCCTATAACTGTTTCTTTGGCACTTCAATGTATATTCCATTGAGCCAATCTTCTAGTACATGGGTATTTTCATCAACGTCCGAAACCTACTCATAACACAGGACACTGCATTGAAAGCATATACAATAAAGTGCTATGTAGCGTATCACAGCGGGGAGATGGACAGGAAAGCAAGACTCCTTTAGCATGGTTGGGATGGACATAGCTAGACTTCGATGGGAGTACAGCACTCGGCCCCTCCTGCTGATTATGTGCCGCAGCTTGGCTGCCTGGCTGATAGGGAAGCATGGAGAGGTTAAAATCAGAATGTTGAAAACTCTGATTCACTCCCTCGTCTCCAAACTCAGCGAGATCCTGCACCAGCCGACAGTTCTCCCGGGCCAGAGACAACAACTGACACACTGCGCTCACAGGCAAGCCTCTTCGGCATCGAGAGGCAAAGACGTTCGTGGAACGGTTCGCTGTGATTCACAATGTACTCAGTGTGATTCCAGAGTTGGAAATAAACCGTAACTTTGTCGGAGAGCGTGGCTGGAGGCAAAGTAGACCGCAGCTCGGCGGTGCGTCATGCCGCTGTCCGAAGAGAGAGCGGCTAAGGAAGCGAGTCGGTACGCCGACCAGATTTACGCGGGCACTCGCAAATGGATCTGCGCCGTATTTCTCGTCCAAGGCGGCGCCACGCGGCGGTTCGTGTTAACTGCGGTCCGAGGGCAGATGGCCGCTCCTTCCGGCCCACTTGCAGATAACCGCGGCGTTAAATCTAGGGCCCGTTAGTGCAGCGTGGGCAGGGCAGGGCAGGCCGCCGCAGCGCCGGGGCCACCCCTCGTCGGTACCCATTAACCGCTACCGTAGCCACCGGCGAGCTCCTACACTCTTAGCCCCTCCCACTCCACCCAGTGCCACCGTCCTCTGCTTTTTCGGGGAAGTCTGCCCGCTGTGTAATGCACACCACTCACTCGCGCTCGAGTCTTGCCGCGATATAAGTCAACTTACACGCCAGCCGCTCCGACGTGCCATGTCGAAACTTGCCGTAATTTACGGCGATGGTGAAGTTTGTTTTATGGGCAGTAGGCCGTAATCAAAGGCATGTTTCCGTGCCCAACGATTCTAGAGCCCAGGGAAACAATGCACAACAAGTTTTGAATTATTCATAAACACGTAATTACACAACTCGATTCGTAGGCAATAGTAAGGATTGAACCTAAAGTCAAGTTTCGGGAGTGGTATTTACACATAGATGAAACTTCACTTCGTAATGCACGTCCCAATAGGCGAAGAAATAAATAAATAACTGTCGGAGGCCAAAACTGAGTTAACCAAACGGTCGAGATCGGGCTTCACTATCAGTGGGTTAAGGTTAGAAGTTCAGTTAGGAGTTCACTGTTGAGCCCTGGTCTACATCTACATCTACATCCACACTCCGCAAGCCACCTGACGTTGTGTGGCGGAGGGTACCTTGAGTACCTCTATCGGTTCCCCTTCCATTCCAGTCTCGTATTGTTCGTGGAAAGAAGGATTGTCGGTATGCCTCTGTGTGGGCTCTAATCTCTCTGATTTCATCCTCATGGTCTCTTCTCTTCGCGAGATCTACCTAGGAGGGAGCAATATACTGCTTGACTCCTCGGTGAAGGTATGTCCTCGAAACTTCAACAAAAGCCCGTACCGAGCTACTGAGCGTCTTGTCTGCAGAGTCTTCCACTGGAGTTTATGTATCATCTTCGTAACGCTTTCGCGATTACTAAATTATCCTGTAATGAAGCGCGCTGCTCTCCGTTGGATCTTCCCTATCTCTTCTATCAACCCTGTCTGGTACGGATCCCACACCGGTAAGCACTATTCAACCAGTGGACGAACAAGTGTACTGTAACCTACTTCCATTGTTTTCGGACTGCATTTCCTTAGGATTCTTCCAATAAATCTCAGTCTGGCATCTGATTTACCGACGATTAATTTTATATGCTCATTCCGTTTTAAATCACTCCTAATGCCTACTCCCAGATAATTTACGGAATTAACTGATTCCAGTTGATGACCTGCTACATTGTAGCTGAATGGTAAAGGATCTTTCTTTCTATGTATTCGCAGCACATTACACTTGTCTGCATTGAGATTCAATTGCTATTCCCTGCACCATACGTCAGTTCGTTGCAGATCCTCCTGCATTTCAGTACAATTTTCCATTATAACAACCTCTCGATGTACTACAGCATCATCCGCAAATAGCCTCAGTCAACTTCCGATGTTACGATGTTATCCACAAGGCTATTTATGTATATTGTGAATAGCAACGGTCCTACGACACTCCCCTGTGGCACACCTGAAATCACTCTTACTTCGGAAGATTTCTCTCCATTGAGAATGAGATGCTGCGTTCTGTTATCTAGGAACTCTTCAATCCAATCACACAATTGGTCTGATAGTCCATATGCTCTTACTTTGTTCATTAAACGACTGTGGGGAACTGTATCGAACGCCTTGCGGAAGTCAAGAAACACGGCATCTACCTGGGATCCCGTGTCTATGGCCCTCTGAGTCTCGTGGACGAATAGAGCGAGCTGGGTTTCACGCGATAGTCTTTTTCGAAACCCATGCTGATTCCTACAGAGTAGGTTTCTAGTCTCCAGAAAAAATCATTATAATCGAACATAATACGTGTTTTAAAATTCTACAACTTATCGACGTTAGAGATATAGGTCTATAGTTCTGCACATCTGTTCGACGTCCCTTCTTGAAAACGGTGATGACCTGTGCCCTTTTAAAATCTTTTGGAACGCTACGGTACACCGCTGCAAGAAGGGGCGCAAGTTCCTTCGCGTACTCTGTGTAAAATCGAACTGGCATCCCCACGAAGAGAGACAATGTGCACTCAGGGGCCGTAAGTCTGGATCATCAGCGCTGAAGTCACTGTCCTCGATACCGTAGGAATTCAAAGTTTAAGGGCACAACACCGCAACGGCCCAATACCGAATATCACAGATTAAATGAAATTTAATCACCTGTAGTAGTCTCTTTTTCGTCTCATTTATTTCCGCAGCCAGTTTCGGTGTTCAATTACGCCGCCTTCTGGCCCCTGCGTAAAAAAAGCAATGACAAGGTAGAGAAGATAACAATCATAGTAGTAAAAGGACGGTATAAAAATTGAGAGATAACTAATTCCAAAGTAATTTACAGTAATTTACTATATATATTTACCAACACCCAAACTGTACAGTATCTTATATCAATGTCAGAGAATCGTCCAAAATTAAAATGAGTACAGTTATAAAATTTATGTGGGTTTTAAATGGGAAACGCGTAAGGTCATAAAATAGTAAAAGCGAATCTATGTTCCGGAGGGCAGAAAAATATGTCAACCTCAGACACCTAAGATGTCTCATACTTAATAAAACACTAAAAGCCAGCCGGAGTGGCCGTGTGGTTCTGGCGCTACAGTCTGGAGCCGAGCGACCGCTACGGTCGCAGGTTCGAATCCTGCCTCGGGCATGGATGTGTGTGATGTCCTTAGGTTAGTTAGGTTTAATTAGTTCTAAGTTCTAGGCGACTGACGACCTCAGAAGTTAAGTCGCATAGTGCTCAGAGCCATTTGAACCATTTGAACCAAAACACTAAAATATAATACAAATGTAACACCCGTTGAAGTATATATGCATTTCTTCGTATATTATAGCATAGTTATTTGTTCGTATCTGGTTGCACGAAACATTTTTTGTGAACATACCACATATTTTTTGCCATAGTTAATATTTTGATGTTTCCAGCTTTAAAGCGTAGTATTTTCTGCATGACATGTAGGTGTACGTTTGCGTATATATCTGATATTATACAGAATAGGTATTTTTCCGTAGTGTATTGTCTGTATACGCTCTACTGTAACGGTTTTATATTTATTACATGATATATGCACACATTCATGTTTTCATTTTGTCCATTTTACTGCATATTATTTTGTGGTGTACTATATGTATATTCCTGGCTAAGTTAACGCGTAGGTGTTGTTCATATGCCGTCCTCTGAGAAGTTTTTTGATAGATTTGACGTAACTGTCTGCTCTTGTCACCGTCTTGATGCTTTGTACCTCAACATTTTGTATTTAATACGCGACATACTGACATATATTTACGTTTCCGTTTTGGCCACTTCCCCTAACTCAAACTCTCTGATGATGGTTGACACTATCCTCTGACATATCTCTGGAAAGCAGTATTTGTAATATACACTATGTGATAAAAGGTATCGGACACCCCCAAAAACCTACGTTTTTCATATTAGCTGCATTGTGCTGCCACCTACTGCCAGGTACTCAGTATAAGCGACCTCAGTAGTCATTAGACATCGTGGGGGAGCAGAATGGAGCGCTTCGCAGAACTCGAGGACTTCGAACGTGGTCAGGTGATTGGGTGTCACTTGTGTCATACGTCTGTACACGAGATTTCCACACTCCTAGACATCCCTCGGTCCACTGTTTCCGTTGTGATAGTGAAGTGGAAACGTGAATGAAGGGACGCGTACAGCACAAAAGAGAACAGGCCAACCTCGTCTGTTGACTGACAGAGACCGGCGACGATGGAAGAGGGTCGTAATGTGTAATCGGCAGACATCTATCCAGACCATCACAAAGGATTTTCAAACTGCATCAGGATCCACTGCTTGTACTATGACAGTTAGATGGGAGATGACAAAACTTGGATTTCATGGTCGAGCGGCTGGTCATAAGCCACACATCACGCCAGTAAATGCCAAACGACGCCTCGCTTGGTGTAAGGAGCGTAAACATTGGACGATTGAACAGTGGAAAAATGTTGTGTGGAGTAACGAATCGCGGTACACAATGTGGCGATCCGCTGGCAGGGTATGGGTATAGCGAATGCCCGGTGAACGTCATCTGCCAGCATGTTTAGCGTCAAGAGTAAAATTCGGAAGCGATGGTGTTATGGTGTGGTTGTGTTTTACATGGAGGGTGTTTGCACCCCTTGTTGTTTTGCGTGGCGCTATCACAGCAGAGGCCTACATTGATGTTTTAAGAACCAACTTGATCCCACTGTTGAAGAGCAATTCGGGGATGGCGATTGCATCTTTCAATAGGATCGAGCACCTGTTCATAATGCACGGACTGTGGCGATGTGGTTACACGATGATAACATTTCCTGTAATGGACTGGCCTTCACAGACTCCTGATTTGTATCCTATAGAATACCTTTGGGATGTTTTGGAACGCCGACTTCATGCCAGCCCTCCCTTGACCAACATCGATACCTCTCCCGCAGTGCAGCACTCCATGAAGAATGGACTGCCATTCCCCAAGAAACCTTCCAGCAGCTGATTGATCGTATAACTGCGAGAGTGGAAGCTGTCATCAAGGCTAAGGGTATGCCAGGACCATACTGAATTCAGCATTACCGATGGATGGCCCCATGCACTTGTAAGTCAATTTCAGCCAGGTGTCCTGATACTTTAGATCACGTAGTGTGGATGCACAGGCTCGGACTTGTTGTTTTCTGATACCACTACTGAATATACTGTATCTTTTCATGTATCATCGTCCTCTACTGATGCTCCCATACACTTTTTCAGCCTTATTTCAGGTATCGGCAATCTATTTTGTCGCCAGCTACACACCCATTATCGTTAGGTTATCCAACTGTTGATCTTATTTGATTGTAACCCTCTCTCATACTATGTTTTAGTACTCTTTGCTTAGTGCTAATTCGTTGAGGTGTGTTACATTAATTTCACATTTTAGATTTTTATTAAGCATTATGCACCATGGGTATTAAGGGGTGACTCTATGTTTCTGATATTCGATACATAGATGCATTTTTACGGTTGCATAAAATTGTATGTCTCCTGGTAAATATCC
Organism: Schistocerca serialis cubense; assembly: GCF_023864345.2. Classification (NCBI taxonomy): domain Eukaryota; kingdom Metazoa; phylum Arthropoda; class Insecta; order Orthoptera; family Acrididae; genus Schistocerca; species Schistocerca serialis. The sequence goes on along the minus strand of NC_064638.1, from coordinate 443,531,330 downwards.
ACAAAAAATTTATAAAAGTTCTCGTGTTACTTTCGGACTGTGCGTTAACACTGATGTAATACCCGGTAGGGTTTGGCTGTTGGAAAATTTCCCTGTAAATCCCCTAGGATATTAATGATTCCTAAATATTTTTACCGTCCTTTTAATAGTGAATTGTCTATGTTTTTTTTTTTTTACCACAGGGGTCTGAAGACCGTCTAATGGAACATCTAAACCAGTTGCCTATGTAAATTGAGTCAAAACTGATGGCTGCAGCGGTTTTAATTTTCATCTCATTCTGATCAGCCGAAATTCATGTGACCATCTACGACATGGAAGGATATACAAAGGTCTGAAGTTCACACAAGGCCGCACTGCAGAAGAAGTCACTTCTCGGCAGAGTCTGACAACGGAACTGGCTGCTCCACGTAACGGCGGGTCCTCCTTTTTTCTGCTCGGGATAGCGATTAGAATTTTTGGGATGGATGTTCTCTGTGTTAGTGGACTCTCTTTATGCATTGTACCCTACAATTCCGTGAGACATTGTAAGTAACTGTATAGTGAAAAATGAAATTTTACATTCTTTCTGTCTTTCCACAGTAAACTTTATATATATACTAACTGACGAACGCGGTATTGCTTGCGTATTCGTTTTGCAAGTTCTCTATTAAAATAAAAAAATGAACTATTTTCTAATAAAGTACAAAAAATTTCATTCTCTGTGTTTGTCAAAACAATTTTGAAATTATGAAACAGTCGTACAAAGACATATCCACAATGTGCAAATATATAAGTACAGTATCGAGATTGAGATTTATGATTCCGGCAGTTTTTGTACGCTGGGCGCTGCTGCTTTGCGTAGCTACAACGCGAATGTCCCTATGGCAACGCCTGTTCGTACCTCTATAGGCTACTGCTTCCACCTACTGGCGTTTGCGCTTCGCAGAAGAAAGCTGGTAAAAGCGATTCCACGTATCAGAGATTTCCATAATCTGCCTGGACGGTACGAGGGTCTTAACAGTGAAGAATAAATGTATTAAAAGTTCATGCATGAGGCGCGAATTTTCCACGCATCACAGAGTTTCTGACCGCATATACCCCAGGCTATGTATCATACAATGACATAATTTTACAAGTACATTCAGCGTCTACGAAACGTGTTGAGAAAAGAGTTAGAGAAAAGAAGGAATAAATTCAAATGTCATACACAATGTCGTAATTTCTCACGCATCTCAGTGTTTCTGGTGTCACATCTCCTGAACTATGTATGGCACCATGATATATTTTGTATGTGATTTTCACGACGTGTGTTGAGACTGCCGGAAATTTATTACGAATAAAGTTAGTAGCACAGAAGTAATGCATTTAAATGTCATGCATGATGCGGAAGTTTTTCATGCATCTAATTGTTTATGACGTCATATCTCCTAAAATATGTTGGGTAAATAGTTCTTACCCGCACAGCGATTGTTGCCTGACAGTAAGGGATATGTATACGAAGTTTGGTTGAAATCGCTCCATTCGTTTAGGAGGAGATATAGAAAACACACACACACACACACACATTCATTCATACAGTGGGCATCCAGAACATTATGACCAGCTGCCTAATAGCCGGTATGCCCAACTTCGGCATAGATATCAGCGGCAACGCGTCGTGGCATGGATGTAATGATGCCTCATACACAGCTGGAGGGAGTTGACACTACATCTGCTCACACAAGTCGCCTAACGCCCGTTAATTCCAGGGAGCGGAGCGATGAGCTCTGGCGCCTCATGAATCATATCCCAGCTGCGTTCGATCTGGTTCAGATCTGACACTTTGGGAGGCCTGAACATCAATTGGAACTCGCCACTATGTTCCTCGAACCACTCCATCACACTGCTTGCCTTGGAACATGGCGGATTATCTTGTTGAAAATGCCTCCGCCGTCGAGAAACAAGACCATAATAAAGGGATGTTTGTGGTCTGCAACCTGTGTACGAAACTCCTTGGGCGTCATGGTGCCTTACACGAGCTTCACTAGACATATACACTCCTGGAAATGGAAAAAAGAACACATTGACACCGGTGTGTCAGACCCACCATACTTGCTCCGGACACTGCGAGAGGGCTGTACAAGCAATGATCACACGCACGGCACAGCGGACACACCAGGAACCGCGGTGTTGGCCGTCGAATGGCGCTAGCTGCGCAGCATGGGTGCACCACCGCCGTCAGTGTCAGCCAGTTTGCCGTGGCATACGGAGCTCCATCGCAGTCTTTAACACTGGTAGCATGCCGCGACAGCGTGGACGTGAACCGTATGTGCAGTTGACGGACTTTGAGCGAGGGCGTATAGTGGGCATGCGGGAGGCCGTGTGGACGTACCGCCGAATTGCTCAACACGTGGGGCGTGAGCTCTCCACAGTACATCGATGTTGTCGCCAGTGGTCGGCGGAAGGTGCACGTGCCCGTCGACCTGGGACCGGACCGCAGCGACGCACGGATGCACGCCAAGACCGTAGGATCCTACGCAGTGCCGTAGGGGACCGCACCGCCACTTCCCAGCAAATTAGGGACACTGTTGCTCCTGGGGTATCGGCGAGGACCATTCGCAACCGTCTCCATGAAGCTGGGCTACGGTCCCGCACACCGTTAGGCCGTCTTCCCCTCACGCCCCAACATCGTGCAGCCCGCCTCCAGTGGTGTCGTGACAGGCGTGAATGGAGGGACGAATGGAGACGTGTCGTCTTCAGCGATGAGAGTCGCTTCTGCCTTGGTGCCAATGATGGTCGTATGCGTGTTTGGCGCCGTGCAGGTGAGCGCCACAATCAGGACTGCATACGATCGAGGCACACAGGGCCAACACCCGGCATCATGGTGTGAGGAGCGATCTCCTACACTGGCCGTACACCACTGGTGATCGTCGACGGGACACTGAATAGTGCACGGTACATCCAAACCGTCATCGAACCCGTCGTTCTACCATTCCTAGACCGGCAAGGGAACTTGCTGTTCTAACAGGACAATGCACGTCCGCATGTATCCCGTGCCACCCAACGTGCTCTAGAAGGTGTAAGTCAACTACCCTGGCCAGCAAGATCTCCGGATCTGTCCCCCATTGAGCATTTTTGGGACTGGATGAAGCGTCGTCTCACGCGGTCTGCACGTCCAGCACGAACGCTGGTCCAACTGAGGCGCCAGGTGGAAATGGCATGGCAAGCCGTTCCACAGGACTACATCCAGCATCTCTACGATCGTCTCCATGGGAGAATAGCAGCCTGCATTGCTGCGAAAGGTGGATATACACTGTACTAGTGCCGACATTGTGCATGCTCTGTTGCCTGTGTCTATGTGCCTGTGGTTCTGTCAGTGTGATCATGTGATGTATCTGACCCCAGGAATGTGTCAATAAAGTTTCCCCTTCCTGGGACAATGAATTCACGGTGTTCTTATTTCAATTTCCAGGAGTGTAGATGCCCATGTAAATATTCCCCAGATCATAATGGAGCCGCCACCAGGTTGTCTCCATTCGGCGGTACAGGTGGCTAGAAGGCGATGGATTTTCTCCGTCCAGCCGGCATTATGAAGAAGGTATCGGTATTCATCAGACCATGCAACGCCTTTTCACTGTGTCAACGTCAACTGCATGTAGCAACGTGTCCATTTCAATCGTAACTGCCGATGTCGTGGTATTAACATTGGCACATTAAGGATCGTCGGCTGCGGAGGCCCATCGTTAGGGTTGTTGGTGCACTGTGTGTTCAAACACACTTGCACTCTGTCTAGCATTAAAGTCTGATTTGTTTCCCACCACAGGTCGCCGCCTGTCCTGTTTTACCAGTCCGCCCAAGCTGTGACGTCCGGCATCTGTCATGAAGTGCAGCTGCCCTAACCCACGGCGTCTGGACGTGGTTTCGCCTTAGTTTCACCACGTATTGAGGACACTCGCACGCAGCATTCCTCCAATACCCGACAAGTCCCGCAGTTTTCGAAACGCTCGTCCGCAGCTCGTGGTCGTGCGGTAGCGTTCTCGCTTCCCACGCCCGGGTTCCCGGGTTCGATTCCCGGCGTTGTCAGGGATTTTCTCTGCCTCGTGATGACTGGGTGTTGTGTGCTGTCCTTAGGTTAGTTAGGTTTAAGTAGTTTAAGTTCTAGGGGACTGATGACCATAGATGTTAAGTCCCATAGTGCTCAGAGCCATTTGAACCATTTGAGCCATTTTTTCGAAACGCTCATGCCCAGCCTCCAGTCCATCACAATCTGCCCTCGGTCAGTCTCGGATAGACTGCGCCTTCCCCATTCTTCACACGGACAGCACGCTCATTGATACTACGTACACCTTGCATGTGTCTGACTAGCAGTCGCTCCCGGCAGGTGACACTACTGTTCGCCTTGACGGGTTTATGTTGATAGTAGGTCGATGTTCATAATGGTCTGGCTGATCAGTGCACGCAAATTTTTATAATATGTATGGATTAATATCATTCAGAACATGTAGAAATTCAGACAGGTAATCAGTATCACGGTATACCCTCGCTCCGAATTTTAGCTTTGATACACCTTTGCAGTTACAAAAAAATTAAAACTCATGGAAACCACTGTCGTTACCTTGGCACATGTGATATGGAGACTGGGACACCTGCATATCATTAACTTACACTTCTATCAGCAACGGCGGCCAAGGCGCTCGAGAGAAAGCAGCCAACGAAAAAAAAAGTGTTGATGCTAATGCTAAAAACTGAAGCTAACACTGCCATTTGGCATCTTTTCTTGTAATTACCGTTAACTGAACTACACCTATCTGATTAAGGAGCGGCTTCACAAATATTCTGCCCTTTACTTTAAGTTGAAACGCAAGTGATGGAGAACATTGTGAAAGTTTACTTGCTACGAGCATTTACAACGGACAGTAATTGGAAAATACGACTGAAAATGTGTATGACTCAACACACAGATATCAACTGAACACTGCTCATATCTGTGGGCAGGGATTTACTCTCAATCCTTATTTGTAGAAAATAAACTTATTTTCCGTCTGTCGATAGCTGTTTTAATTATCCCAACATGTCTGGTTTCGGGAAGCGTCGCCCATCTTATCGTCGTTGCTGAGTACCCAAACTTGAGGGAACACTTTCAGCTAACTGATACTTTTCCGTTAAGACTGTTTACCCTTTAACTGTCATACATGACACAGAAACTGATAGTATTCCTTTAAGGGTGGTTGCTCTCTAATTATGAGAAATCCTCTGCAGATGGGCTGCGCTACCCGAGTCTGGTCAGTCTGAGATCGACAGACGAAAAATAAGTGTATTTTCTACTTTTGTTAAATATGGAGACGCTCATCGGAGTAATCCTCGTAGCAACGTGACGCATTGGGAAAATGAAGAATACAAGAAACTTGTGAATATAGGTCTACAGAAATGACATTTTGATTATTCCGAGTATGAACTGTAATACAGGAAAAAGAAATATGAAGAGTGCTATAAGAGTAGATAGGAAATAACTGCTATTTCATGAGCTTTGACTAGAACCAAACAAACATCATTTAACATTAGCTACATTATCAACCCTTATTAGAGATAAGAAAATGTTAATGCTGTGGGTATAAATAATTTTACAGTTTTTACAAGTTCGATTCCTCCTTTCACGAGATCGGAAAAAATGTCTTCAGAAAATACAGCAAATATTTTGTCAGAAAAATATCGGAAAAAAATGTAATACCAGTGGAGCTGATAGAAGCATTTGTCGATAAATGCAACGGATGAGATATCTATTTTTCATGCATGTTGTGTTCTTTTGTGTGTGTGTGTGTGTGTGTGTGTGTGTGTGTGTGTGTGTGTGTGTGTGTGTGTGTAAGCAGTACAAGACTACTTACAAATAAAATACTCACTAAAGGAATGTTGACATCCAAAAGGGAAATTGCAGTCATAAATTCGTGAACGTCAAGGTCATGATCAATCAGAAGTATCAGTTACAGTTATACCATATAACTGACATCAAGAATCATTCTGATACTTCGGTCCTCGAATTCTATGCAGGAAATCATATCGTAGACTCATGGGAGACTGGGAAAATTGGGATTGAAGCTTTTACATTTTTCATTTCTCTCTTGTGTCAGTAGAATCAAATTAAGAGGGTGTGCTGAAAAGTAATGCCTCGGAATTGTTTGTGTGAGAACACAGCAATATTTTTAAATAAAACAAACGTTATTGATATTCTACATCTTGATTCTCCACGTCTACAAGTTTATTTTCTCTTGCACAGTCGTTATTGTGACGAACACTTTTCTCACAACGAGAGACCGGTTTGTTGATACCTTCACTGTGGAACGTTCTAAGTTTGTTGACGGAGCCACAGCTTCACCTCTGCAGGTATCTCTTGACACTACCAATGTGAAATCCTCCAAGGTGCTCTATAAGTTTTGGAAACAGATGGGAATCGGATGGGGTGAAGGTGGGACTGCACGGACGACGATCGATGACAGTGAACCCAAAACATCGATTTGTTGCAGATGTCGCAGCACTTGTGTGTAGTTTAGCATTGTCGTGCGGAAAGGAAGGTTGGTCGTGTGTGGACAAACCCTTCGAATTCGAAACTCGATTACAGCACGATGTTTCTCATACACCTACATTGTTACGTACACACCGCCATGTAGCAAGATTCAATTCGGATTCCTCTTGCGGCAGAGGGCTGTAAATATATAGACGTAAAGAATACAGACGTAGTAAGTTAATAACGTTTGCTTTATTTAAAAATCCCTAAGAGTTTTCATATTAAAAATTTGGAGGCACAACTTTTAAGCACGCCCTCGTACTGCTTATTCGACCATCTTGCACATTTCAGAAAAATGCTGTATCATTGAGAATCGCAGTTCGAAAAAACACTGACAAAAAGGCACGGATACTTCCGACTTCACCTAGTAAAAATAGTGTACTCCAACAGCTAGAACCGAGTTATATGGCGTAGTGGTTAAGCATTTAAGTCGGTTATGGCACTTGCGGAGGTGGTTCCTCTAAAAGGGCGCAGCAGATTTCCTTCCATACATCGAGCCTTTGCTCTGTCTCTCGTGACCTCTTCGGCGAGGGACATAAAACCCAATTCTCCCATCCTTCGTTTCAACTACTGGACAGTGAATTTTTCCTCAAGTGTCAGGAAACCTAGTAACAGATATGACAGGAAATTATTGTGAAGATATTACTGATGTATCAAGTTTTCTATCGAGAAATCTTAGCAACTGGCAGTCACTAGCGCACGGTTCAATTTCGTATCCTCATTTTAGAAATCTGATCAAATATGCGGTTACTTACTTAGAACCTACAGAAGTCAGAATGGACTCATTCCCAATGCCGACCCATTTTTGTGTATAGCGTAATGAACTGTTACGTAACTTGTTGACTCTGTATTATCCAAATTTTGTTTCATGTTTCTTTCTGTTTTCTTCTAAAACAATACTCAGCAAACCAGTATCTCCAAATTTTCTTCACCTAGGCTCATGCATTTTTCAGACAGTTCAGTTTCGTAAATAAGAAATGACATTACTACTTAAGTGAAGAATTTGGGACAAAATAGAACAACTTGGAAGTCTTTTACATCTTCCCCAAAAAATATATTTTTGTCAGCTTCATCAACTCAAATAAAGATTTTATCAGATCACTCTTTTCATCTTATCTTTTGCTGCAACACCCACTTCTCTGTAGCACGAGCGCAAATGCTGTTCAACCTCTTCAGTAATAATTGTCATATAATCAACCAGCATCCTGTGGCTCCCTACTTCGTTATTTCTCCAGGAAAATGCGCAAGATTTGACTTAATGTCTTTAACGCAAGCCGTATAAAACAGTGAGGGGGTGGGAGGGCAGTAACTGAAGGCTTTCCAAGAAAATGAAGGAAACCGATGTTAACTTTGCGGACTCTTACCTAATTAACGTCACCAAAAGTATCGCAGTAAAGGATGGCAGCTTTCGTCCAGGTACTCCATCTGGGTAAAATGCAGCAACGTGGCATGTGCTTTCAAGACTATATTCGAAAGGAAAAAAAGTCAGTGTATGACGCTTAAAACTGCCATAATTATCAATTATTTGGAATTTGGTGCATCTATTTAGCTTGTTTGTGTAGTATATGAGCGTGTTTACGTTGTCATTTTTAGACGTACAGTTTCAATTGCACTAGTACTGATTGGGCTAAACATGATGGGTGCTTTAGGTTAACATGCAATATTTTAATTATTTTCCCGGTTTTCATCATATACAGGACAGTATCACTTTATCACAAAGGACCCTTCTTATATTTAAATTTACTGGCACGAAGTATGTTGTCTTTTAACAACATTCACCGCCCAACTGTGGCGCTTGAGCTCACTCTGAAATTTACAAATTGTAATTATATTCGCGAAATTACTCATGTTCTGCACTTTTACAGTAAATAATATGAAAAAATCATCAATTGAAGGTGCTAACATGCAAGCTATTGTAATATGTGCACTGAGACGACAAAAAATATGTAATACTCACTGCAAATTTCTGATTGCATGCAGTTATATCGATGAGATCTCAGAAATGTGCATTTATTTCATAAAAGGCCCATGAATTCGTGCATCATGCGTTTGCATGTAAATTCGAGCTAATATTATAAGGAATAAATGTTCAACTGTTGGAATGCCGTAGTTATTGAGTGTTCTCTTATTTAACTATGCAAATTTTGTAGCCCGTGCTATGTTTCCGATTTATTAGAATTCAGCTCATCGGCTTGCATGCCATGAAATTAGTGACAGAAAATCACAAAGAGTCGCGTAGGTTGAAAATTCGGTGCTGTACTTCTAGAACAAACACACATACACACAAAAAACGAACTAAAAAGAACTAACAAATGAACGCTTCAGCACCAAAAAAAGTGAAACGAAAAACCAGGAATGTTGGAAGCACAAAACGAAATGATACTTTATACAGTTTACATGGCATCAAATTGTCAGGCCTTCAACCAGTTTTCCACGTGACGGAGAGCTACCTGGTTTTAATATAATGAACTGGATGTTTTACTGTAAGAACATCCATTTTATTATAAAAATCTAGCGTGAACTTTTTCTAAATCTACAGCGAAAAATTTCATATAATATTCGAGAACACCCGCTAAACATGCCTTGTTAAAAAGGTGAAAGTGGTCTGAGTACATAAATAAAATTAAAAAAATAATGAGCTGAACTGAAAAGACATATTGTCGCAAGCTACTGCAGTTGTATAGTATTTTATGTTTGGACTTTGATTTAAATAAATTTAAATAAACAAATCAAGTTTTGCATAATCTCGGTTCCGAGAGTTCAGGAAGGTGTACAGAAAATTGGAGTAGAGATCAACACAATCATCAGTACCGCCCTTTTTATTGCTCGTGAAAACCACACTTTAAATGTTGTACCACCATACAGCGAGACCTTCAGAGTTGGTGGTACAGACTGCTGTACACAGCTGTACCTCTAATACACAGTAGCACGTCCTCTCGCATTGATGCCTGCCTGTATTCGTCATTGCATACTATTCACAAGTTCAAGGCACTGGTAGTCCAGATTGTCCCACACCTCAACGGCGATTCGGTTCAGATACCTCAGAGTGGTTGGTGGGTCACGTCGTCCATAAACAGCTCTTTTCAATCTATCCCAGGGATGTTCGACAAGGTTCATGTCAGGAGAACATGTTGGCCACTCTAGTCGAGTGACGTCGTTATTTTGAAGGAAGTCATTCACAAGATGTGCACGATGGGGGCGCGAATTGTTGTCCATGAAGACGAATGCCTCGCCAATATACTGCCGATATGGTTGCACTATCGGTCGGAGGATGGCATTCACTTGTCGTACAGCCGTTACGGTACAGCCGTTACGGCACCTTCCATGACCACCAGCGGCTTACGTCGCCACCACATAATGCCACCACAAAACAGGAGGGAACCTCCACCTTGCTGCACTCTCAGTGTCTACGGCGTTCAGCCTGACCGGGCTGTCTCCAATCATGTCTCCACCGATTGTCTGGTTGAAGGCATATTCGACGCTCAACGGTGAAGAGAACGTGATGCCAATCCTGAGCGGTCCGTTCGGCATGTTATTGGGCCCATCTTTACCGCGCAGCATGGTGTCCTGGTTGCAGAGATGGACCTCCCCATGGACGTCAGGAGTGAAGTTTCGAATCATGCAGGCTATTGAGAACAGTTTGTGTTGCAACACGACATCCTGTGGCTGCACGAAAAGCATTATTCAACATGGTGGCGCTGATGTCAGGGTTCCTCCGAGCAGTAGTCCTTAGATTGCAGTCATCCACTGCAGTAGTAGCTCTTGGGCGGCCTGAGCGAGACATGTCATCGACAGTTCCTATCTCTCTGTATCTCCTCCATGTCCGAACAAGATCGCTTTGGTTCACTCCGAGACGCCTGCACACTTCCCTTTTTGAGAGCTCTTCCTGGCGCAAAGTAACAATACTGATGCGATCGAACCACGTTTTTGGCCGTCTAGACATGGTTGAACTACAGACAACAAGAGTCGGGTACCTCCTTTCTGGTGGAATGACTGGAACTGATAGGCTGTCGGATCCCCTCCGTCTGATAGGCGCTGCTCATGCATGGTTGTTAACATCTTTGGGCGGGTTTGGTGACATCTCTGAACAGTCAAAGGGACTATGTCTGTGATACAGTACCACAGTCAACGTTTATCTTCAGGAGTTCTGGGAACAGGAGCGTTAAAAAACTTTTTGTGTGTGTATCAGTGCTTAATAAAGCACCATTTTAAAATACAACCTGTAGGTACGAAATTCTCTTCAGTTTTATTGAGGTTGTGGAGTCCCCCGAGTAGACATATATATTATTTGCGTATCAATCATCGTGATCGTGGTCCTAAGACGTTTCACTAGACTTTACGTGGCAGTTACTAAAAGAATCAGTGCTACCAGAAAGTGCATGACACGAGATCACAAGGCGACCGCGGTGCAAACTAACACCAATGTTTCACTCAGGCGCTATCATGAATCTCTTGCCGCCAGTCGGGCAGTGAGCAAGGGAGCCGCTTACGGAACTCCCTCTCAGACCTCATTCCTCTGCATTCTTAGCTCCGACGCCGTAGAGTAACAGCAACTGGAAGGGCGAATACCGGGTAGTCGTGTTCAGTGATGCCAGCAATTTTCCTTCGTGCCAACCTTGGTGAGTATGAGACCGACTCTGATGGCGTAGTGGATGAAGCAACGGCATCTAGGATCAATTGAAAGACTCATAGTTTCCTGAGTCACAGCCTAAATTGACTGTTCAACTGAGATGTATGTTGATGGAACACTGAATAACACAGGACATGCTTTGAACATAACTAACCCCCATCTGTTTTTTATACATTTGTGGGCAGAAAGCATGAATGACCACATTGCCTCTAACAACATCATTTGTTTCAAACATCTTGTTAGATAAAACCGCGAAATCCTGCCTTTCACAAGGGATGCTCTTACCGACTGAGGTAGCCAAGCAAGACTCGTTACCCACCTTCACACCTTGACTTTGACCAGCTGCTCACTCTTCTACATTCCAGACTTCTAAGAAGTCCTCCCACGTAACTTTCGACACTTGCACTCCTGGATATCGGGAAGAAATGGCATAGGCACAATGTAGGGTATATTCCGCATTCGTTTCCCGGGCTGGCACACAGGTTTAATCCGCCATGAATTTTCAGATGAGCACAAACTCCGCTGCAGATCGAAAATTCTTTCTGGAAGTTTATTCCTCCATAACAAAACCGTTTCCAGTAAGTAGACATTCTCAACAGCGGATAACTTTTTCTTGGCCGAGCGATGCGTCGGGACGTGCGAGGAATCAACATTTACGTGACGCTACTGCTAGAAGGGTGCGCCACAAAGATAAGAGAACGCCAACACGTACGTTCCTCGCATTCCATGCCGCACTCTCCACAGTTTTCGTCGCCTCGTCTGATTAGCTGTGGTGAATATGTGTGAGACATTATGTGGTAGCGTCTGATTCGATCTGCACTGCCGGCAACATCCTTCTACCAGTTGTCACAACAGATGGACTATCCCAGAAGATGACGTTCAACTACCTCATGATCTTTCTAGGCACAAGAGAAGCACTGAGTTCCAGCTAAAGGAGGCTACACAAAACATTGAAATTGTTATTTCATGTTATTTGTCCATAAGTCTATTACATTATCTCATCAGTAATATCCGTATACCCCTACGCAATGCGAAATTGACCACTAGGTGTCAGGAGGGGAGGACATATCAGTACAAAAGGAGGCGGGAAGTATCGTGTTGTTAGCAAAGAAACAGTAACAGGAATGGGTCAGTTAGGAGAATTTCTGTGATTTCGAGCGTTGGCTAGTCACATGAATAAAATTCATCAGCAACGTTTTATCCCTTCTAAAGCTGCAAAGCTAGACTGTTGGCGATTTGATTATGCGGTGGAAATGCGAAGGAACTGTCTTTTGCCAAACCCAGGTCTGGCATAACTCATGTGTTAACGGACAGGCTTCGTGGATCACTGCCGATGGTGGTTGTAAGAATTTCATTCAATGAACGGAAGAAATCACACGCGAGTTCCAAAGTGCTTCAAGCGTTCTAGATAAAACAGTTATTATGCACAGGGATTTAAAAACAATGGGTCCAATTGTCAAGCAGCTCCTCAGAAGCCACACATTTCTATTATCAGAGCTAAGCAACGCTTGAGGTGGTGTAAAGAGTGTTCCCTCTGAACAGTGGATGACTCGGAACGAGTGATTCGGAGTGACAAATCGCGCTGTATCCTGTGACAGCCCGTTGGAACGTTTTGGGGTAGGTGAATGACTGGAGAATATCACCTGCCGTAAGTTAAGTACGTAGAAGGTGGTGTAACCATATGGGATTTTTTGTCGTGATTAATGGTTGGTCCGCTTATTTCGCTTAAGAAAACTTTTAATAACTGCTTTGTTTATTGCGCACGGTAGAGGAACAGTTCGGAGACGATGACTGTATCAGCACGAGAAAACACCCTGCTATAAAGCAGCATCTAGAGGCAATGGTTTGTGGTTAGTAATATTCATGAAATGTACTAGTCTATCCTTAGCCCCACCTGAGCACAATGGAAAAAAATTGAAATGAATTACAGCGTCGATTTCACTCCAAATTCCAGAGTCCAACATAACAACCATCTCTGGTTTCGGCTCTTGAGGAAGGATGGATTGCCATTCCTCCACAGATATTTCAGACACCTCCCTGAAACAGTCCCCATCCAGTAGCAGCTAGCCGGCCGCTGTAGCCGAGCGGTTCTAGGCTCTTCAGTCCGGAACCGCGCTGCTGCTACGGTCGCAGGTTCGAATCCTGCCTCGAGCATGGATGTGTGTGATGTCCTTAGGTTAGTTTGGCTTAAGTAGTTCCGAGGCTAGTGGACTAATGACCTCAGATGTTAAGTCCCATAGTGCTTATAGCCATTTGAACCATATGAAGTAGAACCTATTCGCAACAATCAGTAATAAGAAACGCAATGGATTGAATTTGAGTGATAGCAGACTAACGTAGGAGAAAAAGGAATCTCGCACAGGACGCTCAGTGAGGAGGGCTACGTATATAGCACATGCTCACAATACTCGTTTGCACAACGTACTGCTATGAAGCTTTAACATACCTCCAGCACCTCAACGCATGTTGCGCAAGCTAGGGCAAGACGATATTATCTAGGCAACACTTGACTCAAGAAACTCAGGAGTTGACAACAGACCCCTCGCGGATATGTGGCATCCCTCGTTGACAGTGTCCAGTAGCACCTCAACACTTACTTTGGGAAAGATTTTTGTGACCTGACTGATGAAACCGCTCTCTCCGGTGGAAACTAAATTGAGAAGGGAGCAGAGACGAGCTAATGTCCAAGACTTCCGGTCTCCTTAGAGACTGCATTTTGTAATCCTCCGGTGCTTTGATTTTAATGATCTTCCAGATCTTTTATTCGTACTTCGACACTACATCGCTGGAATCCATGGTTTTGAAGATCTTGCCAGCCTTAAGACAACGCCCAGAAGAACATAGCTTATTAATGTCACTATGGGACAGATAGTCAGCCGTGATGTGTTGATAAACGCTTTAAAAGTTCGACAGGTTATTCTTCTGAATGAACACCGTGCAAGTGCAAATAAAAACGATTGTTGAAAGGTCTTGACTGTACACCTCGACTGCTAAACCTTTGAAAAGCGCCATGTTATTATGTTTTGAAAAGGGGCATTTAAACATCAGTTAATACTGTCGATAATCAATGTTCTCCATTTTTGTGTACCTTCGTGTGTTCAAACATGCATAATGTTAACAAGAGCATGCAAGACACTTGTCCTAAATAGGCGTTGCCTAAGGCAGCTCCATATTGGTTGAAATGGCTCTAAGCACTATGGGACTTAACATCTGAGGTCATCAGTCCGCTTGACTTAGATCTACTTAAACCTAACTAACCTAAGGACATCACACACATCCATGCCCGAGGCAAGATTCGAACCTGCGACCGTAGCAGCAGAGTGGTTCTGCACTGAAGCGCCTAGAACCGCTCGGCCACAGCGGCCGGCGCAGCTCCACATTCTGCCTGTTTTCATATCTCTGTATTTGTATACGCATGCGTATACCAGTTTATTTGGCACTTCACTGCAAGTATGATGAGGAACTCTGAAACACAATCAAAGCTGCTTAGATTGGTTAAAAGGGGTATCGACGAAACCTTATATCGGATAAAGAAACCTGTAGGATGAATGGAAAATTTTAATGTATTCATTGGATTGAGATAAGGGGAGGCCATTCAACTACTTAATTTAACCTTATCTTAGAGAAAATCGATAGAGGATGTACTAAAACTAATCTACAAGACATCCAACTGCAGGAGGTGAATATTACTGGTTGCCTATGCAGATGATGTAGCATTAATAAATAGTTCCAAAGCAGAAAATTCGAATCATGCGAAATTATTATAAAATTAAATAAGAAAAAAATGAGGAGTTATTTAGGTGACAAAGTTACATCCTGGAGGATACAGTTAGGATGAACTTCAACATAATGGACAAACAGCGCATTTGACCGAAAGGAGTGGAAGAGGGTGGTAGAGATGGCGTATGGTCGGTAAGGGGCTTGCCAAATGTAAAGTATGTGTGGATGACTGCGGAGGCCTTAGTCACAGAAGTCTCCTTTTTTTTGTTCAAAAAATATTCTACCTCAAAAATCACTGCGTCGTAATTCCGTAAATGCCTGAGGAACCTTAGTTTGTTTACTCGAGGAAAGAGAAAGAAGTCCATTAGCCCCATGCCAGGAGAATACGGGCAATGAGGCAAAATATGGTTCCTCAAAGAAGCATCTCGTGTGACAGGGTCTTGTGCAGAATGAAGTGGGACCTTGTCGTGGAGCAACAACAGCCCCTCGTAACAGCTTTTCCCGGATACCTCGTCTTGACAGTCTCTCTAATATCGTTAGTGTCTTTCGATAGTGAGCTGCTGTGGAAGTTTCTTCTCTGCGAGCTTAACCTGTTAGCACCGTACCATGGTAGTCCCAAACAACAATCAGCGTCACCTTCTCCGATGATTGACGCGCCTTCCCGCTTTTCTGTTGTTTGGCCATCCTAGAAACGTTGGCGCAAACTAACAACTGAGTCAAATTATGGTGCATTAGTGACAAACACTTAAATCAACTCAGTATGAATTGTTGCAGCATTGTTCCCTTTCAAATGGATAAAAAATTAATGTTCAAATGTGTGTGAAATCTTATGGGACTTAACTGCTAAGGTCATCAGTCCCTACGCTTACACACTACTTAACCTAAATTATCCTAAGGACAAACACACACAACCATGCCCGAGGGAGGACTCGAACCTCCGCCGGGACCATTCCAATACAGCAACAGCCATTCTGGAAAGGCTGTTCTGTATTGATTTTATTCCCAGCACCCATCCAAGTACACACAATCTCTCTAGATTTGGGCATAATGAGAAGGTTAGCACTTCTATTGTGTTACAGTAGATATGAGCCCAAAACATTTGAGAGTGTTGCGGTGATACAAGAGATGGTTAAGATTAGGAAGTATAAGAAGGAGAAACATTTGATTTATGCATGGTGGAGCTCCAGGCAGAAGGAGTTTGAAACAGTTTCCTCCGCCGAGATCAGCCGCACAAATGGATAAAACGAATTACTGCGTAGTTTACCAGTAGCAGCGCTATTTAACGGCTTTCTACGGTACTGTGGCTTGGGGATTTATGCGGCCACCAGAGCTATAGACATGTACCTGCAAACAAACGATAAAACTAATTGCTTAACGCTATTTTCTTGAGGCGATACTTTAAGCTTGATTAATAACCTCCGTACAGTAATTTGCTATTGGTAAGCAGACGAATTGACATCAAGCAATGAATTGATTAAAAAATGTAAGTAGTTACAGAGAGATATCACCTTGCATCCCCACATTCCACATGCCGAGCGGAGCTTTTCGGGATTAAGTTACTTTCTCTGTAGCGTCAAATAACAAACTGACCAATTCGCGGACTGTGTGCCACGTCCATAAGGTAGACTATTAAAATCTCACGAATTCTTAGGTTTCTCGCGATTTTTTTCGACAATGATGACCTTATCGTTCCCCAGTGCCACATCCTTTTTTTTTTCTTGTTCGTTGTCTTTAGAAGCTGTATTTTTTGCTGTTCACAACAGTCAAGCTTTTTGTCTAAGTATTCTGCCGTATAATCTCAAATGCAACATTCTCCTCTGCTAGTGCAAAATACTCGAAGAGAAGTATAATAAATACGAGGGACGTTCGATAAATAAATCAACACACTTTTTTTCTCGGCCAGTTCCGGTTGAAAAACAAATGCGGAATTTGTTGTGGGACATCGTGGAATAATTGCGCTTCAACCTCTATAGTGTGATGAAGTAAAAAGCGGCGTCTGCAACTGAGGTGCGTTCTAAGCAGAGAGCTGTCACTGAGTTCCTTGTGGTGGAAAACCAGAGCATCGCAGATATTCATAGGCGCTTGCAGAAGGTTTGCGGACACTTGGCAGTGAATAGAAAAGCGGTATATCGTTGGGCAAGGCGTTCATCTACATCGCAACGAGGTTGCTCAAACTTGTCCAGCCTCCCGCGTGCCAGCCGACTGCACGCAGCCGTGATTCCTGCAGTGCTGGACTCCAGCGTGCTAGTCGCCTCAGAAATGCAAACGAACTTCTCCTTCTTCCATTGGACTGTTCTTCATCCATCATACACCTCGAATATTGCACTTCCGACTTCCATCTGTTAGGCCCAATAAAGGATGCAGTCCACGGGAAGTAGTAAGTGATGCAAGATGTAAGCTCCGACATCGACCAGTAGAGTGTATCATGCTGGCATACAGGATCACCCAATAAGATGACGTAAGGACGTCGTATTCAAGGTGATTATGTTAAAAATAGAGTTTGTAGTCCAAAGCCCGGGGTGAATTGGAGTTTTGAATAAAACCAACCAGCTTCCAGTTAAAAAAGGAAAAAAAATGTGTTCCATTGCTTACTGAAGGACACTCGTACTGCCTTACTTACATTTTCGTCCACTATTTACACTGTCTCCAAACTTTTGCTATATTCATTTCCTGTTCTGACTCGACTCTCAACGTGCCACCATTACTACATGCAAGACCTCACTTAAAAAAAAAAAAATCCACTTGTTATTGAAATCTGTCAGTGTTTATTGTGATAGAATGATCAGTGCATCAATTTCAGGAATCTTTCAGGAATCTACACATTTTCGTTTGGATTGTAGAATAAATGTAAAATTTTTATCACTAATGACGCAACTGCCATTTTTTGTTCTTCACCCACTGGTCATGAGGTCAATTCCCTCCAAAGTGAAACGACAAAAGCGTGTAGGATATCTATATTCTGGTGGCTGTTGCCGTATGTCGGCGAAGCTACCTCATCAGCGTGGTGGGCGTATCGCTTGCTTCCATGGCCAGAGACGACAATTAAAACGAGTTATAACGTTACTGACCACGCTGTTACTGTGTAAAATTCCCCGACTCTTCGGCCACTGTTTCAAGTGACCTTCCTCAGAATGTTTCCGATAACTGTTTGCGAATATTTATTACATTTCACCGCGTGTTTTTGCTGTCTATTAGCAAAAATGCCCTGAGCAATACCACTTGACAGAACGATCTTATATCCAGAAGAATTTCATTAAAATGTTACAACGGCCGTTCGACAGTACGATCGTACATCAAGAAGAATTTTATTAAAATGTTACAACGGCTGCGGAAGCCTACGTTTAAGTTACACAGGAATATCGAACGGCAGTACGGCGTGACTAGTTTTACACAGTTTCGTACAACAGTGTCGGGTAGGACAATTCTAGTTCTGCGTTTTCATTGCAAAAAAAAAAAAAAAAAGAAAACGCGCATCAAATTAAACAATGGGATTAACTAGCGCAGAAATCAATCGATAAGAACAAAGAGCGTAAACGCTGTTACTATTCCTTTCCTCTTAATCATGAAAGCGGTTTAAAATAATGTTATTGTCACTGAGCCGATTTCTTCGGAGGAAACTCGGTGGGTCAAAACAGCAAACCCTATCGTAAAAGATAAAACGACATGGAAACAAGATGAATGAAAATATTCGGCTGATATTGAAGATGAAATATACTCGGCTAACTGGAACAGAAATTCTTCGGAAATTTTGTTAAATGACTGGATCCATTCCAGTCTATAATTCATGTGATGTCCATCACTAGATTTGTGCTCTTTGCTGAATTTAGAACCGCATCACACAAGTTCGGGGAAATTTATTTAGTTTCCGGAGATATTTACAGTGGATGTTACAAGTTGTACTCTGAACAGTAAACAGAATTGGCAGTTCAAAGCCCTATGTCGATGTAGTTCCATAATGCAGTAACGCAAACGGAATTCTGCCCCGTGCCATTTATTGATGCACAGACTGCCAAAGCTGATTTTCGACGTTGGCAGCTAGGCTAAAATGTTGTTCGAATTACAGACTGTAATTGGCTCATCGATACCGGTACATGAAGTTTTCCAGAGACCAGCCACAAGCACGTGAGAAAATTCCCTGCACTGACATCATGCTGCATTATATCTGAGAAAACTTTTAAACAAGAAGATCGCATCCTTACAGATTGTGAAGAAAATAACAAGTGCTATGCGTACACTGCTGAAATTTTAATTTTATTTGCGAGTTGTCATCAATACAAGAAAGTACAATTTTGCTGCAGGTGCATAAGAAGAAACCCTCGTCTGAGCGAATTGTTTTATTTTTGGTAAATGCATTTCCACTTGTTTCAGCACGTTTGTTGTGCTGAGGGAGTTGACCTGCATGTAAATAAATTCTTGCAGGTATCCCAAAGATTTTTTTCCTTTCTTCATTACTTTATTCTTTTAATGACGGGTGAAAAATAGAACTAAACCAAATTTTCCGTCAACGTTGGTTGGTTGGTTGATTTGGCGGAGTGGTCCAGTCAGCGGAGTTGTCGATCCCATTTAATTAAACAAGGATGGAGAAGAACGTGGGACGTGCCCTTTCAAAGGAACCAGCCCAGCATTTGCCTGAAGCAATTTAGGGAAATCACAGGAAACCTAAATCAGGATGCTCGGACGCGGGTTTGAACCGTCGTCGTCCTGAATGAGAGTCCAGGGTATTAACCACTGCGCCACCTCCCTCAATCCGTCAACGCTGTTGTACTCGCGGGTAACATGGGACAAAGCAAACAAGTCTCATGAGACACATACCAGAGTTAGTTAAAACCGTCGTAGGACGCACTGGGGCAAATTGAAGATGTTGGCGGTTAAAAATTTTTGATAAAATCTTTTGGGGAGATAGTTTGTTTTTTATGGAATTAATAAAACCTGACCTCTTATTGTAGTGTTCTTAAGTAAATAAATGTTTGTTTTAATACAGTAACATTCCTTTGCCAATTATAAAAGTTAACCCAAGTGTCTTACCTTGTCCCAGTACTGGGGCAAGATAAAGTTGACCATGGGGCACGCTGATAATACATTTTTATTCTCGTAATGTATAACACAGTACATTAAACGAAGGACGTAGCTATATATTTTAGCTAAATATTCTGTATTGAGCAGTATTTAATGAAGTGATTATTCTGGTCGAAATTAATACAACTCTACATGAGTGCCAACAAAAATCAGACATAAATTTTCCTTCTTCAAAATATGAGCTATCTTCATCCCACCATGTGCAGTACTTTCAACGTTCTATCCAGCCTTCTGGTGGAAGGACAACGTGGGTATCATCACATAGAGGACGCAGGACTATACTTTCCTTGGAGGTTATTTTTGCTGTTTTAAATATCATTGTACCACTGCGTGTGCTTCCTTATCAACGAACATGTGGCAAAGAAGTACACTCCTGGAAATGGAAAACAGAACACATTGACACCGGTGTGTCAGACCCACCATACTTGCTCCGGACACTGCGAGAGGGCTGTACAAGCAATGATCACACGCACGGCACAGCGGACACACCAGAAACCGCGGTGTTGGCCGTCGAATGGCGCTAGCTGCGCAGCATTTGTGCACCGCCGCCGTCAGTGTCAGCCAGTTTGCCGTGGCATACGGAGCTCCATCGCAGTCTTTAACACTGGTAGCATGCCGCGACAGCGTGGACGTGAACCGTATGTGCAGTTGACGGACTTTGAGCGAGGGCGTATAGTGGGTATGCGGGAGGCCGGGTGGACGTACCGCCGAATTGCTCAACACGTGGGGCGTGAGGTCTCCACAGTACATCGATGTTGTCGCCAGTGGTCGGCGGAAGGTGCACGTGCCCGTCGACCTGGGACCGGACCGCAGCGACGCACGGATGCACGCCAAGACCGTAGGATCCTACGCAGTGCCGTAGGGGACCGCACCGCCACTTCCCAGCAAATTAGGGACACTGTTGCTCCTGGGGTATCGGCGAGGACCATTCGCAACCGTCTCCATGAAGCTGGGCTACGGTCCCGCACACCGTTAGGCCGTCTTCCGCTCACGCCCCAACATCGTGCAGCCCGCCTCAAGTGGTGTCGCGACAGGCGTGAATGGAGGGACGAATGGAGACGTGTCGTCTTCAGCGATGAGAGTCGCTTCTGCCTTGGTGCCAATGATGGTCGTATGCGTGTTTGGCGCCGTGCAGGTGAGCGCCACAATCAGGACTGCATACGACCGAGGCACACAGGGCCAACACCCAGCATCATGATGTGGGGAGCGATCTCCTACACTGGCCGTACACCACTGGTGATCGTCGAGGGGACACTGAATAGTGCACGGTACATCCAAACCGTCATCGAACCCATCGTTCTACCATTCCTAGACCGGCAAGGGAACTTGCTGTTCCAACAGGACAATGCACGTCCGCATGTATCCCGTGCCACCCAACGTGCTCTAGAAGGTGTGAGTCAACTACCCTGGCCAGCAAGATCTCCGGATCTGTCCCCCATTGAGCATGTTTGGGACTGGATGAAGCGTCGTCTCACGCGGTCTGCACGTCCAGCACGAACGCTGGTCCAACTGAGGCGCCAGGTGGAAATGGCATGGCAAGCCGTTCCACAGGACTACATCCAGCATCTCTACGATCGTCTCCATGGGAGAATAGCAGCCTGCATTGCTGCGAAAGGTGGATATACACAGTACTACTGCCGACATTGTGCATGCTCTGTTGCCTGTGTCTATGTGCCTGTGGTTCTGTCAGTGTGATCATGTGATGTATCTGACCCCAGGAATGTGTCAATAAAGTTTCCCCTTCCTGGGACAATGAATTCACGGTGTTCTTATTTCAATTTCCAGGAGTGTATTTTCACTATATGTGCTTTCAGATTTTGTCGCACGTGCCAATTCTTTAGGCAATTGTTTGGCTCAAATGACTGTGAGCACCATGGGACTCAACTTCTGAGGTCATCAGTCCCCTAGAACTTAGAACTATGGTTCTAAGCGCTACAGTCTGGAACCGCGTGGCCGCTACGGTCGAAGGTTCGAATCCTGTCTCGAGCATGGATGTGTGTGATGTCCTTAGGTTAGTTAGGTTTAAGTAGTTCTAAGTTCCAGGGGACTGATGACCTCAAATGTTAAGTCCCATAGTACTCAGAGCCATTTGAACCAAGTCAGCCACCATAAAGAATATCTAAATACCTCAAAATTTACTCCACATGGTTTTTGTTGAATATCTAGACAATTATAGTGCACCAAACAACGTACTCGTCTTTTACCTTACTTATGCACACTTGACAGACGGCAATAATTTCATAGTGCGAATTTGTAATGCTTCAACGTGAGAAGCATTAATCCGTATGATGGTGCTACTTAGAAATATGAACGAAAATTATCAGTAAAATTTCCACACTAGTCAACTTTCCGCTGGATTATAACGAAGACGAAATTTGTAAAACACTTTTTTTACGTTCTTGTATCATAAGACTTAGCTTGTAGTATCTTATATGCCTTTGTAGGAAGAAGTTATGAGAGCAAATAAAGATCTTTCATTGATGGTGACGCGACAGTACTGGAGCATCTGTGGGGATGTAAAATGAATTGTATAATTTATTGATATTTGGACTCAGGTGGCAAGGAAACTGGCTTACACCGAGTGGTTACAGATAAAGTGCAGATATTCACAGAGGTCAAGTCAGGGTTGTAATTTTCGTTTAGCAGCGAAACATCGTAGATATTCTAATGTGTTAATGTACAACCGATTTACACTGGGAAGAAATTAGTTAAAATTTTGGCCACCAGGTGAAAATATGGCTCTGTGAATACAAGAAAAAGTATAGAAATGTTACCATACGTAATGAGTTAGGAAGGGCACGTCGACAGGAAAGATGAAACAAGTGAGAAAGCTATAACGTTGATTTTATTGTTAATCGCCACTTACACAATAGGTTCACTACGAGCACTGGAGATGTCGACGAGGCGCTCTTCGCGCCAGATTTGCACCTGATGGCCAAAACTTGAACTAACTTTTTTCCAGCGTAAATTGATTCCGCGTTAACGCATTAGCATATCTACTAGGTTTTGCTGCCACACTGGACCTCCGTGAGTAGATGCATTTTAATTATAGCCACCCGGTACAACGACAGGGAAAGTATCTGTGTAGCACTGTGGTCCCAATCTTTCTGAGAGCATTACCCCTAAGAGCAGTCAGAAATTATGTAGCACCCTCTGTTCCGCCAAGATCATTAACACGAACGCTAACTAAACTTTAGAATGAAAAGCCATTCTCTTTGAACACCTTCGTTTTTAATAGAACAAAAATAAATTATATCTAGTTCTTGTGAATGTTTAGCTATATCACGAACTAATGAATCAATGAGAAAATAAGTACCTGTTTTTATAGAATGATGAAGCATTTCTGATTGCATCGCGAGTATTACCCGACTTCTCAGGGAAGAAATCTAGATATCAACATTGTGGACAGAGATTTGTTACAAAACATGCTTCCTTTGCACCACACCTCTCTCTAGCGGCACATGTTCCTCCCATGGCTTGCACCCCCTATTTAAAATCAACCATATTAAAATGTGTGCGCTATACATAGGTCTACTGCCTGCAGGTCACTTGATTTTGAACGGCTTGCTTCTGAACTGACAGAAATTGGAAGACCTCTGGCTGCAATGCTCTGTGTTTGACCACAGCCACGAGTACAATTAATAACTTCCGGGCGGGAAGGAGCGCCTGGTCCCCGGCACGAATCCGCCCGGCGGAATTCTCTCGAGGTCCGGTGAGCCGGCCAGTCTGTGGATGGTTTTTAGGCGGTTTTCCATCTGCCTCGGCGAATGTAGGCTGGTTTCCCTTATTCCGCCTCAGTTACACAATGTCGGCGATTGCTGCGCAAACAATTTCTCCATGTACGCGTACACCACCAATACTCTACCACACAAACATAGGGGGTTACACTCGTCTGGTGTGAGACGTTCCCTGGGGGGTCCACCGGGGATAGAACCGCACAATAACCCTGGGTTCGGTGTGGGGCGGCGGAGGGGTGAAGTGGACTGCGGTAGTCGTCGTGGGGTTGTGGACCACTGGGGCTGCGGCGGGGACGGAGCCCCTCCGTCGTTTCTAGGTCCCCAGTTAACATACAATACAATACAATACTATTAAGAACAACAACACATTGTAGGTCCTACCGAAGTACAGTATTACTTACCGTAGCGTAAATTAGTTTGTTTACTGTCGCGAAGTGAATAATGAATAAGAACACTCAGCCGCGAAAGGCGGAACTCCTGAGTTCGAGGCTCTGTGCGGCACAAGGCTTTAATCGGCCAGGTAATTCTAAATCAACACACATTCCGCTGCAGAGTGAAAATCTCATTCTGAACAGTGGATTGATTTCTGATGCTTTTCGGGAGCTATCTCCGACTCGGAGGAAGCATTTCCATGAGACATTTCCACACATATCACATTTATGTCTGAATTTTTCTGTCGTTTCACAAGCTGTAACCTCCACGATTCTGAGTCACTCGCTAATGCTTAGTGTTTGAAAAACAACTGAAATCACTGGTAACTTACGTAATCAGTACTGTATTAATAGTAATGACATTTTAAAAACATTTATTTTCCTGACCACAACACAGCTGATCCCTCTTGTTTTTCTCCTTACAAAACCACATTCTACCTCTCATGAGGTAATTAACCGCAGGCTACGAACCACCAGTGTAGCATAAAACTCCACAGACGGCGGTTGCTGCCTCAGGAATGGAAGTGACGACGAATATGCCACATAGTGGTCGTTGCCGGTCGACCTCAGGGAAAAATACCCGGGCCCGTAGATGTCTCGGCGGATCGTACTTTGCTGTTCAAACCTCTGTACGCCAAGCCTCTAATACAATAGTTTACATCGAATGCTGAACCTGGACCTTAATTTTGGGGACAGTGGTTGTTTGTGTTGTTTCTTACGATGGTTTTGGCTTTCTTCTTCGGTACTGCATTGAGGTCACGTTACTTGACGGTCGGTCTCTGCAACGTTTTTGGCCATCGACTTAGCGTCGATCCTGGTTCCCAAACGCTGTGTCGTTCGCGACAGCGACGTGCCTTGTTTCTGTCAGTCCACGTCACAAAGTAGATTTACGCCAGAAATCTATATTCTGTCAATACACAACGGGGACATTAAACCAATTTCCTCATTACTGCTGTGATGATGATGCTGATGTTTAATTTGTGGGGGCTCAATTGCGCGGTCATCAACGCCCGTACCAAGTTCCAATTTTTTTCACAGTCCAATTATTTTCACAGTTAAATCAAGCCACTGTCGCGGATAATGATGATCAAATGATGAGGACAACACAAACACCCAGTCCCCAGGAAGAGACAGTCCCCAACCCGGCCGGGAATCGAACCCGGGACCCCATTCATTACTTCTCTATCGACGATTTTGGATTATACCTGTGTGCAACTGATGCAGTTTACATCGTTCCGAGAACGGCTGTTCATCATCTATCTAGAAGCATCACACGTTGCCTGATAAACAGAGAGTTTCAGATACAGTGTTCCTCCGTGTTACTTAGAAAATAGTAAGTGGAATTAATATTTATTCACATAATTAAACGTAAGAAATGCTGCTCTTTCTTTGGAGTTATGAACAAAATCTATATGTATACATGATGTCTGTGCTTCCTGACACTTACGAAAGAACAGGCACCAGATATATAATGAGGGCGTAACGGCCCAATGATTCCTTCAGTGGAGATGCACAAACATGCTCGATCTGTTGCGAGTATCAGCGACTCGTTGCGAATTAAGAGATAATGGGCGGAGCACTACAGCAGTAGTATGTGGATAAGAGGGAAATTTGGGCCGGTCAGGGATCCTGCCCGGATGGCCGAAGCAGTGTTTAGCCATACATGGTATACTACGTTATAACAATGTATGTTGCATGTCGGTCTGGCTATTTGGTATCCTGTTAAGCTTCCAAGGAAATTAATTTTTAATCTCGTTCTGTAAAGGGCAAAATAAAGGCAGCTTTCCTGTTTGAATGTTGATATAATTCTCTGAAGAAGGAAAACAAAATTTCTAACTCATGAGTGAAAAGTCTGCCTCAAGTTAAAGTATAAAACTAAGAAAAAGAGTGATTCACGCGACTACTTGCAGTTTAAAAAAACAATGGAGTCGTGGTTACTAAGACGGCCGTACGGGTTCAAATACTGACTGGAACTATTTTGAAGTTTCATCGTAGACATTATCATTAAAAAAAAAGTCATCGCCCGACACAAGTTTTCAACTTTCCCCATTGATGAAACTTCCTGGCAGATTAAAACTGTGTGCCGGACCGAGACTCGAACTCGGGACCTTTGCCTTTCGCGGACAGGTGCTCTATCAACTGAGCTGCCCAAGCACGACTCACGCCCCGTCCTCACAGCATTGCTTCTGCCTGTACCTCGTCTCCTACATTCCAAACTTTCCCCATTGATGTATTTCAGTGCCCAGTAGCAGCACTGGCATTATTTCCTGTTTATTTAGTTATTTTCCGGAGAGTTACGTTTCGTTCCTATCACGTAGCTAATGTATTTAAATCAGCTGTGTACAGAACACTAAAACAGTTGTGTACAAACCAGTTTAACTCCAATTATTACCAATTTTAGTTACGGAGCTAGAAACGATAACAATTTTAGAGGCGGATGTCACATGCTGTACGGCAAGATGCTGGAAAAAGTAATGTAAACTGGGGTCGAAATGTTGGTTTGGAGACCGCAAAAGGCGGCTTCAGCCTGCTAGTCGAAATGTGTTCTCTTCCGCCGCGCATAATGGCTCCTTTCCTTGCGGCTATTCGAGAGGTAAGTCATATGTGTATCTTTATAATGAAATAAATACCCTTAGCTGCACAGAGCCGTTGATACAAGTCAACGGGGACAGTTGAAAATGTGTGCCCCGACCGCGACTCGAACCCGGACCCGGGATCTCCTGCTTACATGGCAGACGCTGTATCCATCTGAGCCTCCGAGGACATAGAGGATAGTGCGACGGCAGGGACTTATCTCTGGCACGCCTCCCGTGAGACCCACATTCGCAACTTACTGTTCCGCACTATATTCATAGCGCCCCTGCCCATTATATTCATTACTCACGGCTTTACTGCCGATTCCCGTAAGAGTTCGGGCACTGTTTGTGCATCTGTACAGAAGAAGATGATCAAATGGCCGGTGAGCCCTATATATATATATATATATATATATATATATATATATATATATATATCCGGCCAAACTTTCAGGAAAGATTCCTCGCACACAAATAAAGAAAAGATATAATAAAGAAAAGATATATATATATATAGGGTGTTACAAAAAGGTACGGCCAAACTATCAGGAAACATTCCTCGCACACAAATAAAGAAAAGATGTTATGTGGACATGTGTCCGGAAACGCTTACTTTCCATGTTAGAGCTCATTTTATTACTTCTTCCACCTACGCTCAATGGAGCACGTTATCATGATTGCATACGGGATACCCTACCTGTGCTGCTAGAACATGTGCCTTTACAAGTACGACACAACATGAGGTTCATGCGGAATGGAGCTCCTACACATTTCAGTCGAAGTGTTCGTACGCTTCTCAACAACAGATTCGGTGACCGACGAATTGGTAGAGGCGGACCAATGCCATGGCCTCCACGCTCTCCTGACCTCAACCCTCTTGACTTTCGTTTATGGGGGCATTTGAAAGCTCTTGTCTACGCAACCCCGGTTCCAAATGTAGAGACTCTTCGTGGTCGTATTGTGGACGGCTGTGATACAATACGCCATTCTCTAGGCCTGCATCAGCGCATCAGGGATTCCATGCGATGGAGGGTGGATGCATGTATCCTCGCTAACGGAGGACATTTTGAACATTTCCTGCAACAAAGTGTTTGAAGTCACGCTGGTACGTTCTGTTGCTGTGTGTTTCCATTCCATGATTAATGTGATTTTGAAGAGAAGTAATAAAATGAGCTCTAACATGGAAAGTAAGCGTTTCCGGACACATGTCCACATAACATATTTTCTTTCTTTGTGTGTGAGGAATGTTTCCTGAAAGTTTGGCCGTACCTTTTTGTAACACCCTGTATATGAATATGGTATTTGTTCTTTCGGACATGTCCGAAATAACAGATACCATCTTCATGTGTATATGTGTGTATCTGTTGAGTTCAGATGAGTGTAATGCATGTTGTGTAGTGTGGCGTTACGTTTCTATTGCATGTTGATGATGATGAAAGAAGGGAGAGGCTGAAACTCAGTGCCGGCACGGAGAATAATTCTCTCTCGAGTACCAGCAGGCGGGTCACCAGGCTTAACGTCTCCATCCGACGAACGGATCACTATAAGGTGTCTCACATGCTCTCACTTCAGGAGGCAATGCGGAGATGTTTGAAATTTAATCTAGGATGTTGATGCAAAGTGGGGTGATCAGGAGCTTTACGTGAGCAATTCTCACCCCCTTATAAGCCATATTCTGGCAGTAAAATTCCATCCACCACCACGATTTGAACTGGTATACCTCAAAGTCGAGCTCCACCGCACAGGCGTGTGTTGGCGGCCTCACAGATCGACACTCTTTCCAGGTGTACAGTTTGAGGTCATCTTGGGTACTGGTTTCGGTGACATAAACACTATTTTTAGACATCACGATAAAAAGATGTCTGCTGGTGATAAATCACGTGATCATGTTGACGATTCCTTGGGACAATGATGACGTAACCATATTTCAGGAAATCTGTTGTTCAGGTCTTGCGTAACTTCAGTCGCAGAATGTACTGGATGACGATACTGCTTCATCAACTTACTGTTTCTATTGTCTAGACCAACAATCTCAAGAAGAGCAATTTAACTGTTGCCAACAAATGCTCGATTACATATCACGTGTCCGAATACGAGCGAATTAGTCAAATGAAATGATCGTCTTTCAAATGTTGGCGGGAATATCCCCTTCGGGGTTCGGCCACTGTATCGCAAGTGTTTTTAGTTGACGCCACTTCAGCGACTTGCGTGTCAA
Source organism: Schistocerca serialis cubense (assembly GCF_023864345.2). Classification (NCBI taxonomy): domain Eukaryota; kingdom Metazoa; phylum Arthropoda; class Insecta; order Orthoptera; family Acrididae; genus Schistocerca; species Schistocerca serialis. The sequence continues at coordinate 443,502,428 of NC_064638.1, read as the reverse complement.
TGATGATGAAGGACAAACAACATCCAGTCCCCTGCTGGCAATCGAACCCGGGCCCCCTTGCTTGGTAGGCGTGTAACTTCCCCTTAGAAAAGTTAATGAATTACTGTGCTGATAAACCTCTTACATTATTTGATTTTTAAACAGCTGAGCAGAACTGAACGTACTCAGACATTTCGCTCTTTGCCTATTCTGATCAACACTAAACTGACACACAATATTTTTAGCGCAACGCAATCTGACTTTCAAAAATCCCTACAAAAGAATGGCCCTGACTAACAATAATCTATACCTTTTATGAATCACTTACCTCACAAAAATCTTCGTTACTCGAACTACTGCAATACAGCGAGCGCCAATACTGCCAGCTAAATAAAAGATTCTAACTACTGAAGGCACTAACTACTGATAGGCATAGTTAGCAAATGAAAGATTTTGATAGAGAACAAACAATGTATTTACCTTAATAGTGTTCAAAAGTCATAATATTTATAGCAGTTCATGACATCCAGTGTTACAAATTTACTGTCTCTGATGGACACACGTCCAGATCATCCGCTCTCAAAACTCCGCCATCTCTCTCCTCACATCCACCACTGCTGGCGGCTCACCTCCAACTTCGCAACGCTACGCGCTGTTAACATCCAGCTGCCCAACACTACAATAGCAAACAACAATGCAAACCAGCCACAGACAGCACACAGCACAGTCAGTGATTTTCATATAGAGCGCTACGTGGCGTTACCAACATAAAAACCTAAACAGCCTACTTACAGGCGGTAACGCTACCGCTGCGCTACGGAGGCGGACAGCGAATTAGTATGGACAGATGAGTTCATCTCCATGGATTTCACAGCACATATCAGCGGACCACCTGCTTTGACGATCGACGTGATGTACCCATCTAGGACCATCTATGGTCAGGTAATGACTGCCAAGATGGGTCATTGTAATGCAATTTGTGAACGTAGATTCGTCTATATAATTCCTGGAAATAAGCCCTGAATGTAGTGCTTCTAGGCCCATTCGCAGAAAGTAGCTTTCCGATTAAAATAGTTCCCACGTTGCTCCATTGTCAGTGATTGGTGGTGCAAGTGAAGGTTGTGACAGTGAAGTATCAGCCACACGGATGTAAGGCTAATATTAACGACTGCAGTAACTTGCCGTAAGCTGACAAGCAGAGCGTGTATATTACAGGTGAGAGGCCGTCTGCATAACCTCACTTCTTATTGGTCTTCGTCTGCTACCGCGTCCGCAACTGGTGGTCTAGTGGCTAGCGTTGCTGTCTCTGGATCACGGGGTCCCAGGTTCGGTTCGCGGCCGGGTTGGGGATTTTCTCTCCCCGGGGTCTGTGTGTTTGTGTTGTCCTCATCATTTCATCATGATCGTTTGTGACAGTGGGTGGATTGGATTGTGAAAAAAACTGGACCACGTAAAAATTGGGACTCTGTAAGGGCGCTGATGACCGCGGAGCTGAGCGCCGCACAAACCTAACATCATCATCGTCTTATGCCGCCACGTCTTCTTAAACTACTTGTTTCTCGAGGTCGTTGCTTAGCATGTAGGCACTATTTGCCATCATGTTTTTTATTTGTTATAAAATGCTAATATACCAACGGAAAATGGTACAATTACTCCCAAAAGCACGTACGACTAAAAATGAATGATTTAAAGGGCGGATTACTGGTGTACGCATTATTGTGTTTCATAAACAAATAAATCGCTCTCCTGTAAAATTAACTCACGTACACTCATCTCTTATTTTCCTTGTGCACTTCAAATTTGTTGTTGTTGTGGTCTTCAGTTCGAAGACTGGTTCCGTGCAGATGTCCACGATAGTCTGTGTTTTGCAAGCCTTTTCATCTCTCGACAACTACAACAACCCACATCCACTTCAACCTGCTTATTGCATTCGAACCTTGCTCTTCCTCAACAGTTCTAACCCCCCCCCCCCCCCCAAACCAGTACTTCCTTCCTTTACCAAATTGACGATTCCTTGACACCTCAGCGTGTGTAATATCAGTCGATGGCTTCTTTTAATAAAAATCAGCTATAAATTTATTTTTCTTACGATTCCATCTAGTACTTCTTCATTAGTTATTAGGTCTTCCCAACCAATCTTCAGAATTCTTGTGTAGCACCAAGATTCAAAGGCTTCTGTTCCCTTCTTGCCTGAAATAGTTATCATCTTTGTTTCCCTTCCATACAAAGCTACGTTGTAGACAATTACCATAGGAAAAAAATTCCTACCATTTAAATTTACGCTCAGTGTTAACAGATTTCTCGTTTTCAGAAATGTTTTTCTTTATGCAGCAAGTCTGCATGTTACATCCTCTCTCCCTCGGTCGTCATCAGTCGTTTTGCCGCCATTATAGCAAGAGTTGTCAAGTAATTTTTATGTCTCATTTCCTAACCTAATTCCCACAGCACATTAGCCTGTATTCCACTGCCGTTGATTTACTTTTGTTTATTTTAACATGCAGCACTTTTAATTACCACGTCCTGCCTACGTACCTTTAGTTGGCATCATCCAGAGCGCGAACTTTTTCAGTTTGTGAATAAATTCATTTGCTTGTAAAGGTATGTGTGTGTATATAGGAATTGTTTCAGATAATGTGTTTTTCTTTGTAACTTAAAAGGTAATAAGTGACAAAAACATTTTTTTAGATAGATAAACTAGAGAAACGTTACCCTTTCTACGCCATTATCGAGAAAATTTATGTAGTTATTTTCCAGAGTTACACTGACGAACTATAATGTACTAATATAACATTAATTTTGATGTAATGTGTCTGACGTATTTAAACCAACTTTGTAAACATCAACTTAATTCAGATTTATATCAGTATAATTAAAGGGGAAGAAACGTTGAACATTTTAAGAGATCGACGCAACATGGGGCACATATAGTTGCTGGTATTACGATGCTGTTACAATGCCCCACACAAGGCAGGTCGAATTGCTCAAACAAACGAGGTTCGTCTACTACGGTTATTAACGTGGAATAATCATTCAACGAATATGGTGACATGTTGCTGGCGCTCGCCAAATTCCGACACGATGCCAGGGAAACAGCCGTGGCTTATGCCTATGCTTTGAGATAACTCGAGATTAAAGGCATGCAGTAAGCTATAAATCATGTTTATTCAGTTTCACCCCAGTATAACCTCAAACTATCAATACCGAACTGCTATCAACTGAGAATCGACTGGTCAAAGAAGTTGAAGGTGTTACCTCTGTAATGGAAATAAAGGAACAAGTGGGACAGGCTTTAATGTTTTGTGGTCTTGGCTGTTTTACCTACGTAGTACATCTACATCTACACCTACAGTAGCACTCTACCACGGAGAATACATTGTACCATCACCAGTGAACATTTCGTTTTCTATTGCACTCACAAATAGAGCCAGGGAAAAGCTGCCGCCTATACAGGGTGTTACAAAAAGGTACGGCCAAACTTTCAGGAAACATTCCTCACACACAAATAAAGAAAAGATGTTATGTGGACATGTGTCCGGAAACGCTTAATTTCCATGTTAGAGCTTATTTTAGTTTCGTCCACCTATGCTCAATGGAGCACGTTATCATGATTTCATACGGGATACCCTACCTGTGCTGCTAGAACATGTGCATTTACAAGTACGACACAACAAGTGGTTCATGCGCGATGGAGCTCCTACACATTTCAGTCGAAGTGTTCGTACGCTTCTCAACAACAGATTCGGTGACCGATGGATTGGTAGAGGCGGACCAATTCCACGGCCTCCACGCTCTCCTGACCTCAACCCTCTTGACTTTCATTTATGGGGGCATTTGAAAGCTCTTGTCTACGCAACCCTGGTTCCGAATGTAGAGACTCTTCGTGGTCGTATAGTGGACGGCTGTGATACAATACGCCATTCTCCAGGGCTGCAATCAGCGCATCAGGGATTCCATGCGACGGAGGGCGGATGCATGTATCCTCGCTAACGGAGGACATTTTGAACATTTCCTGTAGCAAAGTGTTTGAAATCACACTGGTACGTTCTGTTGCTGTGTGTTTCCATTCCATGATTAATGTGATTTGAAGAGAGGTAATAAAATGATCTCTAACATGGAAAGTAAGCGTTTCCGGACATATGTCCACATAACGTATTTTCTGTCTTTGTGTGTGAGGAATGTTTCCTGAAAGTTTGGCCGTACCTTTTTGTAGCACCCTGTATATGCCTTGTTAAAAGCTCTAACTTCTCTTGCCTTCAGGGTGCAGGAATAGTATCAATTTTCCTCAATTGGCACAGCTCTCGCAATGCCACGTATTGTCTCATACAGCCTGAAAAACCGAAACATGAGAGCACTGACGAATCAGTTCTTGAGAGGTACAAGATTCACTTCCCACATCTTAGTGCGGCCCTCGTGGTCCGTTCCAAAAGGGGAAAAAAGCACGTGCCGGAACGGAGGAGGTCATTACCAATGTCGTGGAGAACACTCGAGTTGATAAACTGGCGTGCATTAAAGAAAATGGGTTTCGTCGCTCTTTTTAGCGGTTCTAAGTGACGGCGGCAGCTGCAAAAGGAGCAGCGGTGGCGGACGGTAGAGGAAACGGCTCAGCCTCTGATGCATGGCAGCCGTACCGAGGGCGGTCGTTATTCCGGCTCTCTCTCTCTCTCTCTCTCTCTCTCTCTCTCTCTCTCTGACACTACACACGCATACACTCACAAGCTCGCACATTCAGGCAAGCACACGCGCCGCTAACGGTAACGCGTACACACAGGCACGAGGAGAAAACGGAAAAGGGTCACAGAAAGAAGGAGCACAGCGTAGGGATGAGGAGGATGCTTGTAAGAACGCGAGGAAAGATTCGTTGTGAGAGGGGAAGGAAGAAAAAAGAGCTGTGGCGCAGTCAGGCCGAAATTTTTCTGTTTACCCAGCTCGGAGTGTGGACGACTTCCGTCGTCAATTGATTCGAATGGTGGGTCATACTCTAGCACAGCTCTTCGCCGAGTGGGCCCAAATATTTATACGAACACAGTCTTTGACGTCTAGCGACTTTAGTCGTGACTTTCTGTGGGAAGATGCCAGTCCCGCGAGAGTGTGTCTGTATTGGCTGGAGATACGTGCCATGGCAGGATTTCAAGCGTTGCAAAATGTATTTTCGTTATTCTGAAGTAGTTCGTTCAGGCACATCGTCATCCAGACTTCTTAACTCTTCTCCACGGGGCACGGGCGTCCGTGAGTTCCAGCAGCATGTGCATCTGCGAGGCTACCCTCCGAGCGAATTAACCGCGTCAAAGGGATCGTGGTGTTGTCTGATGACTTTGTATACTGCTATTGCTTGGGTGAGATGAATGTAGCGTATGCTAACATATCTAGTAACTGCGCAGTACGGTGGTTTAGATAAGGCAACTTTGTTTTGCAATTCGGAAAGAAACGCCCGTTTGTGGAAACAAAAACTGAGATTTCACCATTCCGCAGTCAAGACACAGATGATATAACAATTCACTTATATGAGAATTTGATCTGTTAGTATCATAAAGCTGTGATAAAACACTTTCGAGGATAAACTTCGTCTGCTCGGTACGCTGGTACCGAAAACAAATTTTTACAAATGTATTTCACCCCTATCACTGCCTAGAACGTAGTACAACTTCATAATTCTTTGAACCTGGCTTCCAGGAACTGCACTAGGTAGAGAATGAAATTTAATTTTTAATATCCGTTTTAAGTTGCACCTTCTTCCACTTCTCCATTTCATGGATTAGGAATTATTGCACATCTCGGTAACACAACTGTCCCCAGGGTATCCTCAGTGCCTTCTATTGCTCCTTCCCCTCTTTGTGTAATCCAGAGCTGCCTTGGTAAGTCTGGTATTCTTTGTAAGCGATCGTTCAAATTCTGTCTATTATTTAATATTAGCCTTTTCGCTAGGCTTCACCTGCATATGTATCTCACACATAAATTGAACACATCTCCTCCTCCTCCTACTACTCTTTTGCCTATTCTTCTTAACCTGTATCCTGTCATCCTTGTTTGCATGTGTATGCCCCGCTTTACAGTGCAAAAAGCAGGTCGATACTATTCCAATTAGATGCCTGTTGTGAAGGGCAGACACATGTCAGGGGCTTGAAAACCAGATATTTGCCCCTGCCATACAGGCTGTCATTCAAACCAAGTTAATAAAGCAGACCAGTACTACTCCAACACAACATACCTGTCATTCAGGAGTATACATGTTGGTACCCAGAAAACCATTTCTTGCCTCTGACACCTAGATTGCCATGCAAAGTAGGTTAATTTGGCATGCCAATGCTTTTCCCACTAACACACTTGTAATGCAGGGCAGCCTGTATGCCTGTGTCAGGAGAAAACACGTTTGCTCCTGTATCTCTGACAATATTCGAACTAGGAGGTTATAAATACCACAGTGGTGATTCTCATGAAGCCCACTGTTTCTGTGCCAAATTTGGTTGTAAACGGTCCAGGGGTTTGTGATGAGATCCTGGAATTGCTTTATATATGCCATATGATAGATTTCACTGTGTGCTGATTCTATAGTTAATTCTTACTTAATATCTTCATTTGTATGCTGTCCATCCTCGCATCCTTTAATGTTCCTTGAGAGTTTAATTTGTATTGCTTGTGTTTTACTTAGTGGATTATAAGCTGGCATCCAGGCATCAGTGCAATAAATCAATGTGTATAACGCCATTACTTTGTAACCTTTCAATATTACTTATTTGCTAAATTCATTTTTAAAAGTTCATTTAATGGTCCCAAACAGAGCTTGAAAAGCGACAGTTTTTTTTCAATGGTCTTGTCATTATATGAATTTACATCACAGTCAAGATATTTAAAATTCGATGATTCCTCTAAAATGTGGATCCTTTCCTATAAATGCGGTAATTTTCGTTCTAGTAACTGACATTTTAAAATTGTATAACTTACACAGATTATTAAAAATTGCATTGATATATATATATATATATATATATATATATATATATATATATATATATATATATATATATATATGGGATGGTTACTATCGATAGGCCAGCTATGGGAAATGTATTATAAAATCCTCGAATATTGTACACTCCTGGAAATTGAAATAAAAACACCGTGAATTCATTGTCCCAGGAAGGGGAAACTTTATTGACACATTCCTGGGGTCAGATACATCACATGATCACACTGACAGAACCACAGGCACATAGACACAGGCAACAGAGCATGCACAATGTCGGCACTAGTACAGTGTATATCCACCTTTCGCACCAATGCAGGCTGCTATTCTCCCATGGAGACGATCGTAGAGATGCTGGATGTAGTCCTGTGGAACGGCTTGCCATGCCATTTCCACCTGGCGCCTCAGTTGGACCAGCGTTCGTGCTGGACGTGCAGACCGCGTGAGACGACGCTTCATCCAGTCCCAAACATGCTCAATGGGGGACAGATCCGGAGATCTTGCTGGCCAGGGTAGTTGACTTACACCTTCTAGAGCACGTTGGGTGGCACGGGATACATGCGGACGTGCATTGTCCTGTTGGAACAGCAAGTTCCCTTGCCGGTCTAGGAATGGTAGAACGATGGGTTCGATGACGGTTTGGATGTACCGTGCACTATTCAGTGTCCCCTCGACGATCACCAGTGGTGTACGCCCAGTGTAGGAGATCGCTCCCCACACCATGATGCCGGGTGTTGGCCCTGTGTGCCTCGGTCGTATGCAGTCCTGATTGTGGCGCTCACCTTCACGGCGCAAAACACGCATACGACCATCATTGGCACCAAGGCAGAAGCGACTCTCATCGCTGAAGACGACACGTCTCCATTCGTCCCTCCATTCACGCCTGTCGCGACACCACTGGAGGCGGGCTGCACGATGTTGGGGCGTGAGCGGAAGACGGCCTAACGGTGTGCGGGACCGTAGCCCAGCTTCATGGAGACGGTTGCGAATGGTCCTCGCCGATACCCCAGGAGCAACAGTGTCCCTAATTTGCTGGGAAGTGGCGGTGCGGTCCCCTACGGCACTGCGTAGGATCCTACGGTCTTGGCGTGCATCCGTGCGTCGCTGCGGTCCGGTCCCAGGTCGACGGGCACGTGCACCTTCCGCCGACCACTGGCGACAACATCGATGTACTGTGGAGACCTCACGCCCCACGTGTTGAGCAATTCGGCGGTACGTCCACCCGGCCTCCCGCATGCCCACTATACGCCCTCGCCCAAAGTCCGTCAACTGCACATACGGTTCACGTCCACGCTGTCGCGGCATGCTACCAGTGTTAAAGACTGCGATGGAGCTCCGTATGCCACGGCAAACTGGCTGACACTGACGGCGGCGGTGCACAAATGCTGCGCAGCTAGCGCCATTCGACGGCCAACACCGCGGTTCCTGGTGTGTCCGCTGTGCCGTGCGTGTGATCATTGCTTGTACAGCCCGCTCGCAGTGTCCGGAGCAAGTATGGTGGGTCTGACACACCGGTGTCAATGTGTTCTTTTTTCCATTTCCAGGAGTGTAATAAATGTTTTATTTTCAGTGTTACTTGAACATTAGCTTTCACTGTAGTGGGCAAAGAAGTAATAAATAGTCACTGTTAATGAAGTATTTGAAAAGCAAAAGCGCGTGTCATCGGCCCGATCAGATGGACTAGCCAGGCCAGGCAGTTTCCGTAAATGGGTTGCGAACTAATAGCTGTTAAATACTGCACACATTTAAATAACCGTCAATAAATTTTCATTTTATATTTTTATTTTATTTGTAGGAGCTTTTGTTGACATCCGAAACCGAATAACATCTATTCGAAACCAAGGAGGATAAAAGCAGAAATTTCGCATTCAGAAGTAAACAAAGAACACTTTTCAACATACATTTTTAGAAAACGTAGAATGAAAGCTCTTACTTAGGCCTAATATTAGTCAAAATTCCTTACGGTTATTTCAGAACAACCCGCGCTGCATCGATGTCCATAGCACGTAAATTTTCCTGCGTATGTTACAAAATGGTGACAACTGCCCGTACTTCCCAACGAAGGCTGCACAAATTTAATAGCTATTACTATATCACTACGACTAGATAATTATAAGAACGTAGCCCAAATCCTGTTTTATTTTTTTCTGCTCTTTATCTTAGTGGGACGACTCACTAACCTTTCGCAATACGGTGTACACTTATTGATAGCTAGAATGCGCTTATTGTTAATATCCACAGAGAAATAGCGCCAACCCATCGGTAGAGTCGGCCCACAGACAACAATCTTACCCTGCTCTGTTTCACGCTTGCTATGTTCTGATGATTGCTTTCCTTTTTTGCAGGTATGTCTCATTTAGACTCAGGCCGGCTGCCGTTGCTTAATACGGAAAAATCGAAAACTTCTGGGACCAATCTGTGATGGTAGCCACGGTCGCGTCATGGCCAGAGGAAGGTAAGTGCTATAGTTCAATTCACATGTTCGCCAATGACCGTATTTGTTCAGTCAGTTGCCCAGATAACACTGCACTAGAGAACACGTGAGGATCACCGATTCTGCCAAATAAAAGCTGTTTCTTACATAGAATACATGATAGTATTGTTTCCTGTTTAAAATAATGGAAACATATGAATATTACGAAATAGGAAAATGAAGCTAACGCAGAAATCATAGAGGGAACACCTTCCAAAAGACATGCTGTAGTTATACGGAAGGATCGTTGTCAGTCATCTGAAACTTACTCGTTTACCTGTAATACTTGAAAATATTGTTTCATTTAGGAAATTTCCCGCAATTGCTGTAAAACTGTAATTTGGCAAGTCACACAAACAAAAATATGATAAACTCTAAAAGCCGATATAACATTAGTTCTTCACTCGGATGAACAGAAAGATATACGAAAAATTATGGAAAGGCCAAATAACATCTTAAAAGGTCACGAAATACTGTGACATTCAATACGTCGTTCAAGGAAAGATCTCAAAAACTGCAATTTAGAAATAGCAAAAGACAATTGAACATATAAGGAGGCACAGGTGCGTTCCAACGTATGTGACGGTCGACAACTTGGAGAGCAGTTGTAAAACTTCATTTTTTAGAAAGTGAAAATGACATAAACAACAAATCACATGAAAATCAAACGGTCTATGGCCTTTTGGACGTCCCATCTCCAGCCAAATTTCCACCTGCAGGTCGTTGCATAATGGAGGCTTTCGACTCCTGAGTTATTTATAGGGAAATTTAATACGACTGGTCATGCAATATGGCACTTTGTTAAGTCGGTCCTAATGCTGGAGGAAATATACTTCGCGCTTTCTGCAGGTAGACGGAGATAGACCTCGGTAACATTCAAATAGTATGATTGAGCCTGCCATAGGAGGTTCTGTGCTGTCAGTCACGTTCTCCTTAAATCACACTTGAACACATGGTAAATCGGCCTCGCACTATTCAGCCTAACTTGCGATAAAAATTAGCTGGTGTATGGCCATGGAGATAAAGGTATTCCGCCAGGTTTCTGTTATAACTTCCTTTGCACGCTTTGCGGTTCTTTAGTGGGTACAGGAGCGAGGGACGGATGTCCATGAACAAAAAATCCGGATTTAAATTTATTCTACCTCTAACATCAAACAGTAAGACTAATACATAACTTTGTTGCCGTAGCTGCAGTGTCAGTTGCGAACAGTACATCTGAATCTAGCAATATATATCTCACTCTTCAGTACAATATCGGTCCAGAAGCCGTCGACAGCAGACCACTATGAATATCTGTAAATGATATTCAGCAGCCAAGCACACAAAATGGGAACTGTGCATGAACGTTCAAGCGTATGTACACCTTGCACTGGAGCTCCGTAGTTGGGCAGCGATGTAATCGTTCGTGGCAGCGCCCTAGTGCAGCGGTGGCGGCTGTAGGAAACACGGCGCCGTTTCTTGCGGATCGCAGACTTGAAAGCGTGGCAGGCCGGATAGCGGCGGGTACAGCAGTTACATAGACATACTTGCCGTAAGTTATATGCTTTGTAAAAATAACAGCAGAACTCAATAATTAAAGGATGGCTATTAAAAGAAATGACAACTTACTTCTAACTGTCGATCTAACAGTGTGCAGCTGCCCTTAAATAAGTTACAGTCGAATTGTGCAAAAGACAATCCAAACGCGACATTAATGTCTACATACTGGATGTTACAGGTATAAGTGCAGGTTTTTTTAATGGCGAGGACAGTGTACTGAACAACATTACGTCAGTGTTTACTTCATTTGCAAACTATAGTATATCTATGAGGATTAGTTTAGTTTTAGGTTGATTACTACTTACCAGCATGTGTGGATAGAGAAAGCCCACAGTGCTTATTTTCCCCTGGGAAACAGGTCATGTGTTGAGCTGTGAACATGTGGACGCAAAACGGTTATTCTATGCCGACAGGCCTAGTCCACTTAGAGCTGTAGTTCCAACAACACATTGAACATCAGGTAGTAAATTGTATGATGTGTTTATGTGAAGACTGTTAAACGCAGAGGGGAAAAATCTAACATCCGGTAGCGGGTACATACACTCCTGGAAATGGAAAAAAGAACACATTGACACCGGTGTGTCAGACCCACCATACTTGCTCTGGACACTGCGAGAGCGCTGTACAAGCAATGATCACACGCACGGCACAGCGGACACAGCAGGAACCGCGGTGTTGGCCGTCGAATGGTGCTAGCTGCGCAGCATTTGTGCACCGCCGCCGTCAGTGTCAGCCAGTTTGCCGTGGCATACGGAGCTCCATCGCAGTCTTTAACACTGGTAGCATGCCGCGACAGCGTGGACGTGAACCGTATGTGCAGTTGACGGACTTTGGGCGAGGGCGTATAGTGGGCATGCGGGAGGCCGGGTGGACGTACCGCCGAATTGCTCAACACGTGGGGCGTGAGGTCTCCACAGTACATCGATGTTGTCGCCAGTGGTCGGCGGAAGGTGCACGTGCCCGTCGACCTGGGACCGGACCGCAGCGACGCACGGATGCACGCCAAGACCGTAGGATCCTACGCAGTGCCGTAGGGGACCGCACCGCCACTTCCCAGCAAATTAGGGACACTGTTGCTCCTGGGGTATCGGCGAGGACCATTCGCAACCGTCTCCATGAAGCTGGGCTACGGTCCCGCACACCGTTAGGCCGTCTTCCGCTCACGCCCCAACATCGTGCAGCCCGCCTCCAGTGGTGTCGCGACAGGCGTGAATGGAGGGACGAATGGAGACGTGTCGTCTTCAGCGATGAGAGTCGCTTCTGCCTTGGTGCCAATGATGGTCGTATGCGTGTTTGGCGCCGTGCAGGTGAGCGCCACAATCAGGACTGCATACGACCGAGGCACACAGGGCCAACACCCGGCATCATGGTGTGGGGAGCGATCTCCTACACTGGGCGTACACCACTGGTGATCGTCGAGGGGACACTGAATAGTGCACGGTACATCCAAACCGTCATCGAACCCATCGTTCTACCATTCCTAGACCGGCAAGGGAACTTGCTGTTCCAACAGGACAATGCACGTCCGCATGTATCCCGTGCCACCCAACGTGCTCTAGAAGGTGTAAGTCAACTACCCTGGCCAGCAAGATCTCCGGATCTGTCCCCCATTGAGCATGTTTGGGACTGGATGAAGCGTCGTCTCACGCGGTCTGCACGTCCAGCACGAACGCTGGTCCAACTGAGGCGCCAGGTGGAAATGGCATGGCAAGCCGTTCCACAGGACTACATCCAGCATCCCTACGATCGTCTCCATGGGAGAATAGCAGCCTGCATTGGTGCGAAAGGTGGATATACACTGTACTAGTGCCGACATTGTGCATGCTCTGTTGCCTGTGTCTATGTGCCTGTGGTTCTGTCAGTGTGATCATGTGATGTATCTGACCCCAGGAATGTGTCAATAAAGTTTCCCCTTCCTGGGACAATGAATTCATGGTGTTCTTATTTCAATTTCCGGGAGTGTATTTAAGTATCAATGACCACATTATCCGTATTTATACCCCTAATACGCAGATTAGTTCATCGATAATGTTACTATCAATTTATCTTCGTGAATAGCGAAAAAAATGGTTCAAATGGTTCTGAGCACTATGGGACTTAACATCTATGGTCATCAGTCCCCTAGAACTTAGAACGACTTAAACCTAACTAACCTAAGGACATCACACAACACCCAGCCATCACGAGGCAGAGAAAATCCCTGACCCCGCCGGGAATCGAACCCGGGAACCCGGGCGTGGGAAGCGAGAACGCTACCGCACGACCACGAGATGCGGACAATGGCAAGTTTACACGAGTTGATAGATTGAAATATTTTCTGGCGGTTGTAAATACTTTCAGTAAAAGAACTAGATTTTAACGATTTTGTCCGCTTGTTACTGATTCACATGTGGCAGAACAGGGGAAGGTAACAAAAGGCTGCAATGTATAGTGTACAAGAAATACAGCTCGGGCAAAATAAAACTGTCCCGACACATATATTATGCACCTTAAGATACGCAACCCAACTCACATTATCTGCACCCAAGATGGATCCCCACCATCGTTTACCCCCGTCCTACAGCGCCGTCTGCACATACCTTGAGCAACCTGGGCTGGACAGAGAGCAGATCTGCCCACTAAGTCCAGACCGTAGAGAGGCCGTCACGCGCTCAATATCTATTGAAAATATTGACTCTCGCTCAGTATACTGCATGGTGTAAGGATAGTATCACACTATAAACTGCAGTTCCTGCCGACAGCGAATAATATTAACATCCCTCGGAAAAAAAATTTCTTCAAAGTTCTGAAAAAAGGAACTAACAGAAGATCATTGACTGCGGATGTGTTGCAGGATATACAGGGTGTTGCAAAAAGTTACGGCCAAACTTTCAGGAAACATTCCTCACACACAAAGACAGAAAATATGTTATATGGACATGTGTCCGGAAACGCTTACTTTCCATGTTAGAGCTCATTTTATTACTTCTCTTCAAATCACATTAATCATCGAATGGAAACACACAGCAACAGAACGTACCAGCGTGACTTCAAACACTTTGTTACAGGAAATGTTCAAAATGTCCTCCGTTAGCGAGGATACACGCATCCACCCTCCGTCGCATGGAATCCCTGATGCGCTGATGCAGCCCTGGAGAATGGCGTATTGTATCACAGCCGTCCACAATACGAGCACGAAGAGTCTCTACATTTGGTACCGGGGTTGCGTAGACAAGAGCTTTCAAATGCTCCCATAAATGAAAGTCAAGAGGGTTGAGGTCAGGAGAGCGTGGAGGCCATGGAATTGGTCCGCCTCTACCAATCCATCGGTCACCGAATCTGTTGTTGAGAAGCGTACGAACACTTCGACTGAAATGTGCAGGAGCTCCATCGTGCATGAACCACATGTTGTGTCGTACTTGTAAAGGCACATGTTCTAGCAGCACAGGTAGAGTATCCCGTATGAAATCATGATAACGTGCTCCATTGAGCGTAGGTGGAAGAAATAATAAAATGAGCTCTAACATGGAAAGTAAGCGTTTCCGGACACATGTCCACATAACATCTTTTCTTTATTTGTGTGCGAGGAATGTTTCCTGAAAGTTTGGCCGTACCTTTTTGTAACACCCTGTGTATGTTAAAGCACCATGCAGTACTTGGAAAAACGAAATTCCTGATTGTTCAGAAACGTAAGATACCTCGTTGTCCACAAACGGGAGATCTTGGTGTCATGGTAGTAAGCAGAAATGTTTACTTTACCTGTAACGCTTTCAGAATTGGCAAGTATGATCATATCCATAGTCCAGTAAGCATACTTCTTTTTTTCCATTGCGATGCGATAGTTGTCACACCACAGACATAAGACCACAAAATATTTCACTCAGTAATCAGTTTATAACTGTTTTGTTTCGTTTGCAACAGTTGTTAAACTAGAAAAAGACATAGCAAACAGCTCACGTACACGATAGGCTACACAGTTCACTTGTTCAATTCGTCATTAGTTGTTATTGTAGTTTTAGAATGGAGGCTGCTGGCCACGCGGAGTGGCCGAGTCGTTTGAGGTGCCATGTCACGGACTGCGCGGCCCCTCCCGCCGGAGGTTCGAGTCCTTCCTCGGGCATGGGTGTACGTCCTGTTCTTAGCATAAGTTAGTTTAAGTTAGTTTCAGTAATGTGTAAGACTAGGGACTGATGACCTCAGCAGTTTGGTCTCATAGGACTTCACACACATTTAAACATTTTCATTTCTTGGAGGCTGCTGTGAAAGAGCCACTAGTCAACTGAAAAAAAAGTTGCTGGTGATTTGCAGACTTATATCGTTCGTTCTGCATCATTTCCTGATGTTTTGTGAGGTAGGCAAGTCAGTCGCTATACGTAAGTTTCTCATCGTCGAGCGGTGACATGTGTGCTATGAAGGCTGAGATGTAACTGATGCGTCCCTGGATCAAAAATGGTTCAATTGGCTCTGAGCACCATGGGACTTAACATCTGAGGTCATCAGTCTCCTAGAACTTAGAACTACTTAAACCTAACTAAACTAAGGACGTCACACACATCCATTCCGGACTCAAGCGCCTAGAGCCGCTCGGCCACCGCGGCCGGCTGCGTACCTGGTATCAACATTACACAACAATATTCTGCCATTTTTGGTCTCGCAATATTATTGAGCAATGAATATTGAGAGTGTGAATGCTCCTTAGGATGCGTCGCCGGTGCCGCCTCATCGCGAAATCCTGTGCTTAGTGATCGGTGATTTGTCACTGCTGGCCAGTGGCTAAAGGAGCGGGTTTGTCGCTTTCAGAGCTACATTTCTGGACAGTGTGTAATTCTGGTGAAGCCGGCCGGTCTGGGCGTGCGGTTCTAGGCGCTGTAGTCCGGACCTGCGTGACCGCTACGGTCGCAGGTTCGAATCCTGCCTCGGGCATGGATGTGTGTGATGTCCTTAGGTTAGTTAGATTTAAGTAGTTCTAAGTTCTAGGGGACTGATGAACACAGATATTAAGTCCCATAGTGCTCAGAGCCATTTGAAGCCAATTCTGGTGGAGGGTGAACTAAGCATAGCTATCGACAGATTAGGTTCCCGTGGTCTGAAAGAGTATTTTCATCTACGCGCTGTTTAGTTCGTAGGCAAGCTGAGAACGAACTAGGGCACCCGGGAAATGTAGGAAGATGCATCCGATTTCAGAATATTATATGACTATGGAAAAAGATTGAAAATTGTGGTGAATTTTGTCTTACGCGTTTTCAAAAGAACCATTTGATTACACAAGTTTGTTTTTCTTGCACAAATAAAAAACTATGACGTACTGTTACACTCAGGATCAGTGTTTTTTGTTACGTTTCATGAAGGTTCAATTTTTTTTCCAGCGGATGTATAACAAACAAGCAGACGGTAGTGATACTTTTGCTATACTTCTGCTTATATGTCTTTAGCTGCTGCATCCGCTGTTGCTCCTGCTACGTGGCGTCGAGGTGCACGCAGTGTTGTGGCAAGAAGAGGTAAACACACGCAAGGTACGCGGGAGAGCTCCTGTGAAGTTTCGGTTGTAGGACACGAGGTAGTGCTGGATGTAGAGCTGTGAGGACGGGTCTTTGGTCGTGCTTGGATAGCTTAGACGGTAAGGCACTTGCTCCCGAAAGACGAATGTCCCAGATTCATTTTCCAGTCCGGCACACAGATTTAATCTGTCAACAAGTTTCATGTCAATGAGCATTTTGCTGCAGCAGGAAAACTCGTTCTGCACATGGATTCTTCCACAGACCGCTATAACGAATCACACGAGATCAGGTGATTGTGGAGAGTACTTGGGCCTTGCGATGTCCGTACGCCTCTTAGAGTGAATCTTTCGCTGCAGCGCCATACTCTCGACATGTATTACGCCGTACAGCTGCATATGCATTGCACCTCTTGTAAAGTAGAACACAAAATTCCTTTTGTTGCTGTGTTATCCTCTCACATTGGATAACTGCGACGGGAAGACCACTGCCGGCAACCATATGAATTGAAAACTTACAAGTAGTGGCAAGGTACAGCTTTACCTGCGATACTTCAAAATTTACTCTCATTCTCTGTGCAAGGTGTAGTTTTCTAAAACTGAATGAGTTTCTTTCCTGTGTAATAAGCCGTTTTAGTGTATGTATTCGTGCATTCCTTCTGAGAGTACACCGACTCATTCTTCGTCCCAGAAGGCCACACAAAAGAAACCAAACAGGAAAAGAAAATATTTCCTAGCTCGTCGGAAGTAATAGCTACTACACGCTCTTGCAGGTAACGTATATCATGATGGAGTGATGAAAGTATCCTGGTTGCTGGAGTTTCAAGTCTCCTCGGTAATGGTAGACCTTAACGCCCGTCTCGTTCGCAGTGTGTAATATGGCTCTCAAGATGGATGTGACAGGAAATATTGTGTGTTCAAATGAGGCATTCTTTGTACTAACTGTGTAATGAGGTATCTGTATGCGACTTCGTGTTGGAGTGCTTGCCGTGAGCCGTGTCGTGCTTCGGTTTCGGCACTCAGACCCAGCGAGGTCACTTCATCTACTTTCCATAGACGCTTACGAAAACAGCACGCGAACAGTCAATCAGCTTCGTCGTTTCCGAAACGCTCGTCCCCAAGCTCCGAGCTATAACAGTCTACCCTTTGATAAAGTCGCTTAATTCAATGAATTTCCCCATCTACGACCCGTATCGTAGCTGAAATCAATTTCTGTTTGTCTCTGTTCCGCTTACATATTTTTCTTACCAAGTCCGTGCTTGCAACGACACCAGGCGCCTCTCAATCTCGTGATGGACAGTCATAACGTTTTGGCTAGTCGCTGAATATCGCTGTATATTATTTGTTATAGATAGAGGGCAGCCGTCCGCGGTGGCCGAGCGGTTCTAGGCGCTTCAGTCCCGAACCGCGCGACTACTACTGTCGCAGGTCCTAATCCTGCCTCGGGCATGGATGTGTGTAGTGTCCTTAGGTTAGTTAGGTTTAAGTAGTTCTAAGTTCTAGGGGACTGATGACCTGAAATGTTAAGTCCCATAGTGCTCAGAGCCATAAAGGGCACAGCAACCAATCACTGCAGAGAAGTGGTAAGACTTCGGACAGGAACCAGGTCAATGCCATGAGGGGCATGGCGTAAGTGCTAGCAACTGCGAAACGTACTAGGTCATTGTGCAAGTAGCTGACCATGGTGGGCCACCACCCGTCCACGAGAACCGAATTTTTGTGGAAGTGATTTTACTGGATATTACATGTTTTCCCGAAAGCTAAACCGTGCTGTTAAAAAGCTTTCCATTTATTCATCTTACAGTTTCAGTAGTTCTCAAATCGCGAAATGAAAGTGGAGGGTGAGACGCAAGGGGAAGTTGAAGAGGAAGAAATGGAAAAGGAATACGGAGAAGGGAAAGGATATGGTAGACAGAGGAGTGCGAGAAGTTACGGAAAGAGGAAATAAATGACAATAGTGATGTGACTAACGGGACGGACGGATACATGAGGAGGAAAGAGTGAAGAAGGAGAAAAAGCAGTGGTAAGCGAAGTGAGAAAGTTGTAAAAAGGGAGAGGGAAATTGATGATGGAAGAGGAATAGAAACCTTAGAAGAGTGTAGGACCAGAAAAAGACGGAACTGCAGAGAAAATATGCATGTATGATAATAACATCAAATTGTACGTGGGGCATTATGTCTACCAGTGTGGATGATAAATACCACTTGAGGTGAGTGGCACTGCTGTCAGCGTAATGTCACAGTCAGTATCTTGTCTTATTCGTTCCGTGTTTTCCATCAATGATTTCTACAGGAAAATCATGGTATATAAAACTTCCCAAAGTTTTCCTTCTATTAATTTTAAAGATGTATAATACACTACTGGCTATTAAAATGGCTACACCATGAAGATGACGTGCTACAGACGCGAAATTTAACCGACAGGAAGAAGATGCTGTGCTAAGCAAATGATTAGCTTTTCAGAGCGCTCACACAAGGTTGGCGCCGGTGGCGACACCTACAACGTGCTGACATGGGGAAGGTTTCAAACCGATTTCTCATACACAAACAGCACTTGACCGGCTTTGCCTGGTGAAACTATGTTGTGATGCCTCGTGTAAGGAGGAGAAATGCGTACCATCACGTCTCCGACTTTGATAAAGGTCGAATTGTAGCCTATCGCAATTGCGGTTTATCGTATCGCGACATTGCTGCTCACGTTGGTCGAGATCCAATGACTGTTAGCAGAATATGGAACTGGTGGGTTCAGGAGGGTAATACGGAACGCCGTGCTGGATCCAAACGGCCTCGTATCACTAGCAGTCGAGATGACAGGCATCTTATCCGCATAGCTGTAACGTATCGTGCAGCCACGTCTCGATCCCTGAGTCATCAGATGGGGACGTTTGCAAGACAACAACCATCTGCACGACAGTTCGACGATGTTTGGAGCAGCATGGACTATCAGCTCGGAGACCATGGCTGCGGTTACCCTCGACGCTGCATCACAGACAGGAGCGCCTGCGATAGTGTACTCAGCGACGAACTTGGGTGCACGAATGGAAAACGGGACGTTACATTTCTGGTGTGTTACGACCCGTGGCTCCACCCTTCATTCGATCACTGTGAAACCCTACATTTCAGCAGGATAATGCATGACCGCATGTTGCAGGTCCTGTACGGGCATTTCTGGATACAGAAAATGTTCGACTGCTGCCCTGGCCAGCACATTCTCCAGATCTCTCAGCTATTGAAAACGTCTGGTCAATGGTGACACAGCATCTGGGTCGTCACAATATGCCAGTCATTACTCTTGATGAACTGTAGTATCGTGTTGAAGCTGGATGGGCATCTGTACCTGTACACGCCATGCAAGCAGTTTGACTCAATGCCCAGGCATATGAAGGCCGTTATTTCGGCCAGAGGTGGTTGTTCTGGGTACTGATTTTTCAGGATCTATGCATCCAAATTGCGTGAAAATGTAATCACATGTCAATTCTATTATAATATATTTGTCCAGTGAATACCCGTTTATCATCTGCATTTCTTCTTGGTGTTCAATTTTAATGTCCAGTAGTGTACTAGAACAAACTTCCACATATTTTTTATAGATTTCATTCTCTTTTCATCAGAAGATAAGGCATCTTGCATTAAGCATTAGGGATTTCCCACAGACAATTACTTGCAAATTCAAGCAAGTAGCAAGCCCTTTCGGTTGCAGACATGGTTACGTAGCAATGGAAGGGTGTCGTGACACTTGCCTGCAGAGGGAACACGCCTGCCTGTTCCGGTCAGCGCAGTCGAAAGCAGGCGAGAACACTGCCAAGTCGGACCGCAAGAGATATGAGATCCGTCGTCTGCAAAGGTCGCGTCTGATGGCGTGTGAAAGAGCCGGCGAATTCTGAGGGCGATGCGCCGGCCCGATAGGGGACTGCAGCGGACTTGGCAAGTGGAGACGGAGGGGGTGGCGGCAGCGGCAGCTGTGGCGGCGGCGTCGCCGCGGCTCCCGGCGGACTTGGCCAGAGGGATGCAAACTTGGCGGCTACTTGGCGCAAGATAAACAGGGAGCGGCCCGCGCGGCTGGCAGCTGCTCCCCCAGGGCGACCGCACCTGCAGCCACTTCCGGGCTGCCGAACATCGACGTCGCTGCCCAATGTGAGCCGCTATGACACTGTTACATTTGCACGGTGGTACGAAGAAATTGTAACTTTCTTTTAAAAAATTTTTTGTTGCCAAATTTATTCTTGCCAATGAATATGAAATACGTGATGTTTGTGTCATGCAAGTTTCCTGTTGATGTGTTGTTGAGCAAAGGACTTAATCTGCAAAATCAATATGCAGTTTTCATAAAGAAATCAATCCGTCTGAAATTTACTCAGTCTCGTGAGCACCGAGTTCCATGGCCACGCAAAAAAAAAAAAAAAAAAAAAAAAAAAAAAAAAAAAAAAAAAAAAAAAAACTGACAAAATTCTCTGTGGAAACAAACAATAAAGTAAATTTTCCTTAGCTCTAGAATCGCAACGGATGTAATCTTGGTATTCTGTTCTCTCCACAGTAGGTATAGAAAATATTCAATCTTGGCACGGCTTAGTGCAATACCGGCCGAAAAATAACTTCATACAAGTAATATCAGTACATTGGGTGATAAATGAATGACCTTCCAAATATTCATAGACGTCGACGTCGACGTCGATATCCTGCAGGATTTTAGAACACATATTGTGTTCGATCATTATGAATTACCTCGAAGGAAACGGTCTATTGACACACAGTCAACTTGGGTTTAGAAAACATCGTTCCTGTGAAACACAACTAGCTCTTTATTCACATGAAGTGTTGAGTGCTATTGACAAGGGATTTCAGACCGATTCCGTATTCCTGGATTTCCGGAAGGCTTTAGACACTGTACCACACAAGCGGCTCGTAGTAGAATTGTGTGCTTATGGAATATCGTCTCAGTTATGTGACTGGATTTGCGATTTCCTGTCAGAGAGGTCACAGTTCGTAGTAATTGACGGAAAGTCATCGAGTAAAACAATAGTGATTTCAGGCGTTCCCCAAGGTAGTGTTATAGGCCCTTTGCTGTTCCTTATCTATATAAACAATTTGGAAGACAATCTCAGCAGCCTTCTTCGGTTGATTGCAGATGACGCTGTCGTTTATCGACTAATAAAGTCATCAGAAGATCAAAACAAACTACAAAACGATTTAGAAAAAATATCTGAATGGTGCGAAAAGTGGCAGTTGACCCTAAATAACGAAAAGTGTGAGGTCACCCACATGAGTGCCAAAAGGAACTCGTTAAACTTCGGTTACACGATAAATCAGTCTAATCTAAAAGCCGTAAATCCAACTAAATGCCTAGGTATTACAATTACGAACAACTTAAATTGGAAGGAACACACAGAAAATGTTGTGGGGAAGGCTAACCAAAGGCTGCGTTTTATTGGCAAAACACTTAGAAAACGTAACAGACCTGCTAAGGAGATTGCCTACACTACGCTCGTCCGTCCTCTTTTAGAATACTGCTGCGCGGTGTGGGGTCCTTACAGGGTAGGACAGACGAAGTACATCGAAAAAGTTCAGAGAAAGAAAGCACGTTTTGTATTATCGCGAAATATGGGAGAGATTGTCACAAAAATGATAGAGGATTTGGGCTGGAAATCATTAAAAGTAAGGCGTTTTTCATTGCGAAGGAATCTTCTCACGAAATTCCAATCACCAACTTTCTTCTCCGAATGCGAAAATATTTTCTTGATACCGATCTACATAGATCGGAACGATCACTGCGATAAAATAAGGGAAATCAGAACTCGCACAGAAAGATATAGGTGTTCATTCTTTGCACGCGCTATGAGAGATTGGAATAATAGAGAAATGTGGACGTGGTTCGATGAACCCTCTTCCAGGCACTTAAATGTGATTTGCACAGTATCCATGTAGATGTAGATGTAGAAAATAATCGATATTGGCTCTATGCTGTGCAATGCTGCTCGCATTGAAACTGTATTGACTCATTTCTGATACCGGCACATTAATATTTTTCTGAATCTGATTGAAATATCATTTTTTTAAATATTCATTGGGCTCAAATAAATACTACATGGAAGACGATGAGGTACAGATACGGTGATATCCTAAGACCAAATGCTTCAGTTTGAAAATTGCATACAAAGTAAAGTTTCTCCTTCACAAAATCTGATATGAAAAATTTTACATTAACCACAAAATCAGAGCAGTTCTCAAGTGTTCTACAAATCTCACTTACTGTTGTAATTAAAAACAGTTGGATCGTTACATGACAAACAGTCTGACATCGTTTCACAAAATAGATTCCACAATTTAACTTCTCTGTATTAGGATCACAAAACACACAAAGTAATACAAATCTGACATACCTAATCAACCTATACATTAAATCTGGTGAAAAACCCTTGGTTCCTACATTCAAGACTCAACACTGTAAAAATTATCGGAAGCCACATTGCGTTGCTGCTTACTTGAAACTAAATATACAAAATTTCATTACCTCACAAATTTCTTCCAGTTGCTTTACCTTCGCGTTACAGTATAAATTCATTACTCTTCTGTAATTGCCATGGGCAGTGGTCAGTATTTTTTGACGATCGGTATCACTGCAATTGGTGACGGTCTTACAGCCTCACAAATTAATAACACACTCTACACTTTTATGGAAGCAACTACTACGTAGCATTTACTGGCTCTGTGTGAGTATAAACAATATCATTCGTCCATAGACCTGCAACTAAATTCTCCCCTACAGGCACTAGGTTTAAGTCTTGCATCCTTCATGTGACAGAGTGCAACGGCAACTGCTACTGCGCTCCGCGCGCCCCTACTTACAACTGATTCTGCCACTCAGGCAACATCTTTGGTTCAGTGGTGTCAAAACCACAATCTCTTCCGCATATGACAATCGTTTCAGGTCATTATATTACAAAATCTGGCACCACGTACAAGTGGACCCCTCACAATATCTCAATTAACGTTTTGAGTCTTGCTGACAACGATGTTGGTTGGTCAAGGGTCATTCCAATAAATTAGCAGCATCTTTGTTGAAAGAACCATCATGCTATCCGCTACAAGAGACGCCCACTGTTTCTTCACTAGCTAAAAAGCTAAAAATTGGTTGTTAATGCTTGTGTGGGAAGACCTATCGCCGCATAACCGGGACTTTTTGAAGACTTGAGCTACCTATGGAACAAATTTGGTGCTTAACATTCTCTATTTTGACCTGAGTGTCAAGTCGTCTGAAGTCCTAGAAATAGCAACTGGCTTTAGCCCTAGTTCCTATCGGCATAAAAGGAAAAATATGTGTAAGGAAAGTCAGACTACCTGCCTCGATCGGTTGGGGATTGGATTTCACTAAATTCTTCCTAGGAATCTACATCTACATCTACATCTATACTCCGCGAGCCACCTTACAGTGTGTGGCGGAGGGTACTTATTGTACCACTATCTGATCCCCCCTTCCCTGTTCCATTCACGAATTGTGCGTGGGAAGAACGACTGCTTGTAAGTCTCCGTATTTGCTCTAATTTCTCGGATCTTTTCGTTGTGATCATTACGCGAGATATATGTGGGCGGTAGTAATATGTTGCCCATCTCTTCCCGGAATGTGCTCTCTCGTAATTTCGATAATAAACCTCTCCGTATTGCGTAACGCCTTTCTTGAAGTGTCCGCCACTGGAGCTTGTTCAGCATCTCCGTAACGCTCTCGCGCTGACTAAATGTCCCCATGACGAATCGCGCTGCTTTTCGCTGGATCATGTCTATCTCTTCTATTAATCCAACCTGGTAAGGGTCCCATACTGATGAGCAATACTCAAGAATTGGACGAACAAGCGTTTTGTAAGCTACTTCTTTCGTCGATGAGTCACATTTTCTTAGAATTCTTCCTATGGATCTCAACCTGGCACCTGCTTTTCCCACTATTTGTTTTATGTGATCATTCCACTTTATTATACGGTGCATTAGGTCAACGACCACATGAGGAAGGATGGTACGCGAGTGAGCACACTGGGGCACAGTTTAACGAACTATTGTGGGTATTAATAAAGCGCTTCAGCTGTATTTAGTCCTCGATTTTTAGATCGCTACAAGTTTCGTGGCACTAAGAGCCACTTTTTCAGGTGAACGTATGACTAAAATATTATAGCTTAAATGCTCGGAAATTTGTACCTACCATTCGTTGTCCGTCAGAATAAAACACAAGACAACGAATTTTGGGTACAAAGCTCTAATGTTTTAATGTTTGCTCACCCGAAGACGTGACGCTTAGTACCATGAAACTTGTGGTGTCCTAAAAATAAGTAACCAAATACAGCGGAAGTGGTCCATGAGTACGCAAGATGATTGCTCTTAGCTGTGGTTGCCCTATGTACAAGTCTGTCCTTAAAGTACTAGATTGAAACTGAGAGGACATTTATTTACAAGTTGAAGTGTACTAAACTGCGCTAAACGAGAAAGACGTATAAAATCGTAACACAGCTAAAGAACAAACTGTATTAATCGTTATTATTCAGCTGGATGTGGGGGCGAAACATGGAGGCACATATGATTACGCAGACAATCACAGAATTACAAAAGAAAATATTCATCATATTCTCACCAATGTTGTGCCTTTAAAACTTGCTTGAGCGTCGCAGTGGAGAGTAAACACGAAACGTAATTAGAACCACGATGCATGAAGTGAACCGTGACCGGATAAAAAGCAAATTCTGTCCCCATCGGCACTTAGTTACCCGATAGCCAAATTATCAATTGCCAGGATCCCATTGCGCTTCGGAAAAACGTCTTTAAAGATACACAGAGTTTCCTACTAGGAAATTGAACTAATTCTTATTCATAAACAACGCTAAAGTGCGCACACAAGTGACGTAACATATCAGCACAGCGACTAGTCTGCGACTCGACTCTTCCCCCTGCGAAAATTCCAATCTGCCTCGCCACCAAGCACAGAGACCGAAAAACCTGGAAGGATCGAACTGACCAATATACGAGACGAATTCCTGCGTGGTGCAGGTCCTTTCCTCCAATCATAAGACAGGAGGGACGACGCCTGTTTACTCGTTCTCATAAATTTTCCATCGGTTCAATGTCTCGAATTTGAACAAACGCGTCCCCAACATGAGGCTATAAGCGAGCCAGTCATACGGACCCCCGTTACGAAAGCACACGCAGATAACGCCGAGACACACCGACTGAATGTCACAAACAAGCTTTGTAAGCTGAACTCAACTGCTGTCTCTAGCTCACCGCCGCAATGATAAACCAAGAAAGTCCTTCTGCATTTACCCATTTGCGTGCGTTTGCAATTACAAGCACGTTCATTCATCCCAACGTCCCTGTTTAGGACAGGTGGTTACAGATGCATGATATGCTGAATATCAGAGACAAAATCGAGAGTAAAAAGTACTCAATTTCGGTTCCCAGCGTGCTCTCCCTCCATGACATGGAAGAATATTAGAGAATACAATACACTCTTCCGATCTTGATAAAACCACAGAATTATATGAAAGGTTGATGTAGTTCCACATTTCAGCTCGAAGTGATTTAGGAAAACAACGAAATCTCTAAAATCAGCCGCGCGGGATTAGCCGAGCGGTCTTAGGGCGCTGCAGTTATGGACTGTGCGGCTGGTCCCGGCGGAGGTTCGAGTCCTCCCTCGGGCATAGGTGTGTCTGTTTGTCCTTAGGATAATTTAGGTTAAGTAGTGTGTAAGGTTAGGGACTGATGACCTTAGCAGTTAAGTCCCATAAGATTGCACACACATTTAAACATTTTTTTCTAAAATCAGAATTCAAAGACACAGAATGTGTCCCTCTTCTGGGAATGCGCTTGTAGTTTCGGTGGTCTGTCCACCTGTCAGAAATGTCAGCGGATGTACATACACTGCTTCCCATTTATCTCGATCACACCGAACAACATTTTATCCGAAAGCAAAATTTAAAAAAAAAAAAAAAAAGAAAAAGAAATCTATCAAGCAAATGTCGTATAGCTACCAGCACAATTGCTTTTCTTGTGAAGAAGATACGAACATCACCAAGTCCTTTTTAAAGAGCATCATTTTTTTTTATTCGGCAGTCCGCTTTCTCTTGTCGAGACATACTCATAAACGTAACACTCTGTACCATTCACGTAAATATGACTTTTTGGAAACTGACTGACTCTCCTGTACTAGCACACAATTGAGTTACATGGGCAGCCCAATTCGTTCACGTGCTGAAATTGACAGTAAACACATAAAACACAAGGAAAATGCACAGCGGTAAATCAGTTAACCGTTTTCAATTTAAAGTTTGTGTGAGTACAATGTATACCAACGAAGAAAAAGTACAAGTGCTAATCATCTATGAAGATTGTAAGTTAACACACCAGTAACTAAAATAATATTTCCGCATTTACATTATGAGTACATTTAGTGCAATATTATACTACTTTTAAGTCGTATGCTGTGTGTGGTAAAGGCAGTCCTTGATTAAAACTGCATCATCATCACTTTTCCTGTATTATGGTTGATGGTAAGCGTAATGCTACTTACCCAGGGAAGTTCTACAGACAAAGTTATCCATACAGGTACCAAGAGGAAATTTCAACGAAAGGCAACGTAATCGTGATAGAACTCACTTGCTTCTGTTTCATTGAACCCACATTTTAACATGCCATAGCTTGAACGGTAGTACCGTCATTATAACATACATTTACACCTATAATTACATGGGAATGGTTTCCAGAATCGTTTATAGCTGTGTCACTACACACAGCAGCAAATCCTCGCCCACCAGGTGTTCTCCGAAGTTCTTTTTACCAGTAAACATGCATTTCTGGTCTATCGATAATCCACGAATTCTCAGGCAGGTGAAGGATCAGTGTTAGTGAAGAATTATTCTCTGGTTTGATGCTTCATACTGTAATCATTGGGATTCATTTCCTCGATCAACATGCTGTCCCAGAAGTGTTGCGACAATCTTCGAGGGCTGTAGAAGATTGTAACCAGGCACTACACTTCTCGTTAATTAAGATTTAAATGAATCGTGCACATCAAGTTCTCTGTTGTGCGAGAAAGTCATCTATTCCGAAGAATGAATGAATTCCTTAGAACGTAGGTGCAGTTATAACTAAATCGCCAATGCTCTGTACTTGGAGCAATGACGACAAAAAGAAAAATCTCCGTTAAGGGTAAATGAATATAAAATTTGGCTGGCTGTAATTACAGTAGTCAGTTAAATTTGGAAAATGTTGTAAGTCTAGTTGATGAATTAAAGAAAATCAACTGTCGGCAGCTAAATACTTGAGAAAAATTACTGTCGTTATGATCACTGCCTCTTAAAGGTGAAAAACTGACATAAGAATGCTTGGTTTTGTTGCAAGGCGAAAACAATACAAAATTGGCAACTACTGCTCTAGCGTCACTTCAGATGAGTATGTCACAATGAAAAAATACGTATCAGTTAACTAACAATTCATGGGAATCAATTATCAATAATCCATGAACAACAAAATCTCACAAATAGTAAACAGTTACGTAAATGCAAAAAATTCGTAATGTCACTCTCTTAACCCATAATCTTTAATTGTAGTCAGGAAGTTGTTTATAGTTATTCACTACTGAATGCTGTCATTTACCTTAACATTTATCGTAATGCAGTAACCACGTTCTTGTGAGTTAGAGTTCCGTAACCTTAAAACTCAAAATTTCAATTGTAAAAGAATTACAAAGTTTGTTATATGATTTTACTGACTTGTTGTTTCAAGCACCCTCACCTTGTATTATTATTGTTCATTAACAATTACTGCTAATTACTTTGTGCAGTTACTACTGTTATTTGCTCAAGACGTTAAGAAACATTCTGACTGACTGCAACTGCGTAAAATGGAAAAGTTATTTATTAATGAAAAATACACAAATATCTTTTACTGAAACTAGCTCGGTTAAACACTGTCGTTGAAATTACTGTTTACTAGACTTGAGCATTTCTGTTAATTGCAGTCTTGCGTACTATTGAAATTTTAATCACTGTTATTTCTTTAATAAGGCACTGCAATAGTTCCTCTGTCACCAGGACTGTGTCGGGTCATTAATAATGGCTAAGATGAATCGTACTTAAGCATTTTGTCTTATGTAAAACTGATGGTCAGTACTTTAATACAACTCTGTATTATTCAAACACAAAATGAACTACGACGCTGGTTAACTGTATACATGTCTAACCAAGTACACACATGTTCAAAAGAAAACAGAACACCTTGAACCACTAGAGAACGAATTTCAAGTTCACAGCTAATGTATATTATTTCACTTCATTTCAGCGAGTGTCCTGTTTCCTAGGAGGCAAAGGTCCGCCATGGGCCCTGATAACTAGTTCCATGCCCTTTGGCATCGACGCGTATAAGGCGCGAATGTCGTCCTGTGGTAAAGCCATCCATGCTCCAATCACCTGCTTCCAAAGTTCATCTGTGGTGGTCGGCATTGGGTCACATAGCTGCACCCTTCGCTTCACCGCCGGCCAGAGTGGCCGAGCGGTTCTAGGCGCTACAGTCTGGAACCGCACGACCGCTACGGTCGCAGGTTCGAATACTGCCTCGGGCATGGATGTGTGTGACGTACTTAGGTTAGTTAGGTTTAAGTACTTCTAAGTTATAGGGAACTGATGACCACAGCAGTTAAGTCCCACAGTGCCCAGGGCCATTTTTACCAAGCCTTCGCTTCACCATATCCCACACATTTTAGATGGCTACAAGTTTGGTGATGTGGCGGGCCAGGACAAAAGGCCAATTCGCTGATATCAAGACGGCACGTGCTCTTGCTGCAACATGTGGTCGTGCATTGGCTTGCTGAAAAATGGGCTCTGGGCTGTTGTGCAGAAAGGGTGTGGGTAGGGGGCGCTGCATGTCATACACGTCGGTCACGCAGGTCAGTGTCCTGGACAGTGACCAACTGTGATTCGTGGTTGTACTCTGTATCATCTGCACAATAAGGCCTCGATTTGGCACTGTATGTCTTCTGCGAATGCACTCACTGAGATGCCGCTCCCCCTGTCTGCTACGAAGCACAATGTGGCCATCATTTTCAAACAAACAAAACCTCGATTCGTCCGAAAACACTATCTAATACCATTTCTGTCTACAGTGACGTCGTTCCATACACCATTGCTCTCTAGCATGTTTCTGCACGTTCGTCAGAGATAGGGGGGGGGGGGGAGTAAAGGACGCGCACGTAACCCTTTCTTAATGAACGGCGAGCCCGCCCGGTTGGCCGTGCGGTCTAACGCATGGCTTTTTGGGCGGGAGGGAGCGCCTGGTCCCCGGCACGAATCCGCCCGGCGGACTTGTGTCTTTGTGTCGAGGTCCGGCGAGCCGGCAGGCCTGTGGATGGTTTTTAGGCTGTTTTCCATCTGCCACGGCGAATGCGGGTTGGTTCCCCTTATTCCGCCTCAGCTGCACTATCTCAGCGATTGCTGCGCAAACAAGTTCTCCACGTACGCGTAATACACCATTATTCTACCACTCAAACATAGGGGCTACACTCATCTGGTGTGAGATGTTCCCTTGGGGGGTCCACCGCGGACCGAACCGCACAATAACACTGGGTTCGGTGTGCAGCGGCGGACGGGTTAAGTGGACTGCGGTAGTCGTCGTGGGGTTGTGGACCACTGCGGCTGCGGCGGGGATCGAGCCTCCCCGACGTCTCTAGGAGCCGGTTAACATACAGAACAATACATACAATGAACGGCGACACGCTGTCACTCCTGACACTGAACGATGTTTTAAACTGTTCCACTGCTGGGCCAGAGCCGAGGACCACGCACATCTGACCTGCAGTGCCATTAGGACGAGGCGTCGATCTTCTCGGGGGTGGTCTGTGTGGTGCGACCTAAACATCTCGCCGTGTTCTAAAGCCTTTCGTGAACCATTCAGCACACACCTGCTGCATTGCCGGTTGATTGATCCATCACATTGTCTGATGCCAAGAACTCGCCCTATTTCAAACTCACTGATTTTACGGTACCGTTCGTGCATGCGTCTGTGAAATATCTCGCACGTCTGCTCAAGTTATACTGATCCATGACCTTCCGTTCATAGCGAAAACGAGAGCCACAGGCACATTTTACCGTTGGGTGGTGTTGCGCCGTGATGTCGATGTTGACCTGAACCCGCTGGCCTACGTGGTTCAAATGGGCATCCAATTCCATCTACATCTTCTTAAAATTGATGAAACACATTTCTTTGGTGGTGTCGACGAAGCCCTTCGAAGTTGATATTGGTATTTTCTCCATAAAAAGCTATTAATTTATGTAATGGAATTTGCAGTTGTCTTAAAGTATCTAGACAAAACTTTGAAATTGTCTCCGATGTTTCGTTATTCAGCGAATCAAACTTTAATAGCTTCCATTGGGTTCCGTCAGTTTCAGTAAAGTATTTAACAACTAAAGGCAACAATTTTTGCTGGCCGCTGTGGCCAAGCGGTTCTAGACACTTCAGTCCGGAACCGCGCTGCTGCTACGGTCGCAGGTTAGAATCCTGTCCTGCTTCGGGCATGGGCGTGTGTGATGTCCTTAGGCTAGTTAGGCTTAAGTAGTTCTAAGTCTAGGGGAGTGATGACCTCAGATGTTAAGTCCCATAGTGCTTAGAGCCATTTTCTTTTGCAACAGTTTTTAAGTCTTATGATCTGATGGGCTGGTGCCTAAGCCATAAAATGAAACTTCTTGCAATTTGTGTATGTATTCGGACACTAAGCGTCGCACGAGAATGTTTTTAACGGCCACTGTAGCTTTGACCCAGGCTGTAACTGCTTCGGGGCGACCATTAGAGTCACTATACTTGCGGCATTCAGTTTTGCAGTACAGTGAAGAACAGAAGGACTATTGATGCTTGGCAACTTTATAAACTGTTCCTGGTTCTGAAGCAGCAACGAGCAATTCTTCCTGCGTATCTTCTTTAATCAGGAATGGAGAAATGCCTTTGATGTCGATGCTACCGCAAGTCTGTTTGTACGATTCTTTGTAGAAATGTGATGCAAAAATTTTTGGAAATTTGTCGTAAGGTCTTATGAGACAAAACTGCTGAGGTCATCGGTCCCTAAGCTTATGGACTACTTAATTTAACTTAAACTAATTTACGCTATGGGCAACACACACACCCATCCCCGAGGGAGGACTCGAACCTCCGACGGGGGAGCCGCGCGGACCGTGACAAGGCGCCTCAAAATGTGATGTCTCACGCCTGTCTTACCTCAGTGAGTTCCTGAAATGAAACAGCTACAGATCTCACACAATGCTTCCCGATCTGTACGTACTTCCTTGACAAAAGACCGCTTTTGTTTAATCATCCGAAAAGTGAGACTTTGTCTTTAAATCCTTATGGGGGTGCACAAGAAACATCACTTCAATGCTGTTCAACCCACATGGCCTAGTTTCAGTAGCCAACAGAAACGCGGAAAATATGGACACACACGATTATTCCATCCTTATTTTACACTCGCTCACTATCGTATGATTATTCATCGTGTACAATATATTGTCAGACCGAAACCACAATTTAGCAATGCGGCGGTTGCTACAACCGACCACCTGGCGCGAAAGCAAGTTCACAAAGAAAACATACGGAAAATAAATAAAAATCCCCAAAATATTACTGTAAATGGAAGAGCAGATTAAAATACATTGAATGAGTGAATTTCCGTTAAGCACAGAGCAATAACGTGACCGTGAGCTTAAGGCACATGGTGCGTTGCCTGAACAACGCACTAACGCAAGGTCTACTGAAATCCGCGTAAATTAAGAAAATCAATTCCCTTATGGGGTTCAGTGGTAATTTCGCACCTGATTTCAACATCTGGACTTCATTATAGAGCAGATTTCAGACAATCTAATACCTATGTTAACATTACCAAACCGAGAGCTGCGTCTCCATGTCTGTCCAGCACCACGACCCAGGAACAAGTGCTCCTCTAATCGAAACCGCCTAACCGTTCCGCTTACAAACGTGGTGGGGGTGGCACGCCAACCTGACAGAGCCAATACGTGCACCTACGTGTCATCTTTGCCCTGACCTGCAAACTTGGTCTCTGCTAAATTTGTTCACGCTTGGGGTTGGTACTACCCTACCCCAGAGTGACCATTCATGCAATGTTACAATCTGTGCCTAAAGCTTTCTGCTTGTTCACACACTCACTCATTTATACCGTCCAGGCTGCACAAAGGAAAGGAAAATGGGAAACGTGGTACACAACAGAAAAAAAAAATCAATAAATAACACTGTTTAGTTCATTCTCTACTTTTGGACACCAGCTGAGGTATTACCTGCAAGAGGAGAAACTCTTGCTAATAATTTCTACGTGCTAGCAATTTAATAAAACATTGGAACGGTACAACAAGTTCCGTTTCACCATCACTGAGATGGAGTTCCATGTATTGCCACACCCAGTGTGTTCTTACTTGGCCCCTTCCGGCTACCGCCTATTCGGGCCGGTCGTCATTTCGTA
Organism: Schistocerca serialis cubense; assembly: GCF_023864345.2. Taxonomy (NCBI): domain Eukaryota; kingdom Metazoa; phylum Arthropoda; class Insecta; order Orthoptera; family Acrididae; genus Schistocerca; species Schistocerca serialis. Next base: position 443,469,518 of record NC_064638.1, on the reverse strand, counting down.
GCCGTCCAGGAATTGCGAGCAGCTGTCTTGTGGAGGGTGCGGTAGACTCCGAAAGTGGTTCGAGGAGGGCTTATTGAAGTTACGATGTCAGTGCTGCATGTGCGTAGGTTGATGGAGACTATGTTGAGGAAGTTGCACGTATCTGCTGAAGCGTAGAACGTCTTAGTGCGGGTAAAAAAAAAAAAAAAAAAAAAAAAAAAAAGTAAATGTGATACACCTCTCGTAGAAGATGGAGACTAGTTAATATACTGCTACCAGACAAAAAAGTCCATTCGGTGGTTCTAGTGCTCCGAGCTGTCACGTAGCGGGTTAGCAGGTGCTTCAGGAAAGGTGAGCCGCGTTGAGACTGCAGCGCGCGGCCTCGGCAGTCGTCATATGACAGCCACTCCGCATCTGCTCGCTCTTCCTGCTGCTGCTGCCGCCGCCGGATGCCTGGCGTTCCGGCTGGCGGACTTATTGCGGCGCTGCGTGCCCCAGACCCCCACACCGCTCACCCCTCTCCACCACCCGCCATGCCAGCCTTCCGTCTCAGAGCGCAGCACATATTATTTGAGGAAAAGCGGGCCACGGTAGAGCCCGCCAGCCGCGATACTGGCGCAAGTAGCGTTCACAGCCACGAATTCAGCTGGTCCCTCCTAGGATTTGTCTGGTTGCTTGTGCCAGCAACGCCCCTGTGTACGTACATTTAGACCTCTATGGCTTCAGGCAGTTATATTACTAATCTCACGTAACTGAGAATAGTAAAACTAGCCAGCACTGAAAATGCAACTGAGATGTGAAAAGGAACTAAAAAATGTTGTAATTTAATCTCAAAGATACAAGAAGGAAATTTGTTCGACTGTCATACCAGAGGAATACTCTGAAAAACTGTTTTATCCTTGATAGACAAAGGACTAATTTCTATTAACTACTTTTTGTTCTGATGTGCTGGCGTAAAGACGTACTGTATAATTTCATGTGTATGTGTGTGTTAAATGAAGGTGTTAAATGATGAAAAATGTGTTTTATAGTTTCTGTCAAAATCAAGCCTAAATCCCATACCAGTGGAGTACAATTTATTCTGTTAATTCGAGAAGGTGAATTTTAGACCGAGGCGACGATCTTAACGACGGCGCTGCTCAACAATAGAGGTACGTGATTGTGCTCACTAGTTTCCTCTGGTGGCCGCTAAGATTAATTCCGATGTGTTTTTGCCGAGACATTCAGAACCTGCAATCTTCCTTTTCGTATAAAAATAGGAGTCCGATAGAAAAAGAAATATTCTTAAATTTAAATAATGGCAATTCTTTTACCCAGGCCACGGGGAATGATAGAACGTACGTGCCTCTACCCTGATTGTACGTTCGCAATCTCCGAGTGTGTTACGACGTAATTATTTTACGAAAAAGAATTAAGACAGATCTTTCTCATCAGATCGCAACCACTCGCACGCGAATGTACGTACCCTCTGAATGTGTCTAGTTCAAAAATGGTTCAGATGGGTCTGAGCACTATGGGACTTAACATCTGTGGTCATCAGTCCCCTAGAACTTAGAACTACTTAAACCAAACTAACCTAAGGACATCACACACATCCATGCCCGAGGCAGGATTCGAACCTGCGACCGTAGCGATCGCGCGGTTCCAGGCTGAAGCGCCTTGAACCGCCCAGCCACAACGGCCGGCTGTGTATAGTCAGTCGTGCGCATTTTTCTAAAGCTTTTCTGTTAATATTCAGTGGATTGCATCTCCGCAATTAATTTTTGTTTATGTCGCAAATCGCACTTCACGCGAAGTATTTATTACGCATTCCTCAAGTTTCAGGCTCCATTTAATGTCAAAAATTCCGAAGTACGGCTGACTAAGCAAACCGCTACAATAATTTAATATCTCTACAACGACAATACACAGAACAACAAAAACATAACAGAGAGGATACGTTATAGATGAAATAAATGTTTGTAAACAATATCGACCACGCTGATAACGAAAAACGACAATGGAAACCTAGAACTAGCTGTCATTTACAAGTTAAATCGTTTTCGTTTAATTAGAATTATATTTCATTAGCAGTGATTGTCAGTCCCTTCTCATGTAGGCTTCGAGAGCCCGCTGATGGTAGACAGACTGATGAAGTTTCAAGCAATAGAAGCTGTGAGTGTTTTGTTGCTGATTTTAGCCCGTGGTCGTAGTAACACGAGGAAGGGGCAGACGAAGGGTGGAGTTGACCAACTTTCATTTAAGAGTAGTTTAATTCTGCTACAAGCTGTGTCCTGTGGGTGTGCTGGAAGAACGTGTTGTTGAATTGTAGTTACTGAGTGTAGTTACTGCGTGTGGTTACTGTAATTCCTGTGATTCAACACGCCTCGCAAATGCGTAAACAGTGCTGACAATTTTTGTTACACTTTCGGACAGGTTACATCGATATCACAAAGAGGCCAATAACGCCATCTATTAGGAAGACGTACAGACTGCACTTACGTTGTGAAAACGGCGACCAGGACAACCTCTGGTCTTCTCACCTGTGTTGCATATTTTGTGTCTCTAACCTTCATTCGAGGCTGGATCGTAAAAGATTTTTCACCGTCTTCAATGTAAACATGATCTGGAGAAAACCATGAAACAATGTATGTAGTTATTTGACAACTCCTTTAACACATGATATTTCCAAGAACAAAGAGTCTTCCTTGATATCTCCTGACATACCTATGCGGCCAGCGGGTCGCGGAGACGGTCTGCCTGTCCCTGTCTCATTTGATTGTGATAGCGACGAGGCCGGTAGTGAAACTAGCGCTGCACCATCCCTTTACAGTCCCATTCATTGAAAGATGCTGATTTTGTGTGTAACAATGAGTATACAGAGATTCACAAAATAACATGGTGCGAACTTAAACACACAGTGCGAGACATGGAATGGTCAATAGGTAAAGTTGAACATTTGGAGCCAAGATTACAACAGTGGAATTGCTTGACAATATGGTAAATGGGACAGCGATCAGTAACTCCCAGATGCCATTCTTTCCACTTTCTGAAAGTGAAAACAACTTCGTATTTTGTGGTGATGGACAGTGACTAATGACAGTGATCAATGGAGGTTGTTCATCGACTCCTGCAAAGTAAATTTAAGGTGTGTGGCGCTGCATAATGATAACGTACTACCATCGATTTCGATTGGAAACGCACCTTACATAAAACAAACACATGATTACATGAAACAATTCTTATTGCGAGTGAAATATGACGAATTGTAATGGCAGACTTCCGGAGATTTGAAAGACGTCGGCATATTACATCATTACAGAAAGAAAGACTGGGCTAAGCGTCAGCCCTTGAACAGCCATGTTACGACGTTATCAAGAACCATTTGTCGAATCCAGGAACATAATTCTCCCTGCTCTTCACATAAATTTTGGTCTAATAAAAAGCTTTCTTAGACCATGGATAAAACTGGGGAAGTGTTTCTCTATTTACACGAGATTTTTTCTCATCTTTGTAAGGCAAAAGTAGAAGAGTGGATTTTAGTGGTACACAGATTATACAAAGATAAGCATCCTGACAGGTGACGAAAAGTTCGCTTGGGATACCTATTTTCAAGTGTCAACAAACTAGGAAATAACGGGACAGAAAACTTAAAGGATCTTATGGGAAATCTTCTACACTGCCACAATAGAGTGGGTTCAACATGTTCCTAAAGTTACATTTCCTAGGTTCCCATTTATTCATCTTTCCTGACGTCTGTGGTACTATAACCGACGAACACGGAAAACGCTTTCACCACCAAATTTAGGACATGAAAATGTGATAACAGGGAAAGCGGAGTGCATCAGTGTTAGCTGATTACTGCTGGACACTATTCAGGGCATCGCAAAGCAAAGCGGTTGCGTTTTCAGTGACCTTCCTCCTAGGGATAACACCGAGATAAATAGATGAATAGGCGTACATACGCGATAACATAAAGTTACCATAACTCCAAAGGAAATCTAAACTTGGAATTTCATTAATATTTTCGTTATCAGGACATTCCAGAACATAAAGATTATCTGCTTTTATGCCATTTGCAAAAAAAGTGAAATTGTGTATAAATAGGTATGCTGCTTCGTATAGCTTACATGACTGTGCAGCCCAGTGGGTAGAGGTAAGCTCCGTAGAAAAAATAAGGCTGAGCAGTAAGCGTTATGTACCGCAGTTGGCAGGTGCTGTGACGTCACTCAGGAACTGTCCTAGTCTCTTGTGCAGCGCTGTAACATATGGGCCGCGATTTTACGCGGTGTGTCTTTGGAATACTTCAGTTTCTGCTGAAATAAAGAAAGATAAGCAGCTGTCCTGCTACTGCTAGAACCACACTGCTACACTCTCTTACTGGACCCAGTTTTGAAGAGACGTTGGGTAACTTCTAAAAATTCAGGCAACCATCAAACCAGAACACCTACTGGCGTTAGAAAGAGCAAAATAAAGATAGTCTTTGCAGTTGAACATGAGCACGCAAATCTCAAAGTTGGCCATGTGAAATGTTTTAAGTAGAAAACAGGATCTAAATATCGCACAATTTTCTTTTTGTATGCACCACATGTGTGAAAAATCTCTATGTGAGAGGTTTACATTGTCGTTTTTACTCATTACGGAAGCACCTTGATTATAAAAAGCATCTGAACTAACTACTCTAATTGCTGCGTAAACTTCTACACATTTAGCACATCACTCCACTGCGCATTTTTTATGAAAGTTGTAGTAGGATAATGCTGGTCCAAGTCGTTCAAAATTACTCACGTAAAAGAGCATTAGTTCGAGAACATAACACCGGCGCAAAATGCGATTTACAGTTCAAATGGCTCTGAGCACTATGGGACTTAACATCTATGGTCATCAGTCCCCTAGAACTTAGAACTACTTAAACCTAACTAACCTAAGGACAACACACAACACTCAGCCATCACGAGGCAGAGAAAATCCCTGACCCCGCCGGGAATCGAACCCGGGAACCCGGGCGTGGGAAGCGAGAACGCTACCTCACGACCACGAGATGCGGGCGCGATTTACAGTAATCACTACCGAGCTCACGTAACGTCTTTGCAGTCAGAAAAGATGGGACGTGATGTCCTACATTCCTCGTCCTTCTACATATTCTGGAAGTGTAACCAGGTCTCAGCAACACGGACGCTGTGTGATTTAATCAAAGACGAATCTAATGTGTCTTTTCTTCTGCTAAGGGGACCCCGTAGTGCCTAAATCTCCACTGTACCCCTTCCATGGGGAAAACTGTGAGGAACTGATGGAATTAGCCTGTCATATTTTTTAATACTAGTTGAGATCGAACCAGCTGTGGTGATGCAAGAATAATCGCCGATAAACTGGTGGAAAGTAAGGTGTTTCACTGGCCAGTAAAAGTCTCCAACATCGGTACGGAACCGAATATCTTAGATGGTAATGTATAGAGACCTGTTAGATACAGGTTTTCGTTATCTCTTTGATATCACTCGTCCATGGTTTACTGGGCCTCCGTTGCATAGTAGTTGATCTTCTTCTACTAATGGTTATATGCCAGCACAAACGTATCACATAGAGACTCAGATCTTCCGGCATGACACTGCCTGACAACGTCTATGACTCACCATTCACAAGTAAGACGGACTGCGCCAAAGCAGACCATCGCAGCTGCCGCATTGCAACGGAGAAACTCCCGATTTTCAGTCGAAGCGAGACATATCTTCCCTCAGCTGCTCCACGAACAATGGCGAAGTTCAGAACAAAGGCATTCCTGAGTAAGCATGCAATCATTAACGTAAAGTCAACCTTCCACCTAGGCCAATCAACCTGAGAACTTCTGGGCCATACATTTGACCCCGTTTCTTTAAAGTTATGCATTAATATTGCATTTTCTTAGGCATATGGCACATGACACAATAACACCAACTTTTTCTTCACGTAACCTGTATCTTTACTCCATAAAGTTGATAGTAGTTAGTTTACTTTTAGCGGTCTGTGCTCTGTAATCCATTAAAAAAAAGTTACTTCGTAATTATTTCTCAGTCCTGCGCCACTACAGAAATGAAGCCCAATGGAGGCTGCAGAAATTACTAACACATTGTCATATTAGAATCAGTGAGTACAATCCTTTTTCTTCTCCACCACGTAATTTCCAGGACACGTATGGCTGTAATGGCGTTTATAAAGTTCACGTATAAGGATTATTGTAGCTCAGCGCACCACAAATGCGATTCTGACTGCTGGATATCACAGGGGATGCTATCCATACACGCATATCTATGTAATCGTTACTGCACGATGGTAAGCTCACGTTGATAGTTAGTATCAAACAGGTCATATAGAGCGCAAGATCCATCGTCATACCTAAGTAACTTGTCTTCTGTGCGAAAGGTTCGTTCGAGTTATGCCAAAACCTTATTATTTTAATAATAATCATGGTCATATACTGAATATAAAAGAAAATTACAATTTTTCTCATCTGCAAGTTTTTATGATATAACAAGTGCGCGATAAGCGACAATATTGGGTAACTTTCGCGATAATAAGATTAAGTGAAAAAGTATTGCAAAAATTTGGCATTTGCCATATAACTATTATATTACCCGTTAGGTGTAGTAACAGGCAGCAGAATAAGTTTCACACAAGAAGCTTGAATTTTTCGGTTTATAACTCGCATAATTAGTTTTAAAATTAATATACCGCTGTTATGAAGGAGCGCTGATGTATTAGTTCGTTATATTTGATGAGATCTGATTAACTGTTGTGTCACATCAATTTGCTGGTATGCATACGGCATACATTCTAAAGAATGTGATTAGTATCTCCAGCGGATACTCCGTCACATTCGCAAAATGGTTCAAATGGCGCTGAGCACTATGGGACTTAACTTCTGAGGCCATCAGTCCCCTAAAACTTAGACCTACTTAAACCTAATTAACCTAAGGACATCACACACATCTATGCCCGAGGCAGGATTCGAACCTGCGACCGTAGCGGTCGCGCGGTTCCAGACTGTAGCGCCTAGAACCGCTCGGCCACCCCGGCCGGCTCACATTCGCAATAATGATAATCTGACAGCTACATTCGGTGAAGATGACTGGGGAATTACCCACGATTAAATCTCATTCGAATGTATTTTATTCCTCTCGATTGCGTGGAAACAGGGTTTCGAGGGAATATTTGTCCATAATACTACTCTTTACTACGTCCAATGATTGATATTCGTGTTCCCACTGAACGATTAATTTTCTTGACAAGAACATGGTGTCTAGACACTTTGGAACAAGCATTTAGAATCCATTATAACATTTTTTTTCTTTTTATTTAATATGAGGTAGTGTAATATAGCCACGGATTCTTCAGAAATACAGAAGGTTCAATGTGAAGCAAAATCAATTCTCTGTAAGCTGTGATTGAACGCAGGAACAAGCAACACACTCTGGCATCAACTGCTATTTTGGAGCTGTCAGTATCTTGAAACACTCCAGAAAATTATCAGCAACGCAGGCTTCTACTAATTGCTCTGCTCTGGCGAAAGTTTTTATTGGAAAGTAGAAAAAGTCTGTTGCTGAAATTATTTCGTTATACTCGTAGCTGGTAATCGGAATTAGGAAATGTTGGCGTTCTTCGGGAGTTACGTAAAATTGCCTTTCAATCTGTTAAGGTTATACATAACTCGGATTTGTTGTTAGCGTTTATTCTACTTCAGACAATTCGTCGAGTTTCTGTATCAGTGGATGGTCTTTCAGAAGGAATATGTCCGTCATTTAATTTCCATCGCAAGGCGCTGGACATTTCTGAAGCTTCCATCAGAATTGCTTTTGTTGGCGCGAAACGCCCAGTTCCTAGGAAAGTCTCAGTGCAGCTGAACTTGATTTTTCTAGTTTCGAAATTAACTTTCGTTTCCATCTGAATGTTCGCGAAGTCCACACGGGAGTGAACAGGTAACTCAAATGTCGTCACTACAGAGATAAAATGTTTGTGTTCAAAAGCAAAAGTGAAATACAATATCCGGCCAGAAGTGTGTTCTAGTTTGCATTCGGAAGCTATGAATCATGTTATAAAGTTATGAGGTGCTTTATTAAAATCTTTTCGCCATTATGGCACAAGATTGGGGGGCAATCCACGAGAATCTCAAATTTTCAAATTCCAGTAAAGGCTCAATGATTTTTGTGCATTTTACTATCTCCAGGCTCGGTAGATTGCTAGTCATGTTTTCATCTCGACTGTAATTCCTGCAGTTACGTGCGTGAAGTATTAGGAAGTAACTGGACGTATTTTTTAAAATATCTCTTATTTCCTATTTTTCATATGGTCATTTTATTATTATTTTTGTTAATCTACGTGAATAGCCTAATACTTACGTGTGAACACAATCCCAGCTGCTATTGGTATTGTAAAACACTGCCTGACAAAATACGGGAAACACTCATTAGCCATGCTCAGATTTCAATGTAGCTTCACACACTTACACACCATAAGCTGATGTGTAAATGATTAGAATTGGAGCTCTCTATGGTAGGTTAAATGGTCATAAGACTGCATAGCAACTGTTTGCATTCCTTGTTGCCAGGCGTGATACTGTATATGTGGGGCTTCAAAATCATCGAATGATGTGTGATCTCTGTGAAGGACATGGAGGCATATCAGCACATGGCAGAGTCTGAAAGGGGCCTCATTGTAGCTCTCTATATTGCTAACTGATCGAATTGTGCAATATGCAGATTTGTGGCAGCGACTTGTGGAGAGGTCACATTCTTCCTGTGTTTTGGAGATGCACATCGGTGTTACTTCTGCGTCATGGTGTGGACAGTCTTGTGGCGAAACTTTGGGTGACAACTGGTAGTTGATTGAGGGAACTCTGACAACACAACGTTGTGTCACACAACCTGCTTTTCTTCTCTGTTCACTGTATCGCGATGCTGTTTTTCAACAGGACATTGCTTCTACACTCGTGGTAAGTGTCTCTATGAACTGTCTGCATGATTGTAGGTGGTCTCTTGGGTAGCAAGATCCACGCATCACGAGCGATACCTGCTCGGATGTCAACTCCATCCTAGTGCTAGCATCCAGGTTATAAAGGAGAATCACAACAGTTGTGTGCAAGTTTGCAACAGAAGAGGACACAATGGCGTTGTGACTCCCTTTGTAACCTGTTATTTGTGTTCAGACTGTCAAGTTCACAGAAAATTTGGGTCGGTCCTTCAATAACTAAACCAACGTCACCCACCCTCTCAAACCGTGAAGCGTCATTCAGTTTCCTCCTCCCACTTTTCTTTTGTCAGGCAATGTATTTTATAGAGACGTGTTTACGCGATATAAGGAACATTTTGCATTACGAACGTTAATTGACTTTTACTGAGAATCTTATTTCTAGCATGCGATACTGGGGTCAATAAACTTTTTAAATAATTGAAGACAGGTGATAGATACATTATATTACGCAGGAGAGTTACCACTCGCTAGCTATCCGCAAAATACTTAAAGGTGGTTACAACAACATGGTTACAACACTTGAACTGTGCACTTATTACACATTCTAGGTAGGCAGCCAGTCCCGCCCCGTTCTGGTGAGGAATTGCCAGACGTTGCATCTTTGAATCAAAGATAAACAGACCGGTAAATGTGTACATATCTTCATGACATCAAGATACCTCCGTTCTTCTGTTCCTCTTCACGGCCGCAGTTCTCCGCAGAGCTTCTCATATTTTACCTTGTTCTTAAACTGCGGCACTGGAGGTTATCAGCGGTGTCTCAGAGTGTGCTCCAGTACAAGTACTGACTAAACACTCGACCTGAGCAGGTCTTCTCTAAGCCCACTCCAGCTCCTCGGTCTCGCCAAGGCTCCTGAAGGAGCTGCGATCAACGGCCTCTGTAGTTTCTATCCGATTAAAGCTACCGTCTAGTTCCACTTCAGTGCTCTCTATCACGCTTTCGACACGTAAATTCGTAATCCTAAGGAAGTGATTCAACGAACTTTTCAAGTCTTTCTTATTCACTTCGGAGGGGGGACACTGAATACCTGTTTACTTCGCACAAGATCAAAACTTGTTATGAATGAAACGACGAGAGCCCGGTGAGAAATGTATAGAACTACTGGACTTCATTCCTTGCGCCTATAGAACGTTAGTAGCATTGACATTAAATTTTTCTTTAATACCATCGAACACGTCACTATTTCATTTATCTATTCGCCGTATCATAGTACAAAACTTGATCGCAAGTGAATAAGAGCGTTGAAAAAGAAAAGTAGTTTCGATGAGAGTAAAATGCAGTTATCATTTAATGAGACCAAACGTCGCTTTCTCTGTCTTAATCGCCGATCGACAACGCTGGGTACTGATACGGGTCGCACAAGGTTTCTTCATTTTTCAACACACAAAATCACTACGAATAACAGTCTATTATATTTCAGAGTCTTCATTTGCAAATTCTTCGCGTATTGGCTACTGCTATCCTGTACACTCATTTTTAATTTTTGCTCGGGTATTTGTGAAATAATGAAATGTTGATCGGGAAACAGAGTGCTCCACTACACAACTTAGTAGTCATTTTGTTCATTCTATCAATGCTTATCTCGTAGGAGCATTTACTTATAACCCTCAATACTTGATTCTTTTTTCAAATTATTCAGTTTAAACATTTTCCAGGCATCTGCTCTCTCTCTCTCTCTCTCTCTCTCTCTCTCTCTCTCTCTCTCTCACTCACACACACACACACACACACACACACACACACACACACAGACACACACACACACACACACACACACACACAGTCACGTTTAATATCTCACATCTTTCAATCACACATAAATAGACAGGCTTGGGTCCTCAGAACTGAGACACCGATTGGTCTTCAAGATGGATGTAGGGATAAGAGCCGAAATATCGGAAGATGAAATATTGCTGTTGTGAAATACTTCTGTTCAACTCGTGGCGTTTACCATACATCCGATATCGATACTGACCAGTCGATCTACACTGCACCGATTGCTTGACATGAAAACTGCTTTGTTCGGCATAACCTAATTTTAACGTTATAAAAGTTCGTCTGATGTAACACGACAGGCACTTTCGGCCATTAAATAATTTTTTTAATTACCTGTCCCTTCCTGTATTGATTTTTGACTTACATTTACTTTATAAGCTTTCTTCGTGTGGATCAAATTTTCGTATTTGGTTTCTCTATTAGACATTATCCCCAGCATTACTATCATGTGTTGGTAGTCAGAACTATCTCTTACTGGCAGTGACATTACAAGGTTTATGGAGGATCCTGCAAAGCCTGAAATTAGAAAATTGCAAGTCTTAATTTTGACAGGCTTTTAGGAAAGCTTTTTAAAGCAACTGATACATCTCAGTTGAAACACGAAGTCTAGATACACTGTTTCTGATAATCAGATTTGCTTAGAAGACGACATTTTAGTTACTATTTATTGATTATAGACATCGATAAAGTTGCATTGTTAACTTTTGGGAAAACTTGGCTACACAATATCCAGTTTCAGTTTCGTAATCCTTTGATCAAACTGAATCAACATACACATCTACGTCTACATAGGTTGTAACCTCCCCACAAAATAAATTCCGTAACCTCCCAACAGAAAAAACAATAATTATTTATATCATTCACATTTAGTGTAAGCTTCCAACAAATATACTCCAAAACCTCCCAATAGCAAAAAATAATATAAATAATATTCTCACTTATCGTAACCACCCAACAGTGAAAATATGTATAGCATTGACATTTAGCGTAAACTACTAACAGATAAATTGCCTAACCTATCAATAATAAAATGCGACTAATCTCTCAATAAAATTGCGACTCACTTATAACCTTTCAATTACTGACTGTGAATTTAAACTGGTGAATTTTGGACGTCAACAGCGCTGCGTCATGGCCCTGAAAGATCATTCTGAATAAATTGAAAATTCTTACCTCAATAAGGTCGCTGGATAACGCGTATATATCTGCTCCTATACGAAATTTTTCTGGCGCAGCTCTATGCAATGCTGCCCGATAGATTTGTCATGTATAAAAAGAAACAACTGATTTTTCCTTTCAATAATCGGGATGACCAAGGATTGGAGAAATTAGTAAATTCTTTAAATTGAAATGAATGATTGTCAAAAGTTACTTTTTATGAGAAAGATTATTATTAAGAGATTTTATAAAACATTTAGGTGGGACTTGATATAACAATACTACATATGCGCGAGGTTGCTTTTACCTTATAGTACAACGCACAGGCTCCGCCATCGCTCCCCAAGACCGGCCCAGCCAACTCCACACACACGACTGCTCGCTATTACTTACTGCTATTAACACACAGTTCCTACTGCAGTCAACACTGCTCTTTGGTCTGAGATTCTCTTATAGCTTACATATCGCAGGTAGTGCATGAGCAATCCATCGAAATTACATCTGCTCGAGTGTGCTACCAACAAATTTCTTAATCATGGACCTCTTACATAACCCTCTACTGGGGGGGGGGGGGGGGGGGGGGGCAAAAATTTGGCAGTGATGGTGAGTCAATTGGACTTGCCATGAGCAACAAATTTTTCTATAATCTATTTAGTTTACTAAGTCTACAGGCACAGAGTATATACATATATATAAGTGCAGAACATATTAAGAAATGAAATAGAGTGCACATGCACTGAGTTCAGAACATATTAAGAAATAGCAAAATGTATACACAATGAGTGCAAAATATATTAACAAATGACATAAAGTGCACATGCACTGAATAAGTCTTTACCATTTTACAAGAATTTAAACATATTGAGAAGTGAAATAAAGTGCACACACACTGAATAAGTCTATTACATTTTACAAGAATTTAAACATATTGAAAAGTGAAATAAAGTGCACATGCACTGAATAAGTCTTTACCATTTTACAAGAATTTAAACATATTGAGAAATGAAATAAAGTATACATGCACTGTATAAGTCTTTAGCATTTTTTACAAGAACTAGGAAAGGGATGGGAAGGATAGCATCATGGTTGTAGCACAGTGGGTTGCACATGGCTGCACTGAAAGTCCATATCTTTCTACAGAAGTACAACACCAAGTGAGACAATCTGAAGTTCTCTTCCTGAGGTATTTATCAGTGTAACCAATACACTGAAATGTGGCATTAATATTGTATGTTATCAATTTGGTAGTACATTAAGTACACCAAACAGTAGAACCATAATAACATCTCCATCGTTCAAGGTGGTGGACAGCTTGATTTGTCAACACCACATTCTGGTAGAATCCATACCCGTACATCAATGTAGAATTAGTGAAAAAACCAAATATAGTGCTCCATGATCATGAGGATTAACAGGATATACGGATATTGCAATAATTGCTGGTAATTAGGTCAGAAGGTGAAGGATACATTAAGTTCTATGCTAATCATCATTCAGGATTACACTAGTGTATCATCTGATTTGAATAATTATTGGCACGCATTGGCTAGTTACTAAACATTATGTGCTATGTATAGAGTATTACAAAACATTATTCATAAGTCATATAATTACTTTAATTATTGGCATAGCATTTATGCATAAGTCATCTCATTACAGTAATCAGTGGCATTCATTGGCCAGTTAGTAAACATCTCATTTCAGCAATCAGTGGCATTCATTGCCCAGTTAGTAAACATGTAGCAAGTATTGAGTATTACAAAACACTATTCATAATTCATCTCATTGCAGTAATTATTGGCATTCATTTATAGAGTATAACAAAATATTATTAAGAACTCATGTCATTGAAGTAATTATTGCCACTCATTGGCCAGTTACAAAGCATTTTTTATGCATTATTCAAAAGTCATCATTCAAAACAAAAGTTAACTATTGGCATAGCATTTATGCATAAGTCATCATATTACTGTAGTCATTGGCATCATAAGTCATCTCATTACAGTAATTATTGGCATAGCATTTATGCATAAGTCATCTCATTAGAGTAATCATTGGCATTCATTTTTACATAAGTCATCTCATTACAGTAATCAGTGGCATTCATTGGGCAGTTACAAAGTATTCATATAGTTTTACAAAACATTATTCAGTGTTATTCACAAGTCATCACTTAAAACAGGAGTTACTGAGTGTAGCATCAAGCTGCTAGTGTTTATATATGATATCATGGAAGTGACATAAGACATATTTAAAATGTAAGACATTGTAACTATTAATCAATGTTTGTAGTACAATAATACATAGACATAATGGAATCATCATATCAGAGAAATTTGCATTGTATTTAGGATTAGAAATATATCTTAAACTGGTAGCATTATTTAGTTGTATACTGGTAATAGTTGGGACTGGTAATTTTTTTTTTTTTTGTGCTAGCAATGCATTGCGTTGGGATCGATAATTGCTGGGGCATGAAAATATATGCTTTTGACTTATTGCTGGAAATAAGGATTAATAACGTCATTCATCTTGAGTCAGCTGTAGCAAGGTTATTAAACAAGTACAGTATATGTGATCACATTCATAAATGATAGACACAAATGGGTAAGAAAATGCAAGTGTTAGAACAGGTTTCATAACTAAGTGTTTATAGCATATTAATATCATGAAAAGCTTCTCCTGGAAAAAATACAAAATAGATTATTGAGCTGAAAGAAGAAATGCATATTATGCTGAAAAGTAGTGAACTTCGAATTAACAGGTAATGAAACGTGTACTTAATATGTATATACTCTAGCTGTCTTTCCGAAAACATTCAGTCATTATACTGTCCGACGTAAGACATACTGTCAAAACGAACTGCAACGAATACTTAAATAATTACGTAGCATCTCTTAACTAATAGTAAATATATAAACTTAATCATTATCATCATCTGCAAAGAAAAATGTCATTATTCATATTACCATAACTTCATCATTATCATCATCTGTATTGAAAAACTTCATTATTCATATTACCATATTCTTCATACAACTATTCATCATTTATCATCATCTGCAAAAAAAATAGACACTTCATTATTCATTAGTCATATTACCATTTACTTCATACAACTATTCATAGTATAGAGTTTCTTACTTCTAGCATATTTCATCACTAAAATTAACATGTGTAGTTCTGTCTGACAGCCTGTAATAATCGCCTCGTATTCTGAAAGAAAAATAATTAGTCAAGACTGCTATCATACGATGTGTATAGCATATTCTTGTTAATTCTTGTTAATTCTGATCCATTTACTCATCATGACAAGTTATTGCATTTTCTTTCGTTCATTCCGAAGGTGAAATTCCCATTTCATAGTAAACCACTGTGGTTTGTTTAATTTATTTCTTTTACACGTCATTGCTTTCTGAAAATGATGAATATCGATTAATAACTTGCATTTAAATCATATACCCATTAAATAAAAACTTGTTTCTAGTGATACAACTAAGCATACAGCATAGCTTGACAGGAAACGCATTATGTCAAAAACATAGAGAGTGTTCAGGTGCAAAAAATGTACACACAGTCTCATAATGCAGTAGCAAGAAAATGTAGAATAGTCAAGATATTGAGATATCATAAGGAAAAATGTCAAAGTCAACTGGTGTTTGTTATATCTTAAAGATTTCGTAGTGCATACAGACAAAACAGGAAAACAATCATACATACACGAAAAAATGAAAAAAATGTGCACAGTCTGATGTGTAACGACAAGAAAAGCGACCTGCTAACCTTACCTTGCCGGGCACTTGCCAAGAAAAAATATAATCTTTATCAGTAAGTGGTCATATCAATAACTGGAAAAGGCATTACAATGTGATAAATCATAAAGTATGTTCATTCAATAAAGGGTTTAACATTGGAGACATGGTGATTGCCTTTGCTTTTTCTGGTTCTCAAAGTTTCAACATGTACTACGTTGGGGTGAGGAATGCTGCGAATTCTGTATGGACCAGCGTATAGAAGCTCAAATTTACTGCATCTACTCTTTCCTCTGTTGGAGGAGGAGGAGGAGGATATTAGTGTTTAACGTCCCGTCGACAACGAGGTCATTAGAGACGGAGCGCAAGCTCGGGTTAGGGAAGGATGGAGAAGGAAATCGGCCGTGCCCTTTCAAAGGAACCATCCCGGCATTTGCCTGAAGCGATTTAGGGAAATCACGGAAAACCTAAATCAGGATGGCCGGAGACGGGATTGAACCGTCGTCCTCCCGAATGCGAGTCCAGTGTGCTAACCACTGCGCCACCTCGCTCGGTCCTCTGTTGGATAAATAGTGTGTACGTACTAATATCTTCTGTCCTATGTGAAAGTCACGGCGTGTACAAACCTGTTTTTGCTGTCTTCTCCGGCGCTCTGCGGCACGTTTGATGTTGTTGAGTGCAATGTCAATTATTTCATGGTGGCGTAGTCGACGAGATGTAGGAAAGGATACTAATACTTTAATTTTGTTAGGTGGTTCAACATTTTTCAATATAACAGTCGGAGATAGCATAGTAGATTCATTTGGTATGGAGTTAATTACATCCTGGAATGATAGTATGTGTGTCTCGCAATCAATATGTCTTTTATGGCAGTATATTCTACATAGTTTACCAATTTCTTTCATCAGTCGTTCATAAGGGTTGGAAGAAGCGTGGTACCTGGATATATAGATCGGAGAAATGTTTCTTGCTCGTAACATACGTGTCCATATAGCAGATCCAAATTGTGGTCCATTGTCGGAAATTACTTTCAATACATGCCCTAAATGAAATAAAAAATCTTTTACAAATGCATTAGAAATAGATTTAGCAGTAGCTTTACGTAACGAAGTGAAAGTAACAAATTTCGAAGTGAGTTCAACAGCGATAAAGACGTAACAAAAACCTCTATTAGATCTGGGAATCGGACCAAAAATGTCTACAGCGGCCATGTGTCTCAATTTAACGGGTACAATGGGATGTAACGGAGGAATATGTGAAGTCGTGTCTGATTTAGCTGTCTGGCAGATTTTACATGGCGCTAAAACTCGTCGAATACGTTTCTCCATGTTGGCAAAATAACAGTTCTGTCTTAGTATAAGAAAACATTTTCTGGGTCCGTAATGTGCCTAACTTAAATGAGTATACCAAATTAATTTGTTAACAAGTTCGCCAGGAATGCATAGTAACCAATTGTTGCTGTCAGGGTGACAGCGGCGAAACAGAATGTTATTGCGTACAGTGTAATGGTTTCTGATGGTAACATTGTTCCTATCTTGCCAAAGGTGTTTAATTTCTTTCCACACGTTGTCTTTGGTTTGCTCTTGTGCTATGTCTCGTAATGATGCCGAAATAAAATTTTCGAATGCAATTTGTTGAATATACATGACGCTAAAATTTGCTTGGCAGAAGTTGGTTGCGATGTCTTGCTGATTGTTGCTGAGAGAACGGGATAGTGCGTCTGCTACAACATTTCGTGTACCGGGAATGTGAA
The DNA here is from genome assembly GCF_023864345.2 of Schistocerca serialis cubense. Classification (NCBI taxonomy): domain Eukaryota; kingdom Metazoa; phylum Arthropoda; class Insecta; order Orthoptera; family Acrididae; genus Schistocerca; species Schistocerca serialis. Next base: position 443,452,121 of record NC_064638.1, on the reverse strand, counting down.
CAATTGTACAATTAAATTCCTGTAAATAAAGTTTCCATCTGCTTAACCTGTCGTGTGTAAATTTTGCGGAAAGTAAAAACTGGATAGCTCTATGATCTGTGTAAACGGTCGTATGTCTTCCATAAAGAAAATGCCTAAATCTCGTAAATGCCCATACAACACATAATGTTTCAAGTTCTGTGACAGAATAGTTGCGTTCAGCAGGTGACAGAATGCGACTTGCAAAGGCGATGTTTTTAATTACTGTAGTACCGTCTCCTTCAATTTCCTGAAAAATGTGTACGCCTAAAGCGGTGTTAGAACTGTCGGTGGCAATGGAAAAATTTCTGGTAGGATCTGAGTGTGATAAAAGTGGTGCGTTCAACAAAGCTTGTTTCAGATTGACAAATTCAGACTGTGCTTGGCTATCCCAGGACCAAATAGCGTTTTTATCCGTCACTTGGCATAATCTAGGGGTGTCTAAAGCAGTGTAATGAATAAATTTACGGAAAAAGTTAATTAATCCCAAAAAGCTGCGTAGTTGTTACTTCGTCGTTGGAACAGTAATGTCACGTAAAGCTTGAAGTTTTTCCGGGTCAGGTGCAATACCTTCTGCTGAAATTACATGTCCAAGAAATTTTATGGAAGTTTTGCCAAAGTGCAATTTGCTAAGATTAACTGTGAGTCCTCGTACACGAAAAGTTTGCAACAGTTGTTCAAGAATCAGATTGTGTTCAGACCAGTTAGCTTCTGCAATAAGAATGTCGTCTACATACGTTGTGATTCTGTCTTTTAATTCTGTCGGAAGTATTGTATTCAAACCGCGAATAAATGCAGCTGAAGAAATTGTTAGACCGAACGGTAATTTGCAAAATTGATAAGTCACAAAAACAAAAAAATGCAGTGTACTTTCTGCAGTTCGGATGGAGCTGAATTTGCCAAAATCCCGATTTCAAATCTAATGTGGAATAAACAGCAGTACCATGAAATTTCTGTAGAAGTTCTTAAGTGTTTGAGGGCGATCTGTTTCATTAATAATAATGTTATTGATGTGACGCGAATCAAGTACGAGCCGAAGTGAGCCATCCTTTTTCTTAACAATATGGAGCGGATTTATGTACGGACTAACTGCCGGTTCAATCATTCCTTGGTCAAGCATAGCTTGCAATTCTTTCTTAACTTGATCTCTGTGAATATATGGAATGGGATGTTTGGCTTTAAACGTGTCGTGCCGTTTAACTTGAAATTCATACATAAAACCGGACATAGTACCAGGGAAGTTGTCAAAAACTGGAGCTTGCTGTAAAAGAATTTTGCGTAGCTCTGTACGTTCGTCGTCTGTATTTGCGTTACTCTGTTTAACCTTATCAGAAATCATTTGTATAACGTTATAGTCGGCTTAGTTTGGTGTATTGTAGTTGTGAACATACGTATCTGTGAACAATGAGGAATGACAGTCTATGTCACGCGATGTAAAAATGACTTCTGTCCGATTAATTGCCTGTTCACCTGCAGATAAAGCGTACTGAAATTCTAATGCCAGTTGTACTTTTTCATCCTTTAACATTAAACAGGAATTTTGAAAGTCAATAATTGCGTCATGTTGTACCAGAAAATTCGTACCTAAAATAACATCTGTTGTCAATAAGGGAAGAATCCAAAAATTTGAGTGGAACGTATGACCTGCAATACAAAACGGTAAGTGTGTCTGTAATTTTACATTTACTCCTTTACCAGATACTGCTCCTATTACTTTAGATTTGCCTAATGGTAACGTAGGATAGATATTCTCTTTGTTACATTCGTTGAAGGTTTTTTTATTTATAACTGACATAGGTGATCCAGAATCGATTACTGCTGAAAATGTGGATGATCCAATCTTTACTTCAATGACAGGGAGGGAAATGGTTTTTTGAATAACTGGTTTTTCATGCAAAAAAGTGTCTCGGATGTCGTCAAAAGTAATAACATTTTCGTGAACAAGAGTCTGTGTATCAAAAGTATTGCTTGCGTTGTTGGAAGATCCAACCTGTACTGTATCTAGTCAAATTCTTTCTGACGTGCTGTTATTTGCGGGAGGATGCTGTGGCATTTCAACTATTTGAACTGTTCTTTCTTCCTGACGTAGTAGGTTCGGGATGATACCGACTGTCTGGTTCATTCATAATAATCAGTTGTTGCGGATGATTGTGCTGCTGGTAAGACCGACTGTTACGCTGAAAACTGTGCCCATTACTTTTACGTCTGTCATAATAATCATTGCTATACGGCGCGTTGCGATACGAGTTGAAATGATGTGTCTTCTGTACGTAGTGATTTCCTTGCTGCTGTGCGTTACTATTTGGTGTGGCCGACGCTATACGTGCAGGCGGCGAAACATTAAAGCTTGGTTGACCTTGCAAACCACATTGTTGGTTAGGTATGCTAACTGGCTGGTTTTGTTGCTGTTGTGGGGAGAAGCCTCTATTGTTACCAAAATTCGTTTGCTGTTGCTGATAATTTTAACGGTAGTGATAATTAAAATTTTGTCTGTTATTAAAATTCTGGTGGTTGTCATTCCTAGATCGTCTATCACCTTTGCTATTAAAATACACTCCTGGAAATGGAAAAAAGAACACATTGACACCGGTGTGTCAGACCCACCATACTTGCTCCGGACACTGCGAGAGGGCTGTACAAGCAATGATCACATGCACGGCACAGCGGACACACCAGGAACCGCGGTGTTGGCCGTCGAATGGCGCTAGCTGCGCAGCATTTGTGCACCGCCGCCGTCAGTGTCAGCCAGTTTGCCGTGGCATACGGAGCTCCATCGCAGTCTTTAACACTGGTAGCATGCCGCGACAGCGTGGACGTGAACCGTATGTGCAGTTGACGGACTTTGAGCGAGGGCGTATAGTGGGCATGCGGGAGGCCGGGTGGACGTACCGCCGAATTGCTCAACACGTGGGGCGTGAGGTCTCCACAGTACATCGATGTTGTCGCCAGTGGTCGACGGAAGGTGCACGTGCCCGTCGACCTGGGACCGGACCGCAGCGACGCACGGATGCACGCCAAGACCGTAGGATCCTACGCAGTGCCGTAGGGGACCGCACCGCCACTTCCCAGCAAATTAGGGACACTGTTGCTCCTGAGGTGTCGGCGAGGACCATTCGCAACCGTCTCCATGAAGCTGGGCTACGGTCCCGCACACCGTTAGGCCGTCTTCCGCTCACGCCCCAACATCGTGCAGCCCGCCTCCAGTGGTGTCGCGACAGGCGTGAATGGAGGGACGAATGGAGACGTGTCGTCTTCAGCGATGAGAGTCGCTTCTGCCTTGGTGCCAATGATGGTCGTATGCGTGTTTGGCGCCGTGCTGGTGAGCGCCACAATCAGGACTGCATACGACCGAGGCACACAGGGCCAACACCCGGCATCATGGTGTGGGAAGCGATCTCCTACACTGGCCGTACACCACTGGTGATCGTCGAGGGGACACTGAATAATGCACGGTACATCCAAACCGTCATCGAACCCATCGTTCTACCATTCCTAGACCGGCAAGGGAACTTGCTGTTCCAACAGGACAATGCACGTCCGCATGTATCCCGTGCCACCCAACGTGCTCTAGAAGGTGTAAGTCAACTACCCTGGCCAGCAAGATCTCCGGATCTGTCCCCCATTGAGCATGTTTGGGACTGGATGAAGCGTCGTCTCACGCGGTCTGCACGTCCAGCACGAACGCTGGTCCAACTGAGGCGCCAGGTGGAAATGGCATGGCAAGCCGTTCCACAGGACTACATCCAGCATCTCTACGATCGTCTCCATGGGAGAATAGCAGCCTGCATTGCTGCGAAAGGTGGATATACACTGTACTAGTGCCGACATTGTGCATGCTCTGTTGCCTGTGTCTATGTGCCTGTGGTTCTGTCAGTGTGATCATGTGATGTATCTGACACCAAGAATGTGTCAATAAAGTTTCCCCTTCCTGGGACAATGAATTCACGGTGTTCTTATTTCAATTTCCAGGAGTGTAGCATGGCTGGTCGTAGTTACTGTATGGTTGTTGGCCTTGGTTATGACGTGAAAAAGTTTTGTTTATGAAAGAATAGTCTGATTGCTGAACTTCCAAAAGCTGTAGCAGATCTCTAAATGCCGAAATATTTTCTTTCTGCTGTCCTGTTAAAAGTGATACTCTTCACGATCGTGGTAATTTGGAAATACATAATAGGATAAGTGCTGATTCACTGTATGGCTCACTTAAGTATTGGTTTTGTTGTACCATGTGTTCAAAAAATTGCGTGACAGTGGGAAAATTTGAGTTCTCATAATTCGGTAAGCTAATTAATTGATCCTTGATTCCGCGCTGTGTCGTTTTCGACCACTACGCTGAGAGAAAAGCATTCTGAAATTCTTCTACCGAGTAGCATTGTCTCGCGATCGGTCTCATGCGACCTGTCGGTTCGCCTTCCAAAAAACTGCAAATAAATTCAAGTTTGTGTGTTACGAGCCAAGTTGGTGAAAAAGCAAAACTAAATTCTTGTATCCAATCCAAGGGGTGACTTTGTGTTCTGTCATTCTCATATACCATAATTTTCTCACGGATAGAAAGTGCTTATAATCAAAATTATCGTCTCTGTATGTCTGAACATGTACAGGATTGTATGATAATCTGTTTGTATGTGTCTGTTCGGAATCTAAGTCACGTACTCTCTGTAAATTACCTAAATTATACTGGCTGTGAGAGTGTGAGAAATGTTCAGAAAGTGGTGTATGCTGTGACGTGTTAAAGGCTGTAACATTTTTCATTTCAGTCATTTCTTGCTGTAAAGATGACAATTTTCTACGTAATGTATTATTGGACTAGCTTATCTCACTGATTGTCTGCTGTAAATTTTGGAATTCGGGTGTTTGATTGAAAGAAATTGGTGGCGTATCGTCTGATTTGATATCATTGTTATTTTCGATAACGTCAATACGACTGGCCAATTCATCAAATTTTTCAGTCAGTGCTTTTACCTGATCGTCATTTTTAGTGTCACAAACATTAATTTGTTTTTGGATTTTACGGGTGGTTTTGTTCAATTTCTTAACGTCTGCTTTAATAGCATCGGGCTCCTGTATTAATTCCAACTGTTCAAGTCTGCTGGTCATTGTCTGAAAGTCTACTGTGTGCGTGTCTGATTTTGTTTTAAGAGTGGAGATTTCATCATGCAATTCAGTGTTCAACTGTTTAATAGTATTAACTTCGTCTGATACTGTCGCAATGTTGGTGTCTACGTATGTTTTTGCTTTCGTAAATAACTTACGCTTGTCTTCCTGTCTCTGTGACGTAATTGTTTCTGTATAAACTTACGGTAACGCGTTTCACTGTTTTGTAGGTGGTGATTAAAACGTTCGTCAATTTGGCTGTTCTGTTGGTCAAATTTCGTGTCTACTTTAGCATCCAGTGTGCGTGAAAGTTCTGATGACATTAATTTAAACTCGTCGCGTAACTGTGTTGCGTTTTCATAACATTGTTTAGCGACTGCACTAATTTCATCTCTAAGTAATTTAGTTGTGGCTGCATGTGTATTACTTAATTCTTGTGCCACAGATCTAATTTCTTCACTACTGTTCCTAGCACAAGCCTTAATTTCCTCACGTAATTGTTCTTTAGTATCATGACATTGCACGGCAACGGCTGTAATCTGTTCACTAAGTTGTTTGAAATTGTTATCTTGATTATCATTCGACTGTTTGGAATTGTTGTCTAGTTTTTCATTAAGTTGTTTGTAATTGTTGTCTTGTTTTTCATTCGACTGTCTGAGTTTTTCATCAAGTTGTAGTAATACTGCCATAACTTGATCCATGCCAAAAGTAGCGACTCAATTTTCAATGATCTGTGATGGTGTATCTGCATGTGACACGTTTTGAATAACCATTTGGTCATTGATTCACGAAAAGGTTCGCTAATCGGATGTGCACTGTTGGCCACTACATCGGAATCAACTAAATCTAACGTGTTTTGTGTATATTCGTCACCTTCGTTAGAAACAATTATCAGTTCGCTACGTAAATTTTGCAAATCAGGCGTGTCAAGCTGGACAGCGTTCATTGCAACGGAACGTGCCGCGTCATCAATTGTTACATTTACTGTGGACATAATTGAATTTGATTGTTCATCATTAGGGTCAAAATCATTACTATTGATAGGCACGCACTGATTATGAGTAATTAGAGGATTATCGCTATTACACTGAGTGTCGCTAGTATTATCAGTCAAATTATTCGAGTCGGCTTTTTTCACTCATTGCACATCGCGATGTACTGTTTTTCGCGGCATTTTCACAAATCAAAGTTAAACACAAAATCAAACAAGGACAAAGCAAAAATGGAACAAATACAATAACAATAAAGAGCAATAAATTGCCGATGATCTGTGAAAGAAACAGTGACAAGTTAGTAAATGCGTTGCGCCAGATGTAAACTACATTTAATGTTAGGTAAATAAGAGCAGATATATATCTGACTACTACTCAGAAATTCGCAAAGAAAATACGATCCTGGCCGATTGTCGACAAGTGTAACCTCCCCACAAAATAAATTCCGTAACTTCCTAACAGAAAAAACAATAATTATTTATATCATTCACATTTAGTGTAAGCTGCCAACAAATATACTCCAAAACATCCCAATAGCAAAAAATAATATAAATAATATTCTCATTTAGCGTAACTACCCAACAGTGAAAATATGTATAGCATTGACATTTAGCGTAACCTACTAACAGATAAATTGCCTAACCTATCAATAATAAAATGCGACTAATCTCTCAATAAAATTGCGACTTACTTATAACCTTTCAATAATTGACTGTGAATTTAAACTGGTGAATTTTGGACGTCAGCAGCGCTGCGTCATGGCCCTGAAAGATCATTCTGAATAAATTGAAAATTCTTACCTCAATAAGGTCGCTGGATAACGCGTATATATCTGCTCCTATAAGAAATTTTTCTGGCGCAGCTCTATGCAATGCTGCCCGATAGATTTGTCATGTATAAAAAGAAACAACTGATTTTTCCTTTCAATAATCGGGATGACCAAGGATTGGAGAAATTAGTAAATTCTTTAAATTGAAATGAATGATTGTCAAAAGTTACTTTTTATGAGTAAGATTATTATTAAGAGATTTTTTTAAAACATTTACGTGGGACTTGATATAACAATACTACATATGCGCGAGGCTGCCTTTACCTTATAGTACAACGCACAGGCTCCGCCATCGCTCCCCAAGACCGGCCCAGCCAACTCCACACACACGACTGCTCGCTATTACTTACTGCTATTAACACACAGTTCCTACTGCAGTCAACACTGCACTTTGGTTTGAGATTCTCGTATAGCTTACATATCGCAGGCAGCGCGTGAGCAATCCATCGAAATTACATCTGCTCGAGTGCGCTAACAACAAATTCCTTAATCATGGACCTCTTACAAGGTAATCTGCAAGCCACCGCACGGTGCGTGGAGGTGGGTACCCTGTACCACTACTAGACATTTCCTTTCTTGTTCCACCTGCAAACACAGCGAGGGAAAAGCCACTGTCTGTATGCCTCCGTATGAGCCCTCGTTTCTCGTGATCCTTACGCGCAACGTATGTTGACGGCAGTACAGTCGTTTGGCAGTCAGCCTTAAATACCGGTTCTCTAAATATTCTCAAAAGTGTTTCTAGAAAAGAATGTTACCTTTCCTCTGTTGATTCCCATTTGAGTTCCCGAAGCATCTTCGTAACTCTTACATGTTGCTCGAACCTACCTGTTAACAAATCTAGCAGCCCTCGTTCAAACCGACTTGGCACGGATCCTGAACACTTGAGTAGCACTCAAGAATAGGTCTCACCAACGTCCTACATGAGGTCTCCTTTACAGGTGTACCACAGTCTTTCCTAAAATTCTCGCAGCAAACCTAAGTCGATCATTCGTCTTCCCTACCACAGTTCCTACATGCTCGTTCCATATCATATCGCTTTGCAACGTTACGCCCAGATATTTAAACGACTTCACTGTGTCAAGCAGGACACTGGTAATAATGTATCCAAACATTACAGGTTTTTTCTTACTAATCATCCACATTAACTTGCATTTTCAACACTGAGCAGTAACTGCCACTCATCACATCTACTGGAAATTTTGTCTAAGTCGTCCTGTATCTTCCTGTAGTTATTCAACTTTGACACCTTACCATATACCACAGCATCCTCAGCAAACATCCGCAGGTTGCGCCCACCCTGTCCGCCAAATCGTTTATGTATATAGAGAACAGCAGCGGCCGGCCGAAGTGGCCGTGCGGTTAAAGGCGCTGCAGTCTGGAACCGCAAGACCACTACGGTCGCAGGTTCGAATCCTGCCTCGGGCATGGATGTTTGTGATGTCTTTAGGTTAGTTAGGTTTAACTAGTTCTAAATTCTAGGGGACTAATGACCTCAGCAGTTGAGTCCCATAGTGCTCAGAGCCATTTGAACCATTTTTGAACAGCAGCGGTCCTATCCCACTTCCCTGGGCACTCCTGACGATACCCTCATCTCTAATGAACATTCGCCGTAAGGGACAACATACAGGGTTCTATTACTTAGAAAGTATCCGAGCCACTCTGATACGTGCGAACTTATTCCTATGCTCGTATCTTCGTTAAAACCCTTAATTGGGGCACCGTGTCAAATGCTTTCCCGAAATCTAGAATTATGGAATCTGCCTGTTGCCCTTCGCACATGGTTCGCAGTATATCATGTGAGAAAAGAGCGAGCTGAGTTCTTCATGATTGATGCTTTCTGCAATGACGCTCATTCGAGGACATAACTTTTTTAGTCTCAAGAAAGTTTATTACATTCGAACTGACAACATGTTCAAGGATTCTGCAGTAAGTCGAAGTTAGCCATATTGGTCTGTAAAATTGCCGTTCCGTTCTTTTATCCTACTTATATACTGGGGTCGCCTGGGCTCTTTCCAGCCACTTGGAACTCTGTGATCGGCGAGAGTGTCTCGATAAATAGATGCTAAGTAAGGGGCCAGTCCCGTAGAGTAATCTTTGTAAATTCTAACTGGGATTGAGTCCGGACCTGGTGATTTATTTGCTTTCAAATATTTCAGTTGTTTCTCTACGACAGGGACGATTATTACAATGTCGTCCGTACGGGTGTGTGTCCGATGTTCAAATGACGGTATGTCTGTACGCTTCACCTACATGAACGATTTCTTTAACGTGAGATTTAAAACCTCGTCTTTCGTTTTGCTGTCTTCAACTGCAACACCAGACTGGTGTAGGATCGGAGTTTTCTTAGGTTCTCTGACAGATCTTTTTCTAAGATGTGACGGTGGTAGTTGTTGTATGCTTCGCGCATAGATCTCTTCACAGACGCACGAATCTCTTCTAACGTTCGATTTTCGTCATTTGTGCGTTTCCTGTTGAACCGAGATCGCAAGAGACTTTGCTTCCTCAGCATCTTCTGAATTTCATTATTAACCCATTAAGTCCCAAATTAATTTTTTTTAAATTCAATTTTTTATTCCTTAATTATAATGTAGATAGTGTATGAATCACAATAAGTACAAAATTAGCCAAAGAATATTTATACATGCTGATATAATGCCCGTCCTCAAAATAGGACACTGGGATCTAACAATATCGTATAGCATACTAAACTGTATTCTAGTCTCAACTATTTATTTCTTGTTAAATGCTACAATCCACTTCACACACAGTGTTACATGGCATTTAACACAATACGTTTTTGGTTTCCCGTTGCATTTAGCTCTTACACATCTTCTTTGCGCGCTTCTTTTGTCAATCATTTACCAATTCCATCAAACCTGATTTCTGGTATCACTCTCGACTGACTTGATGGGTATTCCATTGGACGTCCAATATTCGGTCTTCCAGTGTCCAATTTCAGGTACGTAGCTGTAACAGCACGTCTGAAATCCAGTAAATCCTGTGCATTTTTCCCATGTACTAGTCTGTAGAAGAGTCAGGCATTTACGAGGGCCATTTCCAGCAAACGTGTAATAGGACCCAGTACCATTTTTTCCCTCTAATTACCGTCGCATATTTTCCAACTATGCAATCATGGTGGTCAACACCTCCCATGTATGCGTTATACGACGTCAAAACGGCAGGTTGTTGCACTTGCGTCTTCTTACTTGCTTGTCTACTGTACCGCGTAGCTGCTCCCAAAGGTTGAACTTGGTCAAAATTTGTATCAATTGTAACGCATCTGTTGTCGTGCCATCGAACAAATAAGACCTCACCATTCCTGTCGAACTGGTAGTCATAGTTTCCTCGAACTGTCTTTTTCAGTTCGTTGCTGCTCAGTAGTGGACAGTCACCGACTCGATTCTCTCTGACAGTCCCAGTTGCTTGAAAACCCAAATTTCTCAGATGAATCAGAAGATCTCTACTAGTAAGAAATTTTCAAAGTACACACAATGATTCTCGGGTATTTCAATGCAGTCCAACATGTTTAGGACTACTCTTGATCCCAATAGTAGGTCTTCCCTTGGAGTATCTTCTGGACCCTATCCACAGTATAAATCAAATTTGAAACAGTAGCTACTTGCTCCACAAAGAGACCACAACTTATAGCCAAATCTAATAGGCTTGCCTCGGATAAACTGTCCATCTGGAACTGTATTATTTACTAATGGGTAAGATATTCATAAATATACTTGCATAATACACTGTAAATTTCAAAGTAACTTCATATCCTGTAATTTATATATAAAAGAGGGGTCGTTACTTACCTCAGCAACAAAATCTGGTAAAATTATGACGTTCTAAAAAGAAAATACATCAGCAGTAGCAGTGTTTCATATTGGAACGTGCAGCAGTACAAATAACTGAAATGATAACACCAAGTCCCAGTGTCCTACTTTGAGTACACAAAATTTTATAATAATGGAAAACAATGAATATAACTCCAATTGAGCTAACAATTCAAGTAGTTTAAAAGACACATTTTTGACTATAAATAATCGCAAAAAGATCTTTGCCACATACTTCATATATTACTAAATTGTCGATAAAGTAAATACCTGTAATACCGAAAAGTGTGCCTTAGTATTCAATAATCAATTAATGGTAGGATTTATTGCTTTTAATTTCCTCTAAGCATACATTTGTTATAAAAAGCATCAACAAATGACGTAGAATAGTAATAGATGCAAATTAATAATTTATTGCGTATTTATAAAAAAATATGTGCTCTGTCCTCAAAATAGGACACTGGTACTTAGTGGGTTAAAGCAGGGGGGGTCTTTTCAGTCCCTAATCCATTTACTATGCACATATCTCTCCAGACGACGGTTAAGAATCTCTCATTGCCTCCTTGATTGTTTTATTAACTTTCTTAATCATAGTCGCGATTATGATACTATGATGGCTAATCCCCGTTTCTATACAGCCATTTTCAATAAGGTCCGGCCTGTTTGTAGCTACAAGGTCTAAGATATTTTCTTTGCGTGCGTCCTCCCGAGCTAGCTTCCCAAGACAGTTTTCAAATATCGTGTGCAGAAGTATTGCACATGAGTGTCTATACCCCAGCGATGAATCGATAGACATCCCAGTCTATACTCGGTAGACTAACATCACCTCCAACTAGTATTGCATGATGCAGACTGTGTTCGTCCATTATTTGAGAATGAGAGGGCTTAGTAACACGCAACGAACTTTAGACTTACTTTCAAACTTTTACAAGACTTTTTCTCGCTGACACCCCCCACAATATGATGAAAGAGAAAGAGTTCATCACTTCCTACATTTTCGCTGTTCCTGTACTGAAACTGCAGCATCAATGTAAGGTGTTAACTGATTAATTCTTTACTACTAACACCATTCGCAACGCGTTCTGCAGACACTATTCATATATACCACTCAACATACCGCTAAATATATCAGTGTACGGAACGTAGGTCAGGAGGTATCGCGACGTTAACACTGTTCTACGTGGAAACGAAACTGCAGGGAGAAATTCGCTAGAGGCACGGGTGAAACCTGTACAACTGTGCGTAAAATGTGTCAAATATGTGGCAGGTGCGTAAAAGGTCTAAGGCATTGGCAGAGAGACCTTTCTCCATATCAGAATCAATTTCAACCAACTTGGTTCACATATTATTTACTACCCTCAAAGAAATAAGGGGGAAAGGAGGATAAGAACAAGCAACCTCCTGTTGGGATGGAGATAACAACGTGAAGAGAGAATGGAGAAGCAGGAAATGGGTTCTGACTGGGCGGAGGAGAAGATGGAGAGAGAGAGAGAGAGAGAGAGAGAGAGAGAGAGAGAGAGAGAGGCGGGGGGAGGAAATGAACAGAGAAAGGAAGGAGGAGGGGATGAATGGAGAGAAGGGGCAGAAGAGATGGACAGAGAAAGGAAAGGGGAAGAGATAGACAGAGAGAGGGGAAGGAGAAGACAGACAGAAAGTGGGGGAGGAGGAGGGTCAGATTGGAGAAGTAGTAGACAGACGAAAAGAGAAAGTCGGAGAAGGTGGACTAAGCGATTGGACAATATACATTCCCAGATAACATCAGTTCACTCATACTTTTATTCATAAGAGCTGTCATTATTCTAGTATGCGGCTTGTTTGATGCCATAGGAATATCTTCAAGAGTCAAATAAAAGGAAAGGCCTCAGATGAATTAAGGGACCTGCCACTTGTCACTTGGGCAGTTGCGGTGACAGTCTTGACACAGTATAGATGAGTGTGGCTAGCAGATTTTTTGCGAGCCTCAGATGTGTCTATGCTTCCAAAATGGTGCTGTACTGCTTTTGCCTAGGGTGAAGCTGGCATTATTGACACACAGATGCAGCGAGATATTTCAGCGAATCAACCTCGCTTTGTTGTTTATGCCCAGAACGATAAAATACAAACATTATTCTGTGTTTTCGTTCGTTATTTACACAGTTGTAAAAGCTCTTCAGCAACATGTGAAATCAATAGTGAGCCAACACTGCGCAACAAATATAAGAAACTGCTGTGTTACAGTGTCTTATAAGACAACTTTTCACAACAGGAAGGGAGAAAAAAAAATTTAGAAATTAAAAAAAAATATTAACACTATGGACGGCAGTTTCTCGTTGTAGACATCTAGAACGTATCACTTGCTGCATTTCTAAAATTTACCCTAAGCCAAAAAAGGGAAGAAAAACGACGCACCACGAAGGAATTATCTAAATGGGACAAAAAATCGGTATATGTGATGCGCAGACAAGAAAATGATTAGTTTCAGAAAAATTGAGTAATTTATTCAAGAGAAAGAGCTTCCCAAATTGAGCAAGTCACTAACGCGTTGGTCCACTTCTAGCCTTTATGCAAGTAGTTTTACAGCTTGGCGTTGATTGATAGAGCCGTTAGATGATCTCCTAAGGGATATCGCGCCCAGTTCTGTCCAATCAGCGCAGTTAGATCGTAAAAATCACGAGCTGGTTGGATGCCCTGCCCATAATGCTCCAAAATGTCTCATTTGGGAGAGCTACGGCGACGGTGCTAGCTAAGGTAGGGTTTGAAAAGCACGAAGGTAAGCATCAGAATCTCTCGCCGTGTGCGGTTGGGCATTATCCTACTGGAATGGAAGCCCAGGGTGGCTTGCCATGAAGGGCAACAAAACTGGGTTTAAAATGTTGTCAGCGTTCCGCTGTGCTTTAAGGCTGCCGCGGATGACAAGGAAAGGCTCCCTGCTATGGAAAGAAATGGTACTCCAGGCCATCACTCGCTGCTATCGGGACGGGTGGCAGTCAGGTTTGTGTCACACCACCATCTCGGGAATCTCCAAACAAGTCTTCGGCCTGGAATTTCGCTGACTGGAGTAGAATTGTCTTCAGTGATGAATACGGCTTTGAACCTAAGAACAAACACCAACCTGGGTGTCGCCCGCTATACGGCTCGACAGCATGGAGTGATTGACTGGTGTCCCATTTAATTTCACAGCGGGGCACCCTCGTAGTGCAGCAGTACGTCGACGATATTATTACGCCTCGTTCTGTTGCTGTTCATGGAAAACCATCCTGAGATTAAGTTTCATCAAAATAATGACCATACGCAGACGGCGTTTGTGGCATGTCCAACGTTGCCCAGCAATATCACCAGAGCTCTCCCCAATTTAGAAATTATGGAGCAATATGCTCAGGGCCCAACAATAAATTCGGGATTCTAACAACCTAACACAGAATTTGGAACGATATCTCTATCGAGGACACCCAACACCTCTGACAATCAGTGCCAAGCTGGATAGACGCTTGCATAACGGACAGCGGTGGACCAACGCTTTATTGACTTGCTCAATTTCTGAAGCACTTTCCCTTGAATAAATCGTCCAGTTTTTCTGAAATTGTAATCAATTGTCTAGTTCCTTTTCTCCTGTCTTACAAAGTACATCAGAACAATGATGCCAAGTTCGTTCCGTGTCCAGTACTGTTATTTAGTAAGTAAGATAGTGCTTGCGAATTATCGGATCAGATTTGTAACTGGATTCAAGACTTTCTGGGAGATAGAACTCAATAAGTTATTTTTAATGGAATGAAATCGCTAGATGTAAAGGTAATTTTAGGTGTACATCAAGCGAGTGTTTCGGATAATTACTGATTGCAGCATTGCAATAACGATCTATTGAATAACATCTAATACTGTTTGAGGCATTTTGCATCCAATTTTATTGCTTGGAGGAAGGGTAAAAAGCCAGAAGGCTGTAGTGAAATTTAGGAAGACCTGCGCAGGGTTGATGGTTCGTGCAGGGACTTCCAGTTTGCCATGTCTCTAAATAATGTAACACACAGCGCGTAAATAGGAAAAGAGATGAGATAGTCTTCGATTACACTCTTGGTCAGAACTCACTGGAGATAGTAACAACTGTAAAGGACGTTGAAGTAACCGTCCAGAGTGCAACGGCCTCATAAAACGTATAGTATAAAAGTGGATGTTAGACTGAAATTCGTTGGTGGAATCTGAAGGTAAAGGCCGGCCGGAGTGGCCGTGCGGTTCTAGGCGCTACAGTCTGGAGCCGAGCGACCGCTACGGTCGCAGGTTCGAATCCTGCCTGGGGCATGGATGTGTGTGATGTCCTTAGGTTAGTATGGTTTAATTAGTTCTAAGTTCTAGGCGACTGATGACCTCAGAAGCTAAGTCGCATAGTGCTCAGAGCCATTTTATCTGAAGGTAAAGTAATTCACGCACAATGAAATGCCTTACATATCACTTGTCTGACCCATTCTTGATAGCTGTTCATCAGTCTGAGACGGTTACCAAATGAGATTACCAAAACAGATGGCGAAGATCTAACAAAGAGTGGCACGTTTCATTGCAGGATCATTTCCGCGGAGGGAGAGAATTGCAGAGACGCCGAACCAACTCCATTATCAGTCCCTACAAGAGAGGCCTAATGTGTCATGGAGAAGTTGCTGTTAATATTCCGAGACCGTACGTTCGAACAACGGTCGCGAAACATTCATTACCTAGCAAAAAACAAAGAAACAAGTGAAGCATCGAGGAGATATGATCGAATGTCAACGTGACTTTGTACTTGTACACACCATTGGCAGGTATGTCGATCATCAGAGAGCGTTAGCGTTCTTCATTTTTAGTACTGTTACCGGTCCTGGTAGGGATAAGTGGTCACCGAGAAGGACATGAAGATGCCGCGTTCTCGTTTGAGACAGCGTTGTCAGCACCTGAAAAAATTCGGATGGGGCTTCATCGCAGGTCTCCCTCCAGTCGGCAAAATATGGATTTGTTTGCCATTCAGATATTACAGTGAGCTGATTTCGGACGGCATGAGGACGTGTGTATACGTGTGTCGTCAAGATTCCGGTCTACCACGCATGAGCATCACATGGAAGAATCGTCGTACTGTGCGCGAAGCGCACTTTAACCCCTTCACATTTTCGTCTACCATTCGAGAACAAGTACTAGTCTGCCTGCAACATTCTATGTTATCCCGCACCATATGTCGGAGACCAGTAGCATCCGCAATGGGGAACTACCGTCCCATTCGTAGGCTGGCGTTAGGACTATAACAGAAACGGCTGTCTTTGGAGTGCTGCTTTGCCCAAGAAGCATGGACTGCCGATAAATCGCATCGTATTGTATCCAACCATGAACTGCAATAGCTGGGATCATCATCGTCGGCAAGTATGGCGGCGACCTGGGGAGAGGTCCCATTCTTCCAATGTTTTGAAGATTCTCAACAGTGTTACTCCTGGCGTTAAGGAGCGGAACCATCGAGCGTGACTTTATGTCACGGCTGGTAGTGACTGAGGGAGCTCTCACGGCACAGCTGTGCATCACGGAGATCCTGCGTCCTAGTAAGTTACCTCTAGTGAGACAGTATCATGGTGACATTTTTCAAGAGGACAATGTTCGTCAACACATGGCACTTTTCCCTACGAACTATCTGCATCTTGTTGAAAGATCTGTAGATCTTTCATCGACAGAACATGTGAATGGCCAGGTCTGACATCTGCTCAGCCCAAGCAGCAATATCTAGGTTATCATGGATAAGTTATGGGACAGTTTGCCTCAGGAGAGGATACAACGGCTTTACGGCACCTTTCCTGATCGAATCATTGCAGCTATCCATGCCACAGGTGGTTCCAACGTCATAGTGGTAA
Organism: Schistocerca serialis cubense; assembly: GCF_023864345.2. Taxonomy (NCBI): domain Eukaryota; kingdom Metazoa; phylum Arthropoda; class Insecta; order Orthoptera; family Acrididae; genus Schistocerca; species Schistocerca serialis. Next base: position 443,435,530 of record NC_064638.1, on the reverse strand, counting down.
GTGAGTCGTCCCAAATCAATGAATTACGAGTGCAACAAGAGATCTCCTTATTTCGTCGCAGGGTGTCTGATTTTGCAGCGTCTAGACAGAGGGGGCCTGGGGAGAGGCACAACAGAAATTTAGTGCTGGACGCGCCTGAAAGAGCTCTGTCTAGCTCGGTACGCTGTCTGGTGTCGATGGTCACCGAGTGCTGAAGCGCTGTAGTAGACGACGGATGGATCACGCCCAGTGTTTGTACTCCCTTGTGGGATGATGTGTGTTGGACCGTGAAGAAGTTTCTGTGTGTGGTGCGCCATAATGGGCAGGAGGTTACCGCTGGGAGTGTCTTGAACTTTTGGTTGCAGGCTGCTGAGGCGCATTTCACTAACGATATTCTGGAATTTCATCCACGTAATTGGTTTAAGCTGAATCTGATGAGCCTTCGTTTGTTATATCTGTACCAACGGGTTCGTACCGTTGGAGACCCATTCTGTTCTAACGTCCATGACCGCACTTTGGCTAACCGAGATAAGAGCAACAGCGTTCGAAGTTGTCAATGTGCTTTATAAGAGGTTCTTTATGTGGTGGAGCCAACACGTATTTCGTTACCTGTACAGAGATTCATTAGTTTTAAGGCCACACACAAAGCTATGTCTGTGGTGTTACATGAACCTCTTTTGTATATAGGGATTGATTATACAAGCATATTATGATTTCCGTGTCCATTAGTGTCCCAAATATTTGCTTAGCCTGTAATTATTTTCTACACGAGTTTCAAGTTCCGTGGCCAGTTGACTGGGCAATACATTTTATGTAATTACGTGTATGGTATGTGTTTAACTCTGTTTTTTCATGTTGTAGTAAAGTGGCCGGTTAGCGTGAGTTGCCTTCGTAATTTGTAAATTACATGTTGACCGGTAAGGAGTCTACCTTGACTGACGTGTTGAATCAGGCCTTACTACAGCCAAACAGATCAAAACTCCGTTATTACTTTTAATCGTTGAAGTATTAATTGTATGTGTTAATCGTACAAATGCTAAATTAACTCTGTCTATTGAAGAGAGTTTCCTTTTTAACAGCTTTAAATTATCTTCAACACTGCTTTCTTAACTGTAGTAGGTTACTTGAAGATTGTTTGTTAAAACTGTGGTAAAGTGTTTCTCAAGATTCCTTTAACTGTGGTAAGTTCAACGGATTCTTGCTTGCAAATTTTTTTCTTAACTCGTGTTAGCATTTATTGAAAATCGTCTCCTTTTTTTTAAAAAAAATTCTGCCTTGGTTCTCCTGCTGATAACTCTGATAAATAAACAGAGAGTTGTGTTCGAGCGGGAGACCAGCACCTGACCGCTGCTTGCTTCATGCATTGCTATATTCCTGTCAGTAAGTGGGTTCTTTTACAAGTTGTTTGTGAATTTTATGCAGTTATGTAATAATTGAAATAACATTGCAGACAGTCTGTATTATGAAGTTTTATTTCACATCCTCTTCACCTTCTGGGTGCTTCTCTCTCCCTCTTTTTTCGCGATAATGTGTATACTTCCTTCCACGTATGTCTCACGTTACAACGACGACAAGAAAATTACGGAGATTAGAGCTCATGTTGACGCTTATCAAAAGTCGTTCTTCGCACAAATTATTTACGAACAGCACAAAGGAGGAGAGGAATGATTGCAGCCTTCACCACACACCGTAATGTGCTTGCAGAGTTTAGATATATCTGTAGGTAATTGACGAGAAACCATTAACATTCAATAAAATTACTTAGCCTCGGCTGCAAACACATTTATAAAGTACTTTCAGCCAGACCGCTGTTTCTCCATGAGAAATTTTCTCAACAATTATTACATAAAATCATCGAGTAGAAACAAAATTAGAATAAAACCCAATATGTAATTATACATGACGTTAGTAAAATCAAAGTCAACACTAAGGTGGTTGTGAAAACTGAAAAGTGATATACAGCTGTCATTACACATGAGGCACAATACTTTCACCAGACGTTTGGTTCTTCGAGGCCAACAGTATAGTCAAGTTACATGCAGAAGCCCCTCCGAAATACCTTCTTTTTCATCTTCACCTTCTTCTTCTTCTTCTTCACATCTTGTATTAGGCAGATTTCCTGTTACAGTACTCCATCTCTTGTGTGGTTTCTTCATTTCTTTTTCGAGCTTCCCTTCTGCATCCTTCCACTCTTCTTATAAATCTCATTTCTTGAGCCTGTACTCTGCTTTCTTCGTGTCCTGTTCTCGCCTATGCTCCGCTTCCAAAAGTGAGGGTTAGTGCCATTTTTAGATAACTTCTCCTGGGTTTCTTTTATGGCTTTAGTTTGCAAACTTTTACAATGGTACCACTTATGGAAGTAAATTTATTTAACTTTTGGTCAATCTCATGATTATATTGGTAAGTGATATCACATGATAGGTATTTAAAATGTTTTATTTGCTCCAAAATTTTATTATTCAAGACTATTTTAGATCTTAGAGGTTGTCTGCCCTGAAATGCAACAGTTTCGTTTTATCTACCTATAATATTAGGTCGTAATCTGAGGAAATCTGCATAAACTTATAGGCTCCCACGTAAAGATCATCTTCATTCTGTGCAACCAGAACTACGTCATCTGCATATAAAACTCCATTTAGTCTAGTGTAACGTGTAAAAAAATCTGTATATGTTCAAGATTTTCCGTTAGCTGATATCTATATACATATGGCGGATTATATACATATGGAGAAATCCTTGTTGTAACCCTTTGTTTGTGTTCATTGGGTTTCTTGTTACATTTCACATATCTATAACAATTTTGGTGTTTTGTATAGACTCTTAGTAGCATTTATGTTGTGAGGTTGTTAACGTCGTTCAGACATTATTTTCCAATGTAGTTCACTATTCACATTATCGAATCATTATTTCATCTTCATTTTCTTGGGCCTTTGTCCCACTTCAATGCGGGGACGATGTTGGTGTCAGAGAGTGACCGGATGCCCCTCCTGTCGCCTCCCCATAACCCCTGGGACGGAAGTAGTGTACCCCAGCTGTCTGTGTCTAGTGTAGGCCATGACATAGTGTGAACGTTTTCAAATGTATGTGAGTAGTGTAACTGAGGCGGGAGATGGGGACCAGCCCGGTATTCACCTAGTGGGATGTGGAAACCCTCCTAAAAACCACGTTCATGCTGGCCACCACACTGGCCCTCATCGCCAATCAGCCGGGCGAATTTGATCCGGCAAAGCGCGCCTACCTCAGTAGAGGAAGCAGCACATTAGCACCCTCGTCTAACCTGGTGGGTCTACTCACTTTATCGAATGATTTCTCAAGATCCATAAGAACAAGATGGGTTTCCCTATTGAACTCTAATCTCTTTTCTATAACTTGTTGCAATGTACAAACATTGTCAATAGTTGATTGTGATTTTCCGAAACCTGATCTTTTTTCAGATTTTAGCTTTTACATTATATTTTTAACTCTTGCATTCCGAATATGGCGCACAATTTATAGCCTGAATTCAGGAGGCTTTTGTTTCGATAGTTACTATATTTATTTTTATACCCTGTTTAAAAACAGAGGTAGCTTTTGGTACCTTCTTATTTCTCCAGGTCTTAAACGTAGGAGTAACCCTCCATATTTCCACAGTTCCACCCTAAAACCTTCTAAACTAGTGGCTTTACAATTTCTAGTAGGTTTTAGAGTTTCCATTTAGTCTCTCGTATCAGCATCGTACAGCTCATTTATGTCATTTAGTTCAGGTAAGGCCTGACTTAAAATTTCATCATAGCCCAATTTTTTATCATGAGCTATCAAATGATTCAAATGGCTCCAAGCACTATGGGACTTAACTTCTGAGGTCATCAGCCCCCTAGACTTAGAGCTACTTAAACCTAACTAACCTAAGGACACCACATACATCCATGCCCGAGGCAAGATTCGAACCTATGACCGTAGCAGGCGCGCGGTTCCGGACTGAAGCGCCTAGAACCTCTCGGCCACAACGACCGGCTTCTTGCAAGTCTTTCACCGTTCAAATGGTTCAAATGGCTCCAAGCACTATGGGACTTAACTTCTGAGGTCATCAGTCCCCTAGAACTTAGAACTACTTAAACCTAACTAACCTAAGAACATCACACACATCCATGCCCGAGGCAGGGTTCGAACCTGCGACCGTAGCGGTCGCGCGGTTCCAGACTGAAGCGCCTAGAACCGCTCGGCCATCATGCCCAGCTCTTCCACCGTTTCCAATGTTTCTGTCATCTGCTTTTGGTGGAGATCTCTTACGCTGCTGTCTTCTAAAGGCTAAAGTACAAGAACTAGTTCTGTCATCCCTAGCTTGCCAACGAAAGCCATCATTTATTACTGTGTAATCTATGATAGATCTATATCCTCTTTCTGATCAGGTAGATTTGCATACATCCAGCTTCCTAAAGAAACTATTTGTAATTTTTAATGATGAAAAGTAGCAAAATCTCTGAGTACTTTCCATTTATCCTTACGTAGGTTTTCTAGAAATGTGCCAACGATTATTGCTTTGGTGTACTTCCTGTTTCCAGATACGTAGACAGAACAAAAAGTGCTGATGAAGAGTGAGTTCTAATTAAGAAGTAATAATTTTAGTTAGCATATTTTTGGAATAACGGCTTTGCCGCAGTGAATACACCGGTTCCCATGAGACCACCGAAGTTAAGCACTTTTGAGCGTGGTCGGCGCATGGATGGGTGACCATCCAGGCCGCCATGCGCTGTTGCCATTTTTCGGGGTGCACTCAGCCTCGTGATGTCAATTGAGGAGCTACCGAATAGTTTCGGCTTCGGTCAAGAATACCATCATAACGGCCGGGAGAGCGGTGTGCTGGCCCCACGCCCTCCTATCCGCATCCTCCACTGAGGATGACACGGCGGTCGGATGGTCCCGGTTGGCCACTCGTGGACTCAAGACGGAGTGCTTTTTTTATATTTTTGGAATAATTGCATACTAAATTGCATGCAGGGGTATATTTGAGCTTGTTTAGTTAAAGCTGTCGGACATGTGTGGATTAGGTGTTCTGACACGGGGAGGGGACGAAGGAGTGGCACAGTAATTGCAGCCGCGCGGTGTGGTGCAGCTGGAATGGGCGAGGCCGCTGTACGTGGCTGGGCTGCCGGCGGCAGGCGGTAGGCGGTAGGCGGCGCGGATTATCCGCCGGAGGGCGACGCGCGCCAGCCGGAGAGCGCACCAATTCCCGCTAATTCCCGCCATCGGGCTCCACGGCGCGCGCCGCGGGCCGCCCTGCGTAGTAATATTAAATTTCCCCCGAGGAGGAAGTGCGCCCCTTCCGCGTACAGATGAGCCGAAAGTGAAGGCGCGCCTCTGCCCGACTGGCGAGGGGGGAGGGGGGGGGGGGTGGACCAGGAGACGGCGCGTGCCCCGCAGGGCTTCAGTTCGAGCAGCAGGGCGCCGCCCGAGCCAACTTCTGCTGAAAGGGCTCGGCGCGTTTTCCTGCCCGCTGTTGCTTTTCTGCTTTCGACCGGTCGACGAGAGCTGCTGTGGAGCGGGCGCGAGGGCAGTCGCACGTAAGGTGAAGAGGCGAAACGGGCTTAAACAGGCACTTTGCATTCTTGAGAAACCGGTGGCGCGTTGTCGTTGCCGTGTAATCTGGTAAACCTGACCGTAACGGTCGCGAAAACTACTAGGGGACGGACAAAGCTATCTAGCTGCAGCAGCTGACTGGTCCTTTATCTGGAAATAAGGCAGCTAATGGACCGCGTCGCGCTTCAGTCTCCGTGGCGTAGTTTAGTTATGATTCAGAAGTACTGCATGGGTTCTCATTAAAGTGCATTACTCTGCTCATATTGACAGTGTAAGTCTAGCTTTTCTTTGTAAGCAGTAGTACACTACTGGCCATTAAAATTGCTACACCAAGAAAAAATGCAGATGATAAACGGGTATTCGTTGGACAAATATATTATACTACAACTGACATGTGATTACATGTTCACGCGATTTGGGTGCATAGATTCTGAGAAATCAGTACCCAGAACAACCACCTCTGGCCGTAATAACGGCCTTCATGTGTCTGGGTATTGAGTCAAACAGAGCTTTGATGGCGTGTACAGGTACAGCTGCCCATGCAGCTTCAACACGATACCACAGATCATCAAGAGTAGTGACTGGCGTATTGTGACGAACCAGTTGCTCGGCCGCCATTGACCAGACGTTGTCAATTGGTGAGAGATCTGTAAAATGTGCTGGTCAGGACAGCAGTCGAGCATTTTCTGTATCCAGAAAGGCCCGTACAGGGCCTGCAACATGCGGTTGTGCATTATCCTGCTGAAATGTAGGATTTCTCAGGGATCGAATGAAGGGTAGAGCCACGGGTCGTAACACATCTGAAATGTAACGTCCACTGTTCAAAGTGCCGTTAATGCGAACAAGAGGTGACAGAGACGTGTAACCGATGGCACCCCATACCACAACGCCGGGTGATACGCCAGTATGGCGAAGACGAATGTGCGTTCACCACGATGTCGCCAAACACGGATGCGACCATCATGATGCTGTAAACAGAACCCGGATTCATCGGAAAAAATGACGTTTTGCCATTCGTGCACCCAGGTTCGTTGTTGAGTACACCATCGCAGCCGCTCCTGCCTGTGATGCAGCGTCAAGGGTAACCGCAGCCATAGTCTCCGAACTGATAGTCCATGCTGCTGCAAACGTCGTCGAACTGTTCGTGCAGATGGCTGTTGTCTTGCAAACGTCCCCATCTGTTGACTCAGGGATCGAGACGCGGCTGCACGTTCCGTTACAGCCATGCGGATAAGATGCCTGTCATCTCGACTGCTAGTGATACGAGGCCGTTCGGATCCAGCACGGCGTTCCGTATTACCCTCCTGAACCCACTGATTTCATATTCTGCTAACAGTCATTGGTACTCGACCAACTAGAGCAGCAATGTCGCAATACGATAAACCACAGCCGGCCAGTGTGGCCGAGCGGCTCTAGGCGCTTCAGTCTGGAACCGCGTGACCGCTACGGTCGCAGGTTCCAATCCTGCCTCGGGCATGGGTGTGAGCGATGTCCTTAGGTTGGTTAGGTTTAAGTAGTTCTAAGTTCTAGGGGACTGATGACCTCAGATGTTAAGTCCCATAGTGCTCAGAGCCATTTGAAATAAAATTCTTCTGGGCTTGGAACCGTAATGTCAGTTAGCAAAACACGCTGAGAAAGGCGTCTTGCAATAGTCGCCGAAGTCTCTTGCTGAGATGTTGGGTCCGTGACTACGTGACGTGTGCGCCGCTCTCTGGCTCTGCTATCAGCTCTTCCCAACTGAAATCGAATCACGAGCACAGGAGAGGAGCTGCAGGCTATGTCGTACCTTTAGCCAAGGTACTCGTCTCGATAGTCTGCTTCCGTAGCCCATTAACGCCAACTTTCGCCGCACTACGGTCGTCATACGTTCCACATTGATTACTGCCGATATTTTATGCATTGTTGCTTGTCTGTTTGCACTGGCAACTGTATGCAAACGCCGCTGCAATCGGTCGTCAATTGTATGCTGTCTGCCATTGCGTTGCCCTTGGTGAGAGGTAATGCCCGGAATTTGCTACTCTTGGCACAGGCTTGACGTTGTGGTTTTCAGAATACTGAATTCTTAACGATTCTGGAAATTAAATGTCGTATGCGTCTAACTGTAACAACCATTCTAAGTCTGTTAACTCCCGTTGTACGACCCTAATCGCGTCGGAAGCCTTTTCACATTAACCACCTCACGACAAATGGCAGCTCCTCTAGTGCACTGTCCTTTCACTCATTGTCTGCGAGATACTGTCGCCATCTGTATACGCGCATATCGCTATCACATGACTTGTCACCTCAGTAGATATTTTGAAGATCTCATCAGAAGAAAGAAGAATAGTGCAGATGGAGGTATACACCTGAAAATAATCCTGCTTCGGGCATGGATGTGTGTGATGTCCTTCGGTTAGTTAGGTTTAAGTAGTTCTAAGTCTAGGGGACTGATGACCTCAGATGTTAAATCCCATAGTGCTTAGAGCCAGTTTAAGCCAACCTGACATGAAACTATCATCTGAACGCGTACTATATGTAGATGATGTAGTTATAGTACAGAATAAGAAAGCAGACATTCGGTATACAGATTATATGAGCTAGGAAGACCATGCCATAATCTTAAGTCGTTCACCGCGATAGCGAAAGTCATGGCTCGCTATAGAAAACACCTAGTATGCAAAAAAATTATTATTGAAGAAAAGCATTGGGACAAGTCTCCAGTTTCAGATATTTGTAGTTGTCAACTTAAATTACTATGATAATGTGCAGGATGAGATCAACAAATTCCGCTACATATCCAACTATAAATAGACACTTAAAGAATGAGTCCAGGAAAGACACAAAATTAAAGCTGCACAAAACAATCGCTAATCCTGTCTTGTTCAATCGCTGCGAATCTCGGATTGAAAGAAAGAAAAATAAAGCATCACGCAATCGCCTGAAGTCAGCATTTTTTGGCTCTGTCGAAGGATGCTCAAGGAGGGGTCATTTATGAAATGAGAATGTACGAGAAAAATTAGAAATATTTAACCTGAGCAACGAAGTGGAACAGTAGAAGGAGAAATGGAGGGAACATCTTAAATGTATAGAAGAAGGAAGACTATAGTCATTGTAAACAAGTAAATGCCTCAGGAAAAAGAAAGTCGAATATTACTCGTAACGATTTGAGGTGAAAACAGGTATATTGCCTGTCCCCTTACGAAGAAGAAGGAAATAAGCATTAAAAGGGAGATTCCAAGCAAATGAATCTGACCCACTTTCATCGACTGCAGCGTCATCTACGAAGAAACTATGGTCTCCTTGTGGCTCCCTTAATCGATAACGCGTATTTATCTGAAAACATGTTTTGGTTGTAAAAAGTGCATGTATCGAGATATTATTCAGCATATATTGAAATGGGGTACTCTATGTACAGAGACAATTATGTTTGTTCATGGATAGAAACCAGAGTGGAAAATTACAAAAAGAGCTAACGGTTTAGTAGGGAAGAGCTGGGCAAAGTGGCCATTGGGGTCCTGGTGGCTTATTATGTGCTGGAATGGTGCGGGAATTGTTTTAAATTACTCTCACTGGAGAATCCATCCACTCCTCGAAGTCTAACCTGTTTGCTGTCCCGCGCCTCAGAGTTATAATAATTTTTGTGGATTTTACTTACCCTCATGTAATGTAAATGGTCAGTTGGTGTATTTATTGTGGATAGGGAATGTGACTTACGTATTTTCAATGAAACTTTGTTGAAAGTGTCGTATCTTCACTCCATAATAATACTTGTTGAAATTTCGGTGAGCTATTAGAGGAGATACAGCTTTTGAGTAATGGTCTTAATGCGGGCAAAGTGGTCACCTAGGCGGCGGCTTGCAACCACTTTGTGCGGGGGAGAAACGTGACAGAAGTGGCCGAAAGGAGGATTCTGCGGCGACATTCACACCAAGTACTTGGAAGAGTGACATACTAGCGGCAATTAAAGAAATAGAAGAAAAATAAAGTAAAAAGAATGATAAACGGAAAGCAGCCAAAGAAAAGAAAGGCAGTAGAGACAAATGTGCAAAGAGCCAAAAGTCCAGCCCTGGAAGAACTCTTTTTGACGACAATGATGAAGACAAAGAGTGCACGTACAGTGATTCAAGGCCAGAAGAGCTATGGATTTAGTGCCAGTTGTGCTCCCTCTCGGCTCACGAATTCTGTGTAGGAGGAACGCAGTTCAACTTTTATACGTGAAAAGTGTAAATAACATTATCTGAATCATGTTTCACAATACACTGTATTTAGTTAATCTACATCATACTCCGCAGGCCACCTAATGGTGTGTGGCGGAGGGTACTTTCGGTACCACTATCTGATCCCTCCAACCCTGTTCTACTCGCGAATAGTACGTGGAAAGAATGATTGTCGGTAAGCGTCTGTATTGCCTCCAATTTCTCGAATTTTCTCCGCGTGGTCAATGCGCGAGATGTATGTGGGAGGAAGTAATATGTTGTGTGAATCCTCCTGAAAAGTACTGTCCCGAAATTTCAGTAGTAAATCTCTCCGTGATGCACGACGTCTCTCTTGTAACGTCTGCCAGTGGAGTTTGTTTAGCATCTCCGTAACGCTGTCCCGCCAGCTAAACGATCCCGTGACGGAACGCTCCGATCTTCGTGGGATTTTCTCTATCTCCTCTATAAGTCCTACCTAACAGGGATCCCAAATAGATGAACAATGCTCAAAAATATGGCGAAGATGTGCCTTCTAAGACACATCCTTCATGGATGAGTTACACTTCCTTAACATTCTTCCGATGAATCTGAGTCTGATGTCTGCTTTTCCTGCTATTTGTTTAGTATGGTCATTTCAAAAATGGTTCTAATAGCTCTGAGCACTACGGGACTTAACTACTGAGGTCATCAGTCCCCTAGAACTTAGAAGTACTTAAACCTAACTAACCTAAGGACATCAGACACATCCATGCCCGAGGCAGGATTCGAGCCTGCGACCGTAGCGGTCGCGCGGTCCAAGACTGTAGCGCCTAGAACCGCTCGGCCACTCCGGCCGGCTGGTCATTCCATTTAAGGTGACTCTGGATAGTTGTGCCTAGATATTTTACTGCACACGCTCTCTCCAGCTGTTTGTCATCAGTTGTGTAGCTGTACAGTAGCGTATTTCTTGTCCTGTGTATGCGCAATATGTTACATTTATTTACGTTCAGCTTCAACTGTCAGAGTCTGTACCATTCATCAATTCTCTGCAGGTCGTTCTTTAAATTCTTACTATCTTTTGGCCTTGCTGCTTTGGTATAAACAACTGCATCATCTGTTAATAACCAACGCTTTCTACTAGATGAATTACATATATTCTGAACAGCAGCCGTCCTATCACACTTTCCTGTGGTACTCCGGATATTACCTTTACATTTGTCGATTTAGTTCCGTTAAGAGCGACGTGTTGATTTGTATCTGCAAGAAAGTCTTGAATTCAATCGCAGGTCTGCTCCGATACTCCGTAAGCTCGTACTTTATTGAAATTGTTCCTTATCCTTTTTTTATTTTATTTTTTTAGCTTAAAACTAAGTGGCCACTTTGCCCGCTCATGTCGGGCAAAACGGCAATGTTCACACTTTTTGAAAAGTGAAATGTTTGTACTTAATATGAATGCTGCTATACTTCAACAGCTACAGATTGTAATCATTGCTTCGTATGCATTTCCGTCTGCTGCTGCTCAGCTTCAAGCAATGTAATATCATATCCTGTCCGCTTTGCCCGCTCCCGCTTACTTTAGTGAATATGTATGTCATACAGTGCGTGCAGCAACCATAATAGTTAACTATCGGCGTATAACTCGTTTACGTACCCATCTAAATAACTTCAAAGTATCGGATGTTTGAGCGCTGCACTTGTTGGATCACTATATAGCTTCTTAAGAGTTATTACCCGTTCTGTGCTCGAATCTATTCTTCGGCGCGTTTGTCAGTGAGACGAGCGGCAGCCGACGGCGAGGTCATCTTTTAAGCACTTTTAAGGCGTAAGAGAGGCCCCTACTCCGTGGCCCGTGCGGCCTAAGAGGATGAAGAGCTGATCCTTCCTACCCCTCCACTCGCCCCCCAGCCCCTCCCCCGCAGCGCTGGCCGCGGTGCGGTCTATTTAAATAAAAAGCGGTCAGCGAGCCGGTGCGGCGGCGGCCTCTCCGGAACTGCCCCCCTGGGAGTTCGACGGCGGGGAGCAATTACGGGGGATTTATGCGGACGACGGACGCCGGCGCACATTAGGCCGGCCGAGATCCCGCACGTAGACCAGAGCCCGTGTGTGCCGAACCATCTCCTGCAACCACGGGGGCATCTCGTCCAGAGAAGAGTCTTCCACTTATTATAGGATGTAAGGTCCGCCAGTTATGCAAAGCAACGTTTTTTCTCTGTACCCAAACATGGTTCAGCACCAATTTGCCATCATCAGTGGATTTCCGTTTTATTTAATCTGTAATGTGAACATTTAAATAAAACGGAAACCCACTGATGATGGCACAGTGGTGATGACACATGTTTGGGTACTGAGAAAAAATGGTGTTTTGCATAACTGGCGGACCTTACATCCTACTGTTTTAACTGCAAACACGGTAAACACAAGGAGCTGCAAATCCAAATGATGAATATCTTCCTCTTATATATATACAAAGTCAGTATAAATTTGAAAACTCAATAAACTACGGAATAATGTAGATAGAGAGGTAAAAATTGACACACATGCTTAGAATAACATGGGGTTTTATTAGAATAAAAAAAAAACAAAGTTCAAAAATTGTCCGACAGATGGCGCTGGACAGCAAAACGTCAGTAACTGCTACCGTGACGGCTGAGAGGTACGCCGATATGTTACAGAGTCGCACCATCCCCAGCCTGGCTGATAAACACCTTCTGGAACGTACGATGTTTATGCATGATGGCGCTCCACCCCATATTGCTAGACGCGTGAAATATCTCTTGCGCGCGTCGTTTGGTGATGATCGTGTGCCCAGCCGCCACTTTCGTCATGCATGGCCTCTCAGGTCCCCAGACCTCAGCACGTGCGATTATTGGCTTTGGGGTTACCTGAAGTCGCAAGTGTATCGTGATCGACCGACATCTCTAGGGATGCTGAAAGACAACATCCGACGCCAATGCCTCACCATAACTCCAGACATGCTCTACAGTGCTGTTCACAACATTATTCCTCGACTACAGCTATTGTTTAGAAATGATGGTGGACATATTGAGCATTTCCTGTAAAGAACATCATCTTTGCTTTGTCTTACTTTGTTATGCTAATTATTGCTATTCTGATCAGATGAAGCGCCAACTGTCGGACATTTTTGAACTTTTGTATTTTTTTGGTTCTATTAAAACCCCATGTCATTCCAAGCATGTGTGTCAATTTGTATCTCTCTATGTACATTATTCCGTGATTTATTCAGTTTTCAGATTTATACTGACTTTTTGATCACCTGGTATATCAGTGCTGAACTTCACCCTGTCCTAAAACAACTTTAATTCTGGGCACACCAATTATCAGTTAATTAAGTATCTCCGATAAACAAACCAGAGACCGATCTAAGTAAGTAAACCTTACGCTGCGAATTCTGAAGTCTTTCGATATTACAACGTGCACACGTATAAAACTCAGAATTATGGTAGTCTTCTGTGTTATTTCTTAGATTTTACTGCTTTCATTAATCAGATGGTATATTTTAGAGTGTCCAGCCGGTTTGATAATTCTATTTTTACGCACTGTATGTCGACCGAGCTAGGAATACAACGCAAACCTTAACAGAAGCAAAAGAATTCCAGTTCACACTGCCTGACTAAAAACGTGAAGCATCCAGAAGGGAAGAGAAAACGAAACGCAACTTTGTGTGTTGCCTGTTTCCTGCCTTATACACGTCGTGTTGGAGGCTGATCTGCGGTTCGGCAGTGATAAGGGGAAGCTGCCTGCCACACTTGCCAACACAACATACTATATTTAATATTATGCCTTGTAGGCCGAATAACCCATAAAACGCACTGGCAATGAGAGATTACTCGCGCTGTTCCGTGTACTAGCAGCTGACAATCAGTTACTCAAAATAAAATAATTATATCAAGCTGATTCCTAATAATGGCATTTGTTTTACAAGGAAAACCATGGTCACTTCATTCAGTGCTCCAAAAACGTGGAAATCGTACAAGGAGACATCGTGACGATATGGAAGATACGTAATGTCTACCGAGCCAAACTTCTGCAATGTACTCTAAACAACCTTGATAGCATGTTGGCGGAGTAATGCTGTCCATCATCATTCCTTAGCTTTTGGACGTAATGGCACTCTTCATTTTTTGCAGACTGTTAACGTGGTCCCGTGGGCAACGACAAATACTTCTCCGTGAAGGCACTCAGTGGGATAACTGTATTAACAGTTATGGCTATTTCTTTTGAAACAATTTACTTATTCTTCCTATGCTTCTCGTTTTAATTTGGCTGCCCCAGGAACTTTTGAAGCCGTTTAAATATCTAGGGACAATATTGCAAGATGATATTAACTGCAACGACCTGTGAGTAAAATGCCTACACGATGAAAATTTATACCAAAGACAATACTACAATAACCCGCCGGCCGCTCCATTATGCTTTAGTGAACATTCAAGTGGCCATCCATGGGTCCAATGGAACTCGTGCAAGGGAGTATCATACACTTATTGGAGACCATATATACCCCTTCAGGACGATTATATTTCCTGAGAGCAGTGGCATTTTTCAGCAAGATAATGAGCCATGTCACAAGACGAGGAGCATGGTGGAGTGGTTGAAAGAATACAGTGGTGAGCTCTAACTGATGTGCTGGCTCCCAACTCGAAAGATCTGAACCGATCAAACACATCTGGAATGTGATTGAATGTGCCGTCACAGCGCTTCAAACTTCTCTCCGGAATATACGGGCCTTAGGTGACATGTGTGTGTGTGTGTGTGTGTGTGTGTGTGTGTGTGTGTGTGTGTGTGTGCAGATATGATACCAACTCCCTCCACCGACCTAGCAAGGTCTCTTTGCTTCCATACCATGATACATCGCTACTGTTATCCGTGCCGAAGGTGCACTTACAAGGTATTAGGTAGGTGGTCATAGTGTTCTGCCTGATCAGTGTATATGCACGTATGTTTATGCCACATCTCCTCCTAAACAACTGGACCGATTTTAACCAAGCTTAGTGTACGTAGTACTTACCTTTATAGAATCACTGTGTGGATGAGGTTGAAAAATCAGTGTAGCCCAGTTCTCACGAATACCTGTAGTACAGTCATCCGGTATTTGAGAATGGAGCACTTAGAGACTTTGCACGCCGTCGCTCTCTTTAACCATTAACATATGTCTGAGTGAAGAGACTCATGAACAACCGTAATAAAATGAAAACAGTGAATAGCAAAGGGAGTATGGCTGAGAGCAGTGATGCATTTAATTTTAGAAAATAATGACAAATTCTATTAAACCTTTAGTAACTGCAACTAGCTGATAAATCTTACACAAAAATGACAAACATATATCAGATAAGCAATGGTGTATGATACGGAAAGCATACATTGGGGTGGAAGCTATACAGATTCTCACATTAATTTATCCATTTTACATTGCAATCTGGCTTTCTTTATATGAATCCACTGTCAAGCCCAACTCTATTCTAATGGAATCATTTACGATCAGCTATACCACAAACTTTGGCTCGCCTTAGAACAAGGACCGTGAGTATCATTTAAGCGCAGTAGTACTTTCCACTTTCATCTTGATTCAGGCAGCAGCAAAAACGGCGCGCTATGGGCGAGGAGCGGTCGCTGTATCTGTATTAATGTTGTGACGCATCCCCAACAATATACAAACTTCAAGATCTGGCGTTCTGATTATCAGAATGCAGGAAACTTCACATCAGAGCCCAGAAATCCCCGCAGATTGCACTGTGAGTTTCACCCCTTCGCTGGTCTGGGCAAACGAATTTGATTCACAGGCGCGATGGTGCGTGCTGGAATTCGCAGACATCAGACGGCTGTCTTAAGATGAATAAGTTCACCCTTGTGATACACGATACGTCCGAGATGATATGCAGTACAACTGTCGGTACAGTTGGAAACGGCCGCAGGCTGTTAGTCCACTACAAGATACAGACCACAAGTCTCAACCGTTAGAGAAAGATCTGGCATTCCCCAGCAGGTAGGACCAGAAGATGAAGACCTCTAAGGGTCACCATCACTTTCCATCCAGCCTCGGTAGAGGAGCTGAATTAGCAAAACAAATATTGCTCTCATATTACACAAACCAGTCAAAGTATCCTGTACTTATTGAATCTCCCCTCTTGACTGTCCTGTTGGAGTGGTAGCCAATTCAAGAACAGCACCATTTTCCCATGCTGGGGTAGCAAGCCTCTACTTTGCATATTCTGAGAGGGGCCGATCAGCGACTCCAGATCTCTCTTGTCTGAAAAAGGAAGATTTTTATATTAGGAAGGCAACGTACTCACGGTAATCATGGCCATGTTTCGGCAAAAAGCATCTATCTAGATGGGACAACGGTCGCTCATTTACAAAATACACTAATCTTTCCAAGCCGACCATTTCCAATTTCTGGAAGAAGGGTGTTATGCTTCACAGATAGTCAGGACCATGAAACGTATGTTTTTGCCACTCACTAAAGAT
Source organism: Schistocerca serialis cubense (assembly GCF_023864345.2). Classification (NCBI taxonomy): domain Eukaryota; kingdom Metazoa; phylum Arthropoda; class Insecta; order Orthoptera; family Acrididae; genus Schistocerca; species Schistocerca serialis. The sequence goes on along the minus strand of NC_064638.1, from coordinate 443,419,358 downwards.
ATCTGTCGACTTCTTGGACATGTACACCATCTCCTGTGTCTGTATCGTTCCAGCTTCTAACATGGGAACGCAAGAAGCTTTATGAGCTTCGCACCACTTGCACAATAGCTTAGTTTACAACAGTCTCTCCTAAATGGCTTCCTGCAACCACTTACAGCCACCCAGGTGCCTTTTGAAATGGACTGGCGCCAGGCCCAGTAAAATGTTTTGCCAACCAGCGTCCTTCTGTCCAACTGTAAGCAGGAGGAGGAGAGAGAGAGAGAGAGAGAGAGAGAGAGAGAGAGCCTTAAGCAGAAGTTCCTCTGCTGGTAAAAACCACTGAACACTGTTTCCCATAATAACTCTCACAGCTAGTTCGCTGCACTCAGCATTTATTGTCCCCAAATAATCTCACTCCTTGTTCCTAATCGCCTCTGCTAAGGCCCGCCACGTACAAGTTCTCTACAGATTACACTTACAGCTACAAGAACATTCTGTCATGTAGAAAAAGTGATTTACGTCACATATCAAACATAATACCTGAGACCATGAAGATCAAACTGTAATGTATTGAAGATAATCTGGCAGACAAGGTTATTGAAGTGAGAGAGTGGCATATCACCTCTCAACGTTATGAAAACTTTACACGTAATTTCGAAACCTTACAAAACTTTTTCTTGCAGATAACTGTCACCAAATTATGAAAGAAATAAGTTTGCTGTCTATAATTCAAGGTGATTTTTTCCACTGTTTACAAACTCTAGGGATTGATGAATGAGAGGATATGGAACAGAAAAGGTCTAATGAACTTATGTCAGGAAATGCATGGCTTCCATGCTAGAGACCATGTATTCAGTCATACATTGTTACAGATATTGTGGTCTAATACACACTGTACCATGAAGCCACAGTTCAGTATGTGTTGAAAATGGTTTCCATGTGCCTCAATGCATGTGTGTACGTGCTATTGCATGTTCTGTCTCGCATGTTCCCATCGGCCATTCTGCATTCAGTGTCAAAGGCAGCATGAGTACAGTTGTCGTATGTCCAACCTTCGTATCTGCATAGCGAATGTACTAATGTGTGCAAACTTAGCTTACCACTTAGTGCACAAATGGACAAAACATCTGAACTGTCTTCTCAAGCCCAGGGTGTCAAACAGACATTCCAAATAAATCTGACCCTGACCCTATAAAGCAGCTAATATCAGTTGCGGATTGCAACAAAAATCATTAGAAATGCTGCTGTCACGTACCTAGAATGCATGAATTAACAAAAGTAAAAGTTTGGTGTCTATCATAGAAAGACAACAGAGCTATTCCCTTTTTTATTCTACATATAATTTATCAACTGTTGCTTTCAGGGTTCAAGTGATAAACAACAATCATGTTCAATTACCTTTTACACTCAGTAACAAAATATTTAATTTTAATTTTTTGAAATAACGATTATTAAAATAGTTATCTCAACACATGAAAATTTTTTATCAAAGGAAAAAATGATAAAAAAAATTGTAGACAACTTGGAGTGAGTAAATTCTAGACTCAACATTGACTGTGGCCTAATGTGTGTTGGTACTTTACCAAGTGACATCTGCAACAGCGTTGTCTCCGTGCTTGATCTGAAATGCTAATTCCCTACTCTGGCCTTGACAGAATTCCCCCAGTCAAAACTTTCCTGCATTCCGTAGAATGGTAATCTTTCTCTAGTCGAGATAATGGCTATTGCACACTCACTACAGGTTGTAGCGATGTGCACAATATCTTTGCATGCAAAAATTCCTGCAGGAGTATTTAACTACCACTTTGCTGTCTGTTACCACGATTCATGAAGCGTATCGTCCTCACTTCACAGAAAGCCCTCACTTAATTCGTCACACTTGTGCGCTCTGCTCCAAGGTGAGAGAGAGAGAGAGAGAGAGAGAGAGAGAGAGAGAGAGAGAGATAGAGCCTTAACGGCTCAAAATACTTTTATATAAAGGGGATCTCCCCACTGTGTCTCATCTGTGTTGCCGAGTATGGCTTCAGCCATTCACTGTCTCGCTAGAGGTGAATAAACACTTTTATTTTTCTTGCTGGGTCGCAGCCCAGCCCTGTTAATGACGTTCAGCCACTTACCCTCGATCCCAGCCATATTTACATTAAAAGGAATAATGTATTGTTCTGGCCTTATCCCTTTCTGCGCTGGAGCTCACCGTTCTCTTGCTAAATGGGAGTTTTGCGATATCATTAACCATCTGCTCAGTTCGTCTCAGAATTGCGTTTCACTTTAACTTGTTTGTTCACGCCAGTCCAAATTGGTAGATATTGTTTGTTAGTCTTCAGTACATCAGATTAAGTGCAAATGCCTTTTGTAGATATAATTACCATTTTCTGAGGATCTCATACAGTATCGTCCTGTCATTATGTATCAAGCTCATGTAAGGTCTGTAAAATCCGGATGCCTTACACACTGCTCCAGTGTCTCCACATCTGGAATGAGCTCTGCATACACAAACTTCTGACGTGGCCCCACAACCAGAAATTGCATGGGTTAGCTCCGGTGAATGAGCAGGTCATGCAACTGAATGCCCTCGCCCAATCCATCGACCAGAAAGGACACAATTGAGATACGTCTGGATGTTAATGACGAAGTGAGCTGGAGCTTCATCACGTAGAATCCACTTAACCCTTTGAATCATCAATGGCACTTCTTCCAGCATGCGAGGCAAAGTTACTTGGAAGAAACGCCTGTACTTCTGGCCTGTTAGGCGACGTGTAATGTACACTGGTCCCAAAATATGGTCCACAATTACAACAGCCCCCACATTCTGGCTCCACCGTTGCTGATGATTCACTGTCATCATACCATGGTGGTTCTGCATATTAGCCCACAGATGACTGCAATGAAAGTTGAAGATACCACTCCACGTAAAGGTGGCCTCATCTATGTATAGGATGGATGACACAAACACCAGATTCATGTTTGCCTGGTGAAGAAACCAGTGACAAAACTGCTCCCGATGTGAAAAGTTTGTCTCTAGCAAGCCCTGCACACGCTGAAAGTGATTAGGGTAGTAACAAATGTAATGGAGAATGTTCCACATGGTTCTCTGGCTTGCCCTGAACTGGCGGGCCAACTGCCTGGTACTGACGTAGTGGTAGCCTTCTGCAGCGTTGATCTTCCAAGTCTGGTGTCCGAACATTTTGGGTACGTCCTTCATGATTTCCTGCTTCCTATAACGGCCCGTGGCTCAGACAAATGGGAAAACACTGTTTCAAACATTGAACGCTGTGGTTTTTGTCGGCAGGATAGGTCATCTACCCGCTGCCTGTTGGCATTTGCTTTTCTGAAACTAAACTCACTGTCGGCAAGCTCTCGATTCGAAGAGGGAAGCATGCATTAACATCCAATACAAGGGTCATTACGAAGAGAAGTCAATCGGACACAAGATTACCATTTACTACGGCAGGACACAGCCCTACGGCATGACATGTGAGAAACAGTACCACCCACTAGGAGGAAATGACGCATACTGAAACTGTAGCTGTGTGGGCCAGCTCATATTAGACTGCAGGCTCTGTAACAAAGTATGATTGAATAAACGGTCTCTAACATGGAAACCAAGCATGCAACTTCCTGGCAGATTAAAACTGTGTGCCGGACCGAGACTCGAACTGGGGACCTTTGCCTTTCGCGGGCAAGTGCTCTACCACCTGAGCTACCCAAGCACGACTCACGTCCCGTCCTCACAGCTTTACTTCTGCCAGTACCTCGTCTCCTACCTTCCAATATTTACAGAAGCTCTCCTGCAAACCTTGCAGAACTAGCACTCCTCGAAGAAAGGATATTGCAGAGACATGGCTTAGCCACAGCCTCGGGGATGTTTCCAGAATGAGATTTTAACTCTGTAGCGGAGTGTGCGCTGATATGAAACTTCCTGGCAGATTATAGCTGTGTGCCGGACCGAGACTCGAACTCGAGTAGTGGTAGAGCATTTGCCCGCGAAAGTCAAATGTCCCGAGTTCGAGTCTCGGTCCGGCACACACTTTTAATTTGCCAAGAAGTTCCGTATCAGTGCACACACCGCTGCAGAGTGAAAATCTCATTGTGAAACCAAACATTTCCGGAGATAAGTTTATTAGATCCTTTTTGTTCCGTTTCGTCTCATCGATCAATCTCTAGAGTTTGTACACAGTGGAAAAAGTCACCTTGTATTTTTGCTGTTCATACAGTTAAAGTGTCACATGAACCATGTTTTAGTTTATTGCTTCTATAATACTAAGTGGATTCGTGAGACATTTTCCAGGCGGTATTTGTGTATACCACTGAATATAACAGAAAAACTACATAGTTCTGCAACACATACTTCAGGAGATTTGAGGTCATAAACACTAAGATCCCTGAAAAACTATCGCATCGTGCATGCTTTTATTTTGTTACATCTTTACTACAAACTCTATTCAGAACGCATTTACAAGACAATAGCCACGTACATCGCTGGATGTACTTGCGAAATTATATCGCTGCACAGCTCATAGTTCAGGAGATATGACATCATAAACAGTGAACGGCGCTAAAATGAAACTGCAGTTCGAAGTTCACTAGAGATACAGGTGTTAAATACGTTCCATATATTTTAAATATATTTGGAAGGAAGAGGTTAACTGACAGTGAGGGGGAAGGAGCAGATAAACACAGATAGGAGGCGGAAGAGACGGACAGAGGTAGGTGACGGGGAAATGGACGGAGAGAGGGGAGAGAAGGTAATTGACAGAGGAAGGACAGAGTAGGACATGTGCAGAGGCAGGGAAAGGAAGAGATACGTAGACAGAGGGGGAGGGGGAAAGGGACAAAGAAGGCGAGAGGAGGTGGTGAACAGAGAGAATGTGTAGGAGGAGTTGGAGGGAGGGAGAGAGAGAGAGAGAGAGAGAGAGAGAGAGAGAGAGAGAAGCAGATGGGGATGGAAGATACGGTGTAGTAGAATAATGGAATAAATACTTATCCAGGCAACACCAGGTACTCGGCTAGCATTAAATAAAAGAAGTTATTAAACTTTAAAAGCGTAGAACATCCAATAATCGAGTCCGAGACCAAGATTGTTAACGTAACAAACAAATACAATGGCAGTGATTTGTGATTTTACAAGTAATATTCCAAACACCACTAGAGGCAGACCTCACAGGAAAGGTCACTTTCACAGAAATCTTTTGACTAAGTAAGCAAATGGTATTCGACTTAGAGACTGTGGGTAGTAAGCAGGTGCAGGTTTAGGGAACAGTAATTATGATTTTTTCAGCTGTTTCTAAAATGTCTTACAGGTACAAAACTGTCTGTCTCATGTCTTACGCATTCAAATCTGATCAACAGTGCAGCAAATTCTTTAAATTTCGTTATGCTATACTTTATTCGGAAGTGGTTTATCGAATTTATAATTTCAGAACAAATTACAAGAGAGTTATTATGTAATTTCGTTATCCTATTGATCCTTGGAGTAGACAATACTCCCTCAGATTTACTCAGAATATACACTCCTGGAAATGGAAAAAAGAACACATTGACACCGGTGTGTCAGACCCACCAAACTTGCTCCGGACACTGCGAGAGGGCTGTACAAGCAATGATCACACGCACGGCACAGCGGACACACCAGGAACCGCGGTGTTGGCCGTCGAATGGCGCTAGCTGCGCAGCATTTGTGCACCGCCGCCGTCAGTGTCAGCCAGTTTGCCGTGGAATACGGAGCTCCATCGCAGTCTTTAACACTGGTAGCATGCCGCGACAGCGTGGACGTGAACCGTATGTGCAGTTGACGGACTTTGAGCGAGGGCGTATAGTGGGCATGCGGGAGGCCGGGTGGACGTACCGCCGAATTGCTCAACACGTGGGGCGTGAGGTCTCCACAGTACATCGATGTTGTCGCCAGTGGTCGGCGGAAGGTGCACGTGCCCGTCGACCTGGGACCGGACCGCAGCGACGCACGGATGCACGCCAAGACCGTAGGATCCTACGCAGTGCCGTAGGGGACCGCACCGCCACTTCCCAGCAAATTAGGGACACTGTTGCTCCTGGGGTATCGGCGAGGACCATTCGCAACCGTCTCCATGAAGCTGGGCTACGGTCCCGCACACCGTTAGGCCGTCTTCCGCTCACGCCCCAACATCGTGCAGCCCGCCTCCAGTGGTGTCGCGACAGGCGTGAATGGAGGGACGAATGGAGACGTGTCGTCTTCAGCGATGAGAGTCGCTTCTGCCTTGGTGCCAATGATGGTCGTATGCGTGTTTGGCGCCGTGCAGGTGAGCGCCACAATCAGGACTGCATACGACCGAGGCACACAGGACCAACACCCGGCACCATGGTGTGGGGAGCGGTCTCCTACACTGGCCGTACACCACTGGTGATCGTCGAGGGGACACTGAATAGTGCACGGTACATCCAAACCGTCATCGAACCCGTCGTTCTACCATTCCTAGACCGGCAAGGGAACTTGCTGTTCCAACAGGACAATGCACGTCCGCATGTATCCCGTGCCACCCAACGTGCTCTAGAAGGTGTAAGTCAACTACCCTGGCCAGCAAGATCTCCGGATCTGTCCCCCATTGAGCATGTTTGGGACTGGATGAAGCGTCGTCTCACGCGGTCTGCACGTCCAGCACGAACGCTGGTCCAACTGAGGCGCCAGGTGGAAATGGCATGGCAAGCCGTTCCACAGGACTACATCCAGCATCTCTACGATCGTCTCCATGGGAGAATAGCAGCCTGCATTGCTGCGAAAGGTGGATATACACTGTACTAGTGCCGACATTGTGCATGCTCTGTTGCCTGTGTCTATGTGCCTGTGGTTCTGTCAGTGTGATCATGTGATGTATCTGACCCCAGGAATGTGTCAATAAAGTTTCCCCTTCCTGGGACAATGAATTCACGGTGTTCTTATTTCAATTTCCAGGAGTGTATTAATACCTTTTGCAAAAAAGGGTTGTACTCACAGGTATGAGTGTTATCGAACCATTAGCTTCAGAAGTCATAGCTGCAAAATACTGTCACAAATTATTTACCGATGAACTGATAAATTTTCAGAAGCCCACTGAAGCGGCAGGAAGCTAGTTGGGGAGTGCTAAGGTACTATACTGGGACCACGAAATAAAGTTACTTATACGGATATTTACTACCAGATGCAATAAAACTCTTTGCAAAATATAAAACTGATTACAGTCCTTGAAATACCTGGACACGTTGGCGTGTCCAAATATATCAAAATAATGCAAATTCGGAGTGCTAAGCATCTGCAAACAAATCAATAATTGCCATACGTCATTGATCGTTAACAGAGAATTACAGATCAAGAACATCAATTGATCAAACAAATGACTGTAATTACCAAAGACACAAACGGCTTAAGACCCAGCTATAAATGTCTGCTGGGGCGAAGCCAAAATAAATTAAAGTATTAAGCAGTAGCAGAGCAAGGTTAATAAGAGACAATTAGAGATCAAGAACATCAACTGATTAGATAAAAGATTATGTTTAGCAATTGAACAAACAGGTGAAGCCCCGCAACCAGGGCCTGAAGACCACGCGACAGTTGACCGACCACCGTGTCATCCTCAGAATTCATCATCCAAGGCGGTACGGAGAAGCATAGCGTCAGCATACCACATTCCCGGCCGTTATCGACGTTTTGACCTCGAAGTCGCTACCTTTCAGTTAGGCAGTTCCGCAATTGGCATAGCGAAGCTAAGTGCAACCCTGTCCAGCCCTCAGATACCAAGGACAGCAGTGCCGGAAGTCGAACACGTGTCTCCCGCATGAGGTTCTGTCTCATTGACTACTCGACTACAGAGGCGTACACAAACGTCTGAGGCCCACTGATATATGTCTATCACGATGAAGCCATTTCACGTTTTACAATTTTACTGAGAAATTTCATTCAGGAATACGATACCTCGGCCATAAAGGCCAGTTTACGACAGCATTGGCCAATCTTAAATGAACAGAATATCATTACAACGAACTCTAATAGCGTTTAAGACATAGAGGATAACTGAATTACCGGCCAGCGGCCACACAAACAAACTTTAAAATTGGTGAAGGAGCTTCATGATTAACAGGAAATTTGGTTAAAATACGAGAAGTCGCTAGTACCTAGTTTGAACGATGTTAAGCGTACATCAGAACACGGTCCCGAGGTCAGGCAGGTCATCAGGCTTATAAACACAGCGCAGTGACTGATGAAAACATCACGTTTAACATATACTAAAGGCCACCTCTAGACAGTGATGCTTCGATTTACTTAAGGGGCTCCGGAAAGGCTCAAAATCATGAAAAGTTCAATTTTTACTTTTTTGCGTTTTCTGAATCTGCAGACTATTACCTTTTAATAGATATATAATTTATTCAATTTCGAAGACTACAACTATTTTTAAATTTTTTTTGAAATGTGTTCTACATGGGCGTGACCCACGGTGGCGCTGTTAAACTGCTGTCAAATGGTGTTATTATTAACGTCCGTGTTCATCAGGTACATTTTAGTGATGTGAGATAAAGTATGTGTTGTGGCTAACCTGTGATGGTTCAATATATATCGCTGGTGTGATTGTCGATTGTTTCATGTTTATTTACTCTGTCGTTATCTCGAAAATATTCGTAATTAATTCTGTTTCTTGAGTCTCTGTTTTGTTGAAGTATAATAATGAGTAAAAGTAAAGTTATTAGAAATCCTCTGAAGGCTTTTAAGAAAAGGAGAAATGTTGGAAAGCCAAAGGTATGTGTTATTACTGTAAACAATAAAGACGATAACCAAGTGAGTGAACCTAACCTCTCAAGTACACCTGCCCGTAGCAGTCAAAGTGGGAAAGAAAATACTTCACAGAAGAAGCTTGGTTCAATGAGTGAAAACTATGAATGTTTTATGGGCGAATCGGATGTGAATGAAATATTTGATGTGTCGGTTCTCAAAGGAATTTTTTCAAACTGTGTAAGATGTATTCATTGTAGTGAAGTAGGTCTGGAACTCTCCATAATAAAGCACGTAGGACTTGCTAGTGAAATACAACTGAAATGTGATAAGTGTTCATACATGACCACCTCTTGGAACAGTGTTGCAGTAACTGCAACTGAAGAAAATGGTAGCAAAATCTACGAACACAACAACGAGCGATGCTTGCTTTAGACAAGGAACGCCTTCGGGCATCAGACAGGGCTGTAAAGAGTCTAGAAATACAAGCAAGAGTAAACAGGAGGAGGAACAAGAGGAAGCTGGAGGAGGAGTTTGCAGAGGATGAAGATAATCCATCCTATGGACCTGGAATGCACTAAAAAGTTAATCCAATCTTTGTCGCTCGATTCCCAAAACTTTTATTTTCTCATACTAAATACATGTTTTCTAAGGATCTTCCAAACATATTTGTTTCAAACTTTCAGTAAATGTTACACAGTACCTTCTGCATAATTTAACACAGCCTTTTTCCAAAACACTGTATATTTTTGAATATATAAATAAAAAATTGCAAAAAAATGTTGTGAATTTTCATTACAATGGAAAAAGAAATCGTCTTTAATAACTGAACTAAAATTTTGTAAAATCCCTGTGTTAAGTTGTAGCTCATATTCCAATAAATAGTCTGTAAAAAGTTCAACTTCGTACCTCAAATACTTTGTGAGGAAAGATGTAATTTATAAGCGTTATTTTAACATTGCAAATATAGGGCGTTCCGGAGCCCCTTAAGTGGGATTTAGAGGAAAATCAGTTGCATTAAATGATACACATTTGAAATATAAAACGTAAAGCAAGCCAAAGGCTTAAACTTCGTAGGTTAAAGAAAAGCAAACAGCTACAGTTGCCCACCATTATATGTTCGGAATCAGCTAAGCCCTGCGAACAGAAAAGGCAGATTGGGATATCACAAGATAATTACTACGCAGATGGCTAGATTGGAAAACCGCCAATGACATGTAATGTGACCTCGCTAGAATCAGCTGACCAGCTGTTTTGCCAAAATAGATACTAAAGCTGGATAGATTAATTACCGTCTTTTGCAACTGTAATGAAAACCTTATTAAGACCAAGCTCGTTTCGTTACATCCTAAGTTATCTTCAGTGATCACTGCAATAATATCGTTTTCTTCGCTTAAAATTACAGAAAAACACCCACATACACCGCCGCAAGACATACGCTAAACGTACTCAGATAACAGTATAAAACACAAAATGACAGAACAGTGAAAAAGAAGAAGAACTAGAAAACGACATGAAAGTCTCATGTATTTGAGACATATAATGTAGAAAAAACATGTACTCCAGAATCCCAGGCAAAGAAAGAGACAAGATAGGCCCAGACGCATACATTCACTTTCCATAGCATCACGTAACAGAGATAAGCACACTTCTACACCTCACTGCTCACGAAAATTATTTCGGTTTAGGAAAAGAATTCTACAAGAAGAAGGATGTCAATTGGATCCCAAATTTCAGGAAAGTTAGCAAATATCTTCATTAACAAATCAGTAATAAAATTTCCGGGAAATAATACTAGGAAAATACAATATACTATTATCAGAGATACGTAGATGAAATCCCATGCTTGGTAGATGTATCAGGAAGTAAAATAGACCAAGTATATGCAGAGATTAACACATCACACAAAAACATAAAATTCACCTTGGACACAGTACAAGCAAGCCAAACAAACTTACTAGATATATGCATCCTAAAGAAAATAACCAACACTCAGAATTTACAGTAAAAACACAACAAAAACAAAATGACATCAATCACCTAGCCACTCACAGGTCAAAACGTATCTGCCCTCAGAGTATATGATCCACAGATTAAACACAGTGCCACTTAAATATAACTATAATATGGAGCTAGACGTAACTATTCAGACAGCAGAAAATAACGAACACCAAAAATCGCTAGCAACATTACTGAACAAGAAAATCCAGAAGAACATGAAAAAATGACACCACATAAACCCAGAGACCTACTACAAACACACACACACACACCAATATCAACACAACTACACAGGAAGAGCACAACGCAAAATCTCAACAGACAAGGTGATACACACTCGCATACATATTTAAACTGAGACACAGAATGAGGAACTTCCTCAAGAAACAAATAATATAAACAGCACACCAAAGCAATATCTCCATATAGAAGTGTCTATAAAAGCAAGATCACACTGACATGTTCAAAAAATCTGGCATTTACCAACTCCAGTGTAACAGCTGTGGTGCTCTGTACTTAGGACAGACAGGCAGAACATTTGAAATAAGGTATAAGGTACAGAAAAGAGCATGCAAATACGGCACCAGTCATTCAACATTTTCAAAACACCTCCGAAATGAAATCCACAACCATATCATAACAGAAAAGGACATGAAAGTAGTAAGATTCAGAAACAAGGAACATCTCCTAAACCTACTAGGGACATCGAAATTCAAGAAGTAACAACAGAGACGAAACGTAACAAATGACCAAACGTCTGCAACTAGACGTTATTTAAACTAATAAAACATATCGTGCACAAGGAACCATCCCACAAGACGCCACAAAATAACATCATGAACTACGCGATATTCCCACCCTAGATCACCCACCTCAGTACCATAGTAAATCAATAATTCACAAACGCGGAAATCAGGAAATGTTAGCTTCTTTTACAGGCATGCACACGAGTGCGCGCACGCGCGCGCGCGCGCTCGTCCGCGTGCACACACGCGCGCGCGCGCACACACACACACACACACACACACACACACACACACACACACACACACACACACACACAGACCAATAGCAGCCGCTCCCACCGTTACCACAATAAACAATAGACGAACGCATCCAGCAACAGCAAAACAAAACACACGAAATGAGGAGATGCCAGTGGCTCTTACAACACAGTAATATGAATATATGAGGTGTTATTGAAAGAGCTGTGTGCTAAATTCTAACGCATACATGTGAAAGCACAGGGACAATGACGTAAAAGACGAAAAAGCGCGAGTACCGACAAAAATTTACAGTCAATAGTGGTAAGTGAAGCAAGCACACCGTTCTTGATTCTAGCAAACAAAATCGTACGGGAAAAACGTATGTTCAGTGGTTACTGAACATACTTTGAAATAAAACGAAACGCGCTTGTTTCTAATAAGACTTTTATTGCAGTTGGAAAAGACGGTGTGTAACCGATACAACTTCTATACCTGCAACTGCAGAAAAAAGGAGCGAAAAAACAATGAAGGCAACGTTAAAGTAGATAGCTTTTCCTCCGTTGTATGAGAAATATAAAGAATAATTTGGTGAATGTCAGAAGAGCGACCAAAGCGTACAGAGAAGTCCCTTTCTGGATTTCCCGGTGGATTCGATAAATAAGGCATTAAATAACGGCTAATCTGTATTGTAGCACACACATGTGTGAAGAACATAACACAGCTCCAATACAATACGGACACAAATCGATAAAACAAGTCTAGCAAACACTGAAAATGTTAAATACTACTGTAATAAAGTATAAACGCCAGCGAACAGAATAACTTTGGAAACCGCTGAATGCAAGTAACTTACAGTTGTCCTTGACTGTGAGTGCGTTAAACACTACTCTAATAAAAAGCAAAACACACTGGTGAATTAAAGAAGGCTAGTGATCATTGAATAAGTAATACACCTGACGTCTAGCTTTCAATTAGACTTGAACGAAAGCGTGATTTAGCGTGCACGAATAATGCAGCCACGCTACCCAGTAACTTTGAGAGTAGACAACAAAAATCAAATTAATCCACATTCGCCACAAATCGCGAATATGTGTCCGAAAAATCGGCTAAACACAGCGTAGTAGAAAAATACTCACGAGCGTTTTGGCTCACAATGGCGAACTGGAGGACCAACGACAAAAACTAGCTAGACCCGAAAGGAACGAGAATGCAGTGCTTCACACATTAGTAAAGAACAAATTACTTCCTGCTACAAAAGGCCTCTCCATATAGTTCATAATAGAGGTGTGCAGTGGTTTCTCGAGCAAGTTCGCTTCCTCCAACAGTAGAGTAGATTTCAAACTACAGTCTATGTGCAGGCGTCAGTAGCACCCCACAGACGAGGTCGCCGCCTTCCATCTATGTTCGGATCAACAGATTGCTGACACGTCCTCGGTAAGTCCAAACTTAGTGTCCACACCATTGCCAGCAAGGCACTTCCTTCTGCCTGCAGAACATGCCCCTATATTGCCGTCTGTTGTTGCTTTCACACCCTCTCGCAGGCCGGCGTTATTCTGGTGTCCCAGTAACGAGATGTACACAGGGTAGGTACAATCGGCTACTAAGGGCCAAGGATGTCGTGGGAGAATGGTAGGCCGGCCGGAGTGGCCGAGCGGTTCTAGGCGCTACAGTCTTGAACCGCGCGACCGCTGCGGTCGCAGGTTCGAATCCTGCCTCGGGCATGGACGTGTGTGATGCCCTTAGGTTAGTTAGGTTTAAGTAGTTCTAAGTTCTAGGGGACTGATGACCTCAGCAGTTAAGTCGCGTAGTGCTCAGAGCCATTTGGGAGAATGGTACACCCTCCTTGGGAAAGATAAGTTTGTATTCTGTTGAAATCTAGTAACACTCGAAGCCATAATGATCTTACGATCGAAGATAGGCTGAAAAAAGATAAACTTACGTTTTTACCATTTGTAGATTCAGAATTAAGATAACTCTTAGAGTAGTGTTGCGAACACATTCTTTGAAATTTTCGAGGTACCATGAACAAAATACGTGGAATGGCTGGCTCTGAGCACTATGGGACTTAACATCTGAGGTCATTAGTCCCCTAGAACTTAGAACTACTTAAACCTAACTAACCTAAGGTTGGTTCAAATGGCTCTGAGCACTATGGGACTCAACTGCTGAGGTCATTAGTCCCCTAGAACTTAGAACTAGTTAAACCTAACTAACCTAAGGACATCACAAACACCCATGCCCGAGGCAGGATTCGAACCTGCGACCGTAGCGGTCTTGCGGTTCCAGACTGCAGCGCCTTTAACCGCACGGCCACTTCGGCCGGCAACTAACCTAAGGACATCACACACATCCATGCCCGAGGCAGGATTCGAACCTGCGACCGTAGCGGTCGCGCGGTTCCAGACTGAAGCGCCTACGTGGAATGAAAGGATGTTCGCAACTTGTACAGGAACTAGACTGCAGTTATAAGAGTCGAAGGTAATGAAAGGGAAGCAGCGATTGAGAAGGGACTGAGTCAAGGCTGTAGCGTGTCCCTGACGTTTTCAGTCTGTACATTAAGCACTAGTAATGGCAAGAGATGGGAAATTTTGACAGTGAATTACTGTTTAGAAATAAAATGTAAAAGCTCTATGATTTGCCAACGACAGAACAATGAAGGTAAAGATTTGGAAGAGCAGAATAAATAGAATGAATAGTAGATGGATTTCACCATTTGGCTAGAAAAGTCACTGACAATGGTCAAATTAGGGATGATATTAAATGCAGCCTACCAATAGTAAGGAAAGCATCTCTTATAAAAATTAATTTGTTAACATCTAGTATAAACTAAGTAAATTTGAATACACATATCAAAAAATGTTTTGCATCACCCCGTTTTGCTTAACTTCTGAAGATAGACGTTCACTGTGGATATTGTATCACAGACACAGTGCCTTTGACTGTTCAGAGATGTCACTAAACCCGCCCAAGGATGTAAACAACCATGCATGAGCAGCAACCTGTTGGACGGAGGGGGCCCGACGGTCGATCACCTCTAGACATTCTACCAGGAAGGAGGTACACGGCACGTGTTGTCTGTAGTTCAACCATGCTTAGGCGGTCAATACCGCGGTTCGGTCGCGTCCGCATTGTTACTTTGTGCCAGGAAGGACTTTCAACAAGGGAAGTGCCCAGGCGTCTCGGAGTGAGCGAAAGCGATGTTGATTGAACATGTAGGAGATACAGAGAGACAGGAACTGTCGATAACATGCCTCGCTCAGGCCCTCCGAGCACTACTACTGCAGTGGATGACTGCTATCTACGGTTCATGGCTCGGAGAAGCCCTGACAGCATCACCACCATGTTGAATAATGTTTTTAGTGCAGCCACAGGACGTCGTGTAACAACTCAAACTGTACGCAGTAGGCTGCATGACGAGCAACTTCACTCCCGACGTCCATGGCGAGGTCCATCTTTGCAACCACGACACCATGCAGTGCAGTACAGATGGGCGCAACAACATGTCGCATGGACCGTTCAGGATTGGCATCACGTACTCTACACCCATGACTACCGCATATGTCTTCAACAAGACAATCGTCGGAGACATATTTGGAGGCAACCCGGTCAGGCTGAATGCCTTAGACACACTGTCCATAGAGAGCAGCGAGGTGGAGATTCCCTGCTGTTTTGGGGTGGCACTATAAGGGGCTGACGTACGCCACTGGTGGCAATGGAAGGTGCAATAACGGCTATACGATAAGTGAATGTCATCCTCCGACCGATACTGCAACCATATCGGTAGCATATTGCCGAGGCATTCGTCTTCATGGACGACAATGGCGCCCCAATCGTGCACATCTTGTGAATGACTTCCTTCAGGATAACGACATTAGTCGACTAGAGTGGGCAACTTCTTCTCCAGACATGAACCTTTCGACCATGCCTGGGATAGATTGAACAGGGCTGTTTATGGACGACGTGACCCACGAACCACTGTGAGGGACCTACGCCGATTCGCCGTTGTGGAGTGAGGCAATCTGGACGAACCGTGCCTTGATGAACTTGTGGTTAGTACGCCACGACGAATACAGGCATGTATCGATGCAAAAGGACGTGGTACTGGGTATTAGAGGTACCGGTGTGTGCAGCAGTCTGGACCACTACCTCCGAAGGTCTCGCTATATGGTGGTATAATATGCAATGTGTGGTTTTCATGAGCAATAAAAAGGGCGGAAGTGATGTTTATGTTGACCTCTATTCCAATTTTCTGTACAGGTTCCGGAAGTCTCGGAACCGAGGTGATGCAAACCTTTTCTTGATGTGTGTATCAGGAACTTTTTCTGAAAGCGTATGTAGCGTATCTCGATTATAGAAGTGAACTGCGACTATAAACAGATGAAACGCAAAGCGAATAGAAGCTTTGGACACCTGGTGCTAGAGAATTATTCTGAAGAGTATATGGGTAGATTGAATAACTAATGAATAGGTTCTAAATGAACCCGAAGTGAAAAGAAAGTTGTGGCACAACTTGACTAAATACGGGTTCGATTGGTAGTGTCAAAGAACCGTCAACTTGGAACGAAGTGTGGCAGACAAAGATGTACAGGGAGAGATAGAACTGAGTACAGTAAGCAGGTTCAAATGGACATCAGACCAGTCATCAGTTTGAAGATTATTACTGCACAGTTAGCTTTAGAGATTACATGAAAGTTTTGTATGAACGTAGGAGGTATAGAGAACGTCTTACAAAAGTATAAATGTACAAAGCACCCATAGATGCTTAAAAATTACTCGAAATATGTATGACTATGAGTGCAGTAGAAAACACCTTTCCGTTCATGTCAGTAAGGCTGCACTAGTTACCCTTATGGCTAAAGTGAAATGCTTAGTTAGCTACAGAACAGAGACAGAAAATATGTTCCCTCTTTGGGCACCACGCCTCATTAGACCGAATACCGTAGCGACATTGCAGCGACAAGCACAAAAAAAAGGAGGAAGGAAAAATTCTGCGTCCGTATGTGGCTCCGCCCGGAAAATAAAAAAAATAAAAAAAGTCCTGGGAACAGTTCCATTTAGTGTTGCATGGTGGACGCGCACGGCAGCTAACCGGACAAATGGAGGTCCAGGTAAAACCCACGTGCTGGCCGGCCCAGCGTCACACTATTTCCGACGGCTAGAATTTGTTCCGCGGCAGTCGAAGCGTAAATCCCAGCACGCAGTTCTGACCGGTCCAGCTAGGAGGCGACGCCGTTGCGGTAGCTGGGCGTGGCCGCCTGTTGTTATTTCACGTTTTAACGAGCTAATGTTTGCTGTCGGGACGCCGGAGGCGAACTGCCGCATTCTCATACACACGAGCACGTGCTCTCTCTCTCTCTCTCTCTCTCTCTCTCTCTCTCACACACACACACACACACTTAAACAAGCATCCGCCCATGTACGCTAGGTTCCCTGCGGCCTCCCGATACATAAGCCGGGATCTGGAGGGCGGTTTCACGATGGGTGGCGGTATTGGAGTTTGGGCGGGGGAGGGGTAGGGTGGCTACCCCTCCTGTTTCCCCACCACCCGCCACACTGCCTACTACAAAGCCCCCCGCAATCAGCGCGGCGGCGGCTGCTGAACGCCGGAAAAACGGAGTCCTCAGGGGGACCGGCCAAAGCCAGCGCGTACGCGGCTGGCTGTGCGCCATGGTTCGCTACACCGCTTTTGGGAGTTCGTTCACTCACTCTGTCGGTCTCTCTCTCTCTCTCTCTCTTAGCATGCGGTTCGTTTGATCGGAAAAATGCAGACCAGCGATTGCAGATTCGTGTTTGTGTATGTTTCCCTCCCTAATGGCCAACCGAAGAGAAATCGTTCCGTGCACGTTATAATATTTCCTCCAACGTCCTTGGTTACGTAACTATCCGTGATAGTCGTTTGAGAAACTACTGTTGGCAACCGAAATGACCAATTACTTTTGCCGAAGGTAGGACTCCTGTCTTCTCTTGGGGGTATTTTTCCTTCGTTAGTTGTGAAACCACTTACACCAGTTACTCGAGCGGTGTTTAGCCACCTGGTAGTAGATATTCACGTAAAGCTGCCTCTTTCTTGCCTTACCAATCCTCCTAATTTAAATTAATTGGGCCACTAATCTCTCTCTAAATTAAATTAATTTGGTCGATAGTCTCTCTATAAAAGGTTTGCCCCTTAAGGCAGAAGTTATTTATTAAATATAAATTGTTGTGACCTGAGGAAACTACAGTTGGCCGGTCATAACTGCAGGTACCTTTAATCCTCTGGGAGAAGGCTGTTCGAACGACAACATATGAAACATTAGATCACTTTATTAAAAGTATGACAGAGAGATTAACTTAACTCTTACACAATCCATTGCCACAACAATGAGCCGAATATTTACAACTGTACTTCAACAACAAAGCATCCTTCACTGCACACAAACCATTGCCTAGTAGATGCTTCTCCATGACAGCGTAAGGTGTCATGCTGACACAATCACCGTGTTCAAACTGTTCCTGTAAAATGTGTTCATACGTTTCGGGATTTAGCGTTTAGGGTTTTTATAAGCATAATAAGGGACCATACCCTAACCACGGAAAACACTCCTATACGATAATACCAACTCCTCCGTACTTAACTGTTGCCGCTACACGTGATGGGAGGTATCGTTCTCCAGCCATTCGCAAACCAGAAATCTTCCATCAGAGTGCCACAGGATACAGCGCTATGAATCACGGCAATCACACGTTTCCAGTCATCCACCGTCCAGTGGCGTTGCCCTTTGCACCACCTCAAGCATTGCCTAGATTTGTGATTGATGAGTGGATGCTCGATCATTGTGCCCCATTCTTTTTCACTCTGTATGCGCAGTTATTGTGCTAGCTGGTCTGCTGGCAGCACTTTCGAAGTCAAGTGACTCCTTCCGCTGATTTTATGCGATTTCGTACGACTATCTTCAGCAGTTCTGTACGGGACCTGTCAGTCACCACATGAGGTTTGCATGGTCTTGGTTTAGCAGTGGTTATTCCTTCGTGTTTCGACTTCAAAACCACATCACCAAAATCGACTTGGGCAGCGTTAGAAGGGTATAAATGTCGCTGATGAATTCGTTACGTATGTGACATCCAGTGCACAGTCCACGTTCGAGGTTTCTCAGTTATCTTGGCCAAACCATTTTGTTGTCACTGCTCCTCTAATGACAACACAATACTCCCTGCCTTGTGTTATACTGGTGTGTCCGTTCCTCGTGATATGTAGTGGTTAATCCACATTATGAATGGGCGGCTGGTTACTTCTAATCACGTAGTGTAGTGTCTGAAAAAGAGGTACATGAATTCCCCTTACTGATCAACAGATACTTGAAACGTCAATTCAATAAATCGGTCTGAACACCACAGAGGCGTGGTCCTATTGGACGTAGTACGCCTTTGGCTTCTTCCAAGGTAGAATCCGACGTATTCAGCGAGTTACACGTAAAATAGTTAATAGAATTACAAAAAAGAAAACATCAATCTGTCAAATAGCATGAGGCTGATGTTATTCAATGAACGTTCATCTCTCCGTACGTGCACGTTGAATGTAGGGATCAAATCATCCAATGTACGACAAAATTGAATACGAGGTTAAGAACATTCGTCGGCCAGTGTGGGCGTGCGGTTCTAGGCGTCTGCTACGGTCGCAGGTTCGAATCCTGCCTCGGGCACGGATGTGTGTGATGTCCTTAGGTTAGTTAGGTTTAAGTAGTTCTAAGTTCTAGGGGACTGATGTCCTCAGAAGTTAAGTCCCATAGTGCTCAGAGCCATTTGAACCATTTAAGAACATTCATGATGTTGTATTGCTGCACAACAGAGTGACAATTCGCGTAGTAGACAACTTTACCTCGCATGGTCGGCAGAACTGATGAGTGTAACGAGACTGAGAAGCGATGGGTGCCGCGATTAGGGTAGTAGACCACAAGCGGCACCACGCACTCATTTCTATAGTGTAAATATAATCGGCTGACTGAGATACAAGGTAGGCAGCAGAAGTGTACAGTGCCATACGATATCCAAGAGTGTCACTCTGCCACTTACTGATATTAAGCGAACATGTCTAGTATTAGAGCCGGCCGGTGTGGCCGTGCGGTTAAAGGCGCTTCAGTCTGGCACCGCGTGACCGCTACGGTCGCGGGTTCCAATCCTGCTTCGGGCATGGATGTGTGTGATATCCTTAGGTTAGTTAGGTTTAAGTAGTTCTAAGTTCTAGGGGACTGATGACCACAGAAGTTAAGTCCCATAGTGCTCAGAGCCATTTGAACCATTTGAAATGGTTCAAATGGCTCTGAGCACTATGGGACTTAACATCGGTGGTCATCAGTCCCCTAGAACTTAGAACTACTTAAACCTAACTAACCTACGGACATCACACACATCCATGCCCGAGGCAGGATTCGAACCTGCGACCGTAGCAGTCGCGCGGTTACGGACTGAGCGCCTGAACCGCTAGACCACCGCGGCCGGCGAACCATTTGAATCTGGTATTAGACAGGGAGGAGTGGGGCACCACCGCTGCTTCTTGCTATTGCAACATTTCTTGAACAGTGCGTCAGAAGCTGATTGGAGTCCCTGCTCCAATGTTTTCTGTCGGTAGGAGAAAACTGCGGGTAATTTGATGTGAGACTACAATCGGAAACATTGGCGAGTTTTGCATAACTTTACGCATCTGACACGGGAAAAACGTGACTAAATAATAAACATTCAGTTGTTTTCGGAGCACTTTGTTCTGAAGTGCAGTGAAAAATGGAAGATAAGTATAAAGAAATTTTTAAAGTTATTCACCTGCCATCACTTTTAACAGGAAAAGTAGATACTTACAGAATATGACATTGGTTTAGAAGTCGTACGTATTCGTATTTATAGGTGGTTACCGGCTTTTTGTTTTGTTTTAGTCTGAATGAGTAATACAGCGACTGAACTACTCCAGTACAACGACATTAAAATGTTGTCATGTAGATGTTCTGTGGGTTTACAGGTAGCATCTCGATATGGTACATCAGTTCCAAAATTGATAATGGTTTAAGTTGAAAAAAAGCAAAATACAAACTCCGCATTGTGTCGCAGACAAAGAGTAACAGAGTAGAATATGCAATACAACAAGCTCCTCTTCCAAATCCTAAATGCCCAAGGCATGTCGACCGACCGCCGTGTCATTCTCGGCCAATGGCGTCATCAGATCGGTATGGAGTGGCGTGTGGACAGCACTCTGCGCTCCCGTCCGTTGTTGGGTTTCTTGACCTTGGAGCGGCTGCTACTCAGTCAAGTTGCTCATTAGTTGGCCTTTCGAGACTGAGTGTACATTGGATCAGTCCTCTCTCTCTCTCTCTCTCTCTCTCTCTCTCTCTCACTTTCACTACCTCTGTCTCCTCCTTTTTTTAAAAAAAACTGGGTCAGATAGTCCTCTGATCGAGCAAATTGAACTACTGTGCCGGAATTATTGAGAAATGAAGGCGAACATGTTTCAAACTAAATTTCTTAAATAAAATGCAGCTGCAGAGTAAGCTTCCCAGGGCACATAACAACCTGTGACTGTAGCTCTCTTCATTCCGGCTGTTACTGATGCCAAAATTGAAATAAAAGGATCACACAGTCGACACCTAAATCAGACAGTACAACTACCAACTTGACTTAATGCTGCAAAATACATGTAGATATTAGAAACAGTTTTGTTACAGAAACAAAATAGAAAGCTGAATATAGTCACCGGGGAATAGAGTCCGCCCCGGTAGCTGAGTGGTCAGCGTGACAGACTGTCAATCCTAAGGGCCCGGGTTCGATTCCCGGCTGGGTCGGAGATTTTCTCCGCTCAGGGACTGGGTGTTGTGTTGTCCTAATCATCATCATTTCATCCTCATCGACGCGCAGGTCGCCGAAGTGGCGGCAAATCGAAAGACTTGCACCAGGCGAACGGTCTACCCGACGGGAGGCCCTAGCCACACGACATTCCCATACCGGGGAATAGATGATATTTACGGATCAGTAATACGGAAAGATCTTCGATCCTGTATCATAAAAAGATTAGGATAGCTCGTACATGTAATGGTTAACGACAGTGAAAGAATACAATGTAAACCTGAAGTGATAATCATAAGAATGAAAATTGAAATTCATGGATGTAATGACAAAAAAAAAAGGCATGAGAGGAACAGTTATAACAGACGATATAAGACTGAACAAATTTGACATATGACGTATGTTGTTAACACGGTAAGGTGAATGTTGACGAATGTTACTCTGAAGGCTGTGGGAAAATACCAAGTGAACTATTGATGAAGTGGTTTTGAGGAAGGAAATGGGTAACGGACGAAACGGAATGGCTTGGCTATTTCATCGTAGATGATCAAAATGGAAAGAGTATGTGTAGGGTCTTGCCCACTCGTCTCTTATAGGGTGCTGCATTCTCAGAATGCTATACAACAATTCAAGCAAATAACATTAGTACTTTTATTTCTATAAAGCAGATTTAACAACACTTAACCTGAATGCACAAAATAATGTCTCAAGGGAGGGGCGACAAGCAATATAATTCCGAGTCCTTGATTATATGTCGTGTTCCTGCAGGCTCTGCGACTCCTGTACACTAATGTCCGTATATTGAGCCGATCTGAGCGACCGGGGCTGGCAGGAGCGGCGCTTATATTCACTCTGGCATGAGGGCGCTCTTGTCGTGGCACGGTCCTAATCAGCGCACCATTGGCCGACTTTGTTTCACTGGCTTCTCTGGTCTTGAGTTCTGTGTCTTCGTTCCCGCGCTTGTGGTTACGCAAGAACAGTATGCACTGGTTGACTATTTTAATTTTGTATTATCAACACAAAAATGCAAGCAGGCAATAAGCCACCAAGTTGCTACGAAAGCTTACACTGATTTAGTTCAAAAACTGACCTGTATCTGCCACGAGCGACTACTTGACTTAGTCAGCTTTCGTCATGTAGGTTATAAGTTGCACACTGTGGTACAAAATAGCTGTTTTGTGTTAAATACGAGGAGGTTTCCTTTCGAAACGGCGCTGACGCATCTATGAGAGGTCAGCTGGTGGTGAAGCGCATGGAAGCGGCGTGTCAGTCTCTGGCGCACTCCACTTGCCGCCCCCGCCGCCCCCGCTGCCCCGGCCGCGGCTCGTCCCCAGAGCCGCCTCTTGTGCCGCTCTGCGCCCCTTGAGACGCAGTGTCGCCTATTTTTAGGACCCGGCGACCCCGCGTCGCAAAGACGTCGCACGGAACCACCGCAGTCGCTGTAATAGGGACGATACGGCTCCGTAGCTCGCCCTCCCACGACCGACTGCCCAAGGTAGAGAGCTGGCAAATCCAGCGGATCACGATCCGCTTCCAG
This sequence comes from Schistocerca serialis cubense, assembly GCF_023864345.2. Classification (NCBI taxonomy): domain Eukaryota; kingdom Metazoa; phylum Arthropoda; class Insecta; order Orthoptera; family Acrididae; genus Schistocerca; species Schistocerca serialis. The sequence continues at coordinate 443,396,338 of NC_064638.1, read as the reverse complement.
CAAATTTTCCTTACATATATTTATATCGGGCTGTACCGCTTGCTGATACTGCAGGAATAAATAGATTAGATACAGATACTTGAATAAAGCGCAACCAAGAACTACGAACTGAAGATGACAAAGAGGAAGAAATAACAGCTTCAGAGGATGAAGGACGTGGTATCACACCTGATCTACACTTACATCTATATATATACTCCGCAAGCCAACGTATGGTGCGCTGCAGAGGGTACTTTGTACCACTACTAGCCGTTTCCGCTCCACTCGCAGATAGAACAAGGGAAAGAAAGGCTGTCTACACGCTTCCGTATGAGCTCTGATTTCTAATATTTTATCTGTGTGATTCTTACGCGAAATGTATGTTGGAGGCAGTAGGACCGTTTTTCAGTTAGCTTCAAATGCCGGTTCTCTAAATTTACTCACCTGTGTTCCTCGAAAAGAACGTCGCCTTCCCTCCGGGGACTCCCGAAGAAATTACTTAATGCTTGCGTGTTATTCGAACCTGCTGGAAACAAATTTATCAGCCCGCCTCTAAATTTCTTTGATGACTTCCTATAATCCAACCTGGTGCGAGTCCCAGATACTCGAGTAATAATCAAGAATAGGTCGCACTAGCGTCTTGTATGCTTTCTCCTTTACAAATGAACGCACTTTCCTAAAATTCTCCCACTAAACCAAAGATGAACATTCGCTTTCCCCACATCAATCCTCACATACTCTTTCCATTTCATATCGCTTTCAAACGTTACGTTCAGATATTTAAAGAAAGTGGGTGTACCAAGGTGAGGTCACTACTAATGCTGTACCACAACATTATGGGTTTGTTTTTCCTACTCATTCACATTAACTTTTTTTTCTACGTTTAGAGGCACCTGAACAGACCACATGAGGAAGCCATGACACAGGTAAAACACAGTAAGTCCACAGGGCCTTATGAAATCAGTGAAAGTTATAACTACGGCTCTTGCACGTCGTAAATGAACACAATAAGACGACGGTGATAACTGAATCGTGGAAGACAATGCAGTTGTTAAGGTTCTATAAACAAAGGGGAAAGAAATGATCTGAGAAATACAAAGGAATATATCTGCTAAATGCTTCTCACAAAATCTACGCAATACTTGTTAACAATGGAATCAGAGAGATAGCCAACGACCTCCTATTGCAGGAGCAAAAAGGTTTTAGACAGCGACGAGTCTGCACTGCCAGTGTTACTATCGAACGCCAGCTAACTGAAAACAGACGAGAATACAACCTGGAGGCTCACATCGCATCTACAGATTATGAAACAGGTATCGATATATAGAATGGAAGTAACATTTGGAGCATCATAGGAAAAAAAGATGGTATATGGTATACGAGATGTTTAATACGGGTACTACCCCACAGAAAATACTCGAACAACAAATACAGTGGAAGTGTAGAAATTACTAATAAAGATCCGACAAGAGTTAAACCTTTCACGTATTGTGTTAAATACACTCAAGCGACATTGTTCATACATTGGAAAGGGAGCTTAAGAAGGATATCAGATTAATACCGCAAGACACACAACTAAGTTCTCTGCTTTTTCTGGAGGACCAAATAATTATTCACAAGACAGAAAATTGCCTACAGTCTGCAATTCATCGCCTAAGTCAAATATTAATGCACTATAAAAGTTTCATTAGAAGAAACTTAAAGAACAGCCTTAAATGTGCAATTTCCAGTAAGCTCCGAAACAACACTAGGTGAACAATCAAAAGAACTGGTTTCATTTTTAGCTGTTACGCTGCGATACTAGTTTTGAATCAGAAACCGAAGTTGCTAAAGGATTAAATAAATATCAGATGATATGTAGCACAATACACAGAATACAGTGTGACTAGCGAAAGAAAGAAACAGAGCTAAAATTTTACCAACTTGGCTGACGGAGTGACCAAGCGGTTCTAGGCGCTACAGTCTGGAACCGCGCGACAGCTACGGTCGCAGGTTCGAATCCTGCCTCGGACATGGATGTCTGTGATGTCCTTAGGTTCCTTAGGTTTAAGTAGTTCTAAGTTCTAGGGGACATGACCTAAGATGTTAAGTCCCATAGTGCTCAGAGCCATTTGAACAATTTTTACCAATGTAATGCCTACCTCTCTTCATATTTATGGCAGCGAAGCATAGAAATTAACTAAGAAAGTCAAAAGAAGAACACAGTCGGCTGAACGAAATTTCTACTGAATGATAAAGGTTGTACCCTCAGAGATCAAACACAAAACAGTGTTAGAAGAGAAAAACTTAATGTGTACTGTATGAAAGAAAAAGAAAAGATCTAGGATGCGTAATATGTAAACAATATAACAACAGAGTAGTGGGAGTAATCAACTATATACCAATAGAAAAGAGAGGTGTAGGACGACCAAGGAACACATGGCTTCCTTGAAAATTCAATTTTTCGTTTACATTGATGGATGAAGTGCAAGTCAACCCTTTGACAGTATTCAAACATAATCACAGCAGTAATATTTTACTACTGGTATTTCTAAGTCTAAAACGAAATGAAAGTATAACATAATTTTTAGTAAAGTGTTTTAGTAGTCTAAAACAGTATTAAAACTACGAAATAGCTTGTACCCTTTGAATCGCTTATGCTTCCTTGAACCAGACGTTTACCTGACACAAAACTGATATATTGACTACATATTTAGTCGTTAGATTAGTTCCTGAATGAACTGCTATTCACAATATGTGTTTTCTACTTGCTGACACAACTTGTAAGATGTAATTACACGCTACGGGGCAAAATTACGTTTCTTAAAGGGGCAAAAACAAAATATTCGCTTATACTCCTACCATTAAACTAAATTATTTGTAAAAGATCATTACTATTATAACTATTTGAGGAGAATGTAATACTAGTTACATAAGCAACCCTTAAATTACGTTGTTTTGCATACTAACACTAATGCTGGGCACAATGTAGTGGGGATTACAGTGTGTCAGACGAATGTATGGACATGTTTTTCCTCACAGTCCACCCACTACACAAGTAGTATGGTAATGGGAGCTATATTCCACTTCAGATATCAAATGGATATCAAATTAATTATGCAAATTAATCAATTGATCAATTAATTAACTCCACCATCTGATGATATCTTGGATTTTACCCAAGTGGCATGTGGGTTCCTTCCACTTCCCCTCTACTCCCTACTCCCACCACTGCAAATAGTAGTAGATTCAAATTTTGGCAGAATTTTCAAAAACTGGTGGAAAATTTAAATTTGTTGGCGAAGGTATCCTATTTTGTATGTTTACCTTGAGCTTCGGAGACCAGCTTACCTAGTTCACAACACCGCCACCAGAGGGTGCTGTTACCTTACTACCACTCTCCTCATCCCCCCACCATCCCTCCCCCACTACCCATATCCTCACTGCTCCTCCACTTGTGAGGGAGCTTCAGTCTGTGCTGAGCCATCAGATAGGCGAGGGTATCCTATTTTGTATGTTTGCCTTGAGCTTTGGAGACCAGCATACCTAGTTCACACCACCACCACCAGAGGGTGCTGTTACCTTTCTCCCACTCCTCATCCCCCCACCATCCCTCCCCCACTACCCTTAACCTCACTGCTCCTCCACTTGTGAGGGAGCTTCAGTCTGTGCTGAGCCATCAGATTGGACTGACTTAACTTCTTACTGTGTACTATGTGTTTAATGGATGAGATATCTGTGTCACTCAAAGAGCAGTTTAACTGTTATATTAGCTGTAATCACGTAGTTGACGACTGTGTCCATAGCCTCCTGCATACTGTTTGGAAAGTAATCATACTGAATAGGCATATGAAGAACACAAAAATCCTTTATCGGATAATGAATATGCAGCAAGATGGGGTTAAGTTACAACTCATGATGATAAATGTCTGTGCTGAAACTGTAGATCGTTAGAGAAAATCCCAGTCAGACATTCAAAGTGCAAGAGGCAAGACGTTTGCCCACTCCACCACAAGCTCCTATGTGTGTGCTATGTGTTCATTTGGGGAGATGTAGGTTATGAACAGAGAGGAGTTTAATAAGCGCAGTACTTGCCAACATGCAATTAAGCATTGCTCCTGCAGACTCCTGAAAGAAGACTAGAAAGAAAACAAGGCTTGTAACCCACCAGACATTATCTGTGGTGGAGTAACTCTCTCAATTACAACAATGCAGGATGACTCAGCACTCCAAGTGAAAGCAGGAAACTCAATAATTTATCTGCAACACTCCATTGGTTGCATTGTTTTGAAGGTTTATATAAAGACACTGTAGGCAATCTCTGAGTTAATAATAGTGTGCATGCGACGATTTACACCTGTGTATGAATACAGTGGTAAAAGAAATTAAAGGGTGACCCATAAGTATAAGAGATTTGCAATTTGAATTCCATGTCTACAACTAGTTGTTATTTGATAAGTTCTGTACAGAAGTGAAGATGAAGTAAGAACACCTTCAGTTTTCAGATGTATTGCATCCAATACCAGATTTTTTTATTTTGGTTGCCATATGGGTATTGACATATTTGACTTGTCAGACATATACCAGAATCATGAAACAGTTGGTGAGGCATAATGAAAACCTCATTATAGCTCCCAAACAAGACAATCTGAATCTAAAACAAATTTTGTAGTTGCATGTAGGAACTGACATGTCACTCAATTATTTTGTAAAGATACTCAGATATTGCCAGAATCACAAACAGTATGGGTTTCTTGTTATTGATAAATCAAGAAAGCTGAATGATAGCAGCTATAGATAGAACTTCCAGGAGTGTCTATATGTATGTATGTAGCTATGAAGGAAACGATGATAATGTCAATATAAAATCATACCATAGACAAGTTCGTATGTATATCAGGCACTCAGCCCAAGAGGGCAGGTGTGCATAGACAGAGAATGCGTCTGTGCATGGATGGAAACTTTCAGTCTCTCTAACATAAAGTTAAGGAGCTGGACACCTATGCCCAGACCCTTCTGAGACTGATCAACGAATTAGATGTCAGGGTTAAGAAACTAGAGATTTACACTAGCATCATTCAGAGAAAGTAAGTAGATAATTTAACTGTAAAGGTTGATGGAGCTGCAAAGAAAGTACATTACTATGCATATAAGGTGCAGCCTATGAAGCAACCCACTTAGTGTACAGCAAGGTTCAACTAAGCAGAAGGTCATCGCTGCAAGGAAGGTAGTTCAAGAGAAGCTACAGTTGCTATGGTTATGATATTTGAATTGAGAGCAGACACTGTGAGAAATGTTTAAACCAATTAATGAATCTCTAGATGAACTCTAAGGGAAATTACACAATAATGATGAAGATGCTATTATTGGTTTCATTAACCATCACATTGACACAAGCATGGACAAAACATTTAGTGTCAGTGGTGGAAAATCACTCATGTTGGGCATGTAGCCTATAAGTTTAAACGAAAAAACAATACAGATAAGGGGTCGAGAATTTAGAAAAAGCTCCAGGTCTTCTGAACCTCATTTTCCTAAAACCCTCAAAAGCAGTAAAATTTTTACTCAATGATCTGGAGATGAATGGTGAAATATGATAAGTGAGCCATGTACACATGAAAGCAGGAAACCAATGCAGTGAAAAATACAGAGACATTGTAAGTAGGCTGTTTATATTTTCTCTTTGTAAGTAGGCTGTTTATGTTTTCTCTATGTAAGTAGGCTGTTTAGGTTTTTTATTGGTAACGCCACCTCTGTATGACAATCACTGGCTGTGCTGTGGGCAGTCTGTGTCTGCTTTGCATTGTTGTAATACTCGCCATTGTAGTGTTAGGCAGCTGGCTGTGAACAGCGCGTAGCGTTGCGCAGTTGGAGGTGAGCCGCCAGCAGTGGTGGATGTGGGGAGAGAGATGGCGGAGGTTTGCAATTTGTCATGAACTGATATATATATTATGACTTGTGATCATATTAAGGTAAATACATTGTTTGTTCTCTATTAATATCTTTCATTTGCTAACTATCCCTATCAGTAGTTAGTGCCTTTAGTAGTTTGAATCTTTTATTTAGCTGGCAGTAGTGGCGCTTGCTGTATTGCAGTAGCTTGACCAGCGAAGATTTTTGTGAGGTAAGTGATTTGTGAAAGGTATAGTTTAATGTTAGTCAGGGCCATTCTTTTGTAGGGAATTTTGAAAGTCAGATTGCGTTGCGCTAACAAAGTATTGTGTGTCAGGTTAAGCACAGTCCTACATAAATTGTTCAAAGGGGACGTTTCATATGGCGACCCTGCCAGGATACCTCACTGGAATCTTCTGATTTTTTCTTGTAGTTTGTGTATTTAGTGTAGCTTTTGTTTATTGCTAGCGCGTAATTGTAGAGAGAATCTCCTTTGTAGTTGTAGTTTTTCATTGTTGTAGAGTAAAACAGTTGTGGCATGCATGTAGATTTGCACCAAGTGTTTCGCAGCTGCAATCAACTAGACATTATTTCCATTGCTACGTTATTTTATTTTGCTCTTCAAATTGTGTTTTTCTGTGTTGTCGTGTGAAATACTGTGACAATAATGGCGTGTGAAAAACGTAATACTAGGCTCCAAAGTAAACTGAGAAATGACAGTGAAGACGAAGGCAGTGTGTTAGCGCCGCAGAGTAATGAATTAACTGATGTTCAAAGTAGTAATTTGGTAATCGTGCATAGGGAAATGGAGCGGGCGGCAAACAATGGCACGGACAGTGAAACAATTAGTGAAGAGGGAAGCATTATCGATCGATCGGTCGGCAACAGCTCGTCTCAGGAATCCGAAATGACAGGACACAATTTCGCAAATACTGTAGATTCAGGTTTTGGGTTATCACCGTTTTCTCAAATAAGTCAAGACGCATTTTCTGCTTGTCAAAATGTGAATGTTGCCGGTGCAAATGCACTGCCGAAAAGCGTAGAGAAACAGATTCCAGACACTAATACATTATTATTGCAATTAATGCAACAAATGGAACAAAATCAGAGACAAATGGGACAAAATCTTAAAAAGTTAGACACAGTGGAACAAAATCTCAAAAAGTTAGACACAATGGAACAAAATCAGAGACAAACACAGCAAAAGCTTCAAAAGTTAGACACAATGGAACAAAATCTTAAAAAGTTAGACTCATTGGAGCAAACTCTTGAACGAACACGTGAGGATTTAACTGCTGAGTTACATCACATTGAATCGAAATGTCAAAAAGTCTGTAATGACGTAAAAACACAAATTTGTGAGCATTTCCAACCTATTTTTTCGCGTCATGAAAATGCACTACAGAATCACGAAGCAGCTATAAAAGAACTGCAAACTATTGTTCATGAAAATCATGAGACCTTGCAAGCAAAATTTGACTCAGTTGCATCTACCGATACGGTTATGCAACTTGCAAAAACTCAGGAAAACTTAAAGGTCACAGTAGACACGATTGCAACACAAATGGACACTCTGAAACTTGGTTCAGAAAAACATAGAGAGGAAATGATTTCACTATCGGATAAAGTAGCCGAACTTTCAGATCAGTTCACTAACTTATCTACAAAGGTAGATGATGATCTGAATGACACAACACCTGTAGCTTTCATGGACACTGAAGAGTATGAACAAATTAGAAAATTCAAACAAAATCAAAATCAAATCAATACACAGTACAAAAGAGAAATCCGGGAAGTGCAAGATCAGTTGGCACAAGTAGTACAAGAATTACGTATTTCTGAGGACACTCGCGCCCCAATACGGGAAGAGGGACATACAAATACGGAACAGACACAAAATAATAACACAGGGCATTTCGGAAGTTATGAAAGAAATTGGCAATGTGCACCGAATTTTGAGATGGAACGGCCGACACGACCTAACAATGACCGATATGCGACTCGCCGACATGATGATTTTGACTATAAGCTGTTCATTACTACACGTAAATTCAAAACATTTAAGAATTCTGGCAACGAAATTCATCCACACGCATGGCTCCATCAATTCTCTCATTGTTTTCCTCCCAACTGGTCGTTAGAATACAGATTAGAATTTATGTGTGGCTACTTAGAGAATGAACCAGCTGTAAGAATGCGATCGGTCATTCACGATTGCCACAGTGAGGGAGAATTTTACCATGCCTTCCTCTCAGCATATTGGTCTCAAGCTACACAAGACCGTGTAAAACATAACATCATAATGATGAAACACTTCGAACAATCTGAATTTTCCAGTCTTGTGAAATATTTTGAAGACATGTTGCACAAGAATCAATACCTGTCAAACCCATACAGCCCCTCAGAACTCATCCGCATTTGCTTAATCAAACTGCCTAAACATTTACGACATATTATTTTAGCAGGACGTTGCAAAGACGACATTGAAGCTTTTCAGGGACTGTTACAAGAATTAGAAATTGACACTGACAATCGCGGAACGCAAAACCAGGAACACAACAATTACAGGTCACATCCGTCGCAAATCCGCGATGAAAGAAGTAATAACTGGACACGACAAGGCTATTCTCACAACACAAATCGTGACCAAAATAGACAACACCCGTATGACAACCGTTGGCAGAGTAGTAATAACTACAGGGAAAGATCACCTCTCCGTGGTAATGACTATCACAGAGACAATCAGAGAAACAGACAATATGGGAACCAAAATTAATATTATCAGGGGAGACAGAATAACTTTAGACGCAACGGTCCAGCGCGCAGTTTCGATTCAGGGAGAAATTCTCCACCACGTGACCGACGAGAAAGAAACTATGGCATCTACCGACATGACGACAGACGATATGATCGTAACGATAGACCTGAACTGCATCAGAACTGGCGGGATTCAAACAGAGCAGGGCCCTCTCGTCACGGTGAATTTGTAGAAGTTAGGTCTCCAAATCCCAATAACGACGCGCGCCAACAAAGAGACAATAGGCAATGACTCACACCGATGGCAGCCACAAAACGTTCTTATGACACTAACGACGCAGCTGCCGTAGCTAGTAATTACGTAAAAATGGAAGACATTAGGGACATCTTACTCCAGGAACACGACATAAAACATAACAATATTGCATATCCTGTGATTCACATTACAGTAAATGACGTAAAATTTACGGCAGTACTTGACTCTGGCAGTCCCATCTCAGTAATTAGTGAAACAGCCTTTAGCAAATGTAACAAATCGAACGATTGCCCTACACTTCCGTTACGTAAGATTAAATTACAAGGTGCAATCTTTGGAAAAAGTGTAGATGTACGCCAGCAAACCAATTTAGAATTCTTTTGTCAAAGCCACAGCTTCTCTATAAACTTTCTTATTGTTCCATTATTGTCGACGGAAATTATATTGGGAGTAGACTTTTTGAATGAATACAAAGCAATCTTAAGCTTTCACGATGCTGAAATAAGTTTAGAGAAAGAAGGTAAGTCAACAGCTTTGAAATTTGAAGACTGGCTCTCAAACCATGACGAGGAAATTAATCGGCTTTACCTTCTGTTAGACAACAGTTCGGACTTTTCTACGGAACTAGACACTAACAATCACTCTGCAAGTACTGACAGGGATGATATCGACGGCGCATTTGACATTAATAAGTTAATTCAGAATAAAATTCAAACAATTGAGAATTGTAATGACACTGATAGGCAGGACCTTTTTGAGATTTTACAAGCACATTCCACAGTTTTTACTCATAAAACAGGAACAATCAAGGGATTTCAATACCAATTTCGTGTTCGTGAGCATACTAAATTTTGTGTTAGACCATATGTAATTCCAGCACATTATAGGGACCGTGTTAGAACAGAAATACAATCTATGCTTGACGAGGGCATTATTGAGCCTGCAGTAAGCTCATACAACAATCCATTACATGTTGTTGAAAAGAAAAATGGATCGATCAGACTTGTCTTAGATTCGAGACAAATCAATACTATCATTATTCCTGAAACAGACAGGCCGCAGACGATGGAAGAACTTCTTCAAAATTTTAATGGTGTAAAAGTGTTGTCTTCCATTGATCTCAGATCCAGCTTTTATCAGATCGAACTTCATCCAGAATGCAGAAAATACACAGCTTTCCTTTGTTTCGGCGTTTGTTATCAGTTTCGGAAACTTCCCTTTGGTTTGAACATTTCTTCAGCAGCATTTATTCGCGGGCTAAATTCCATATTACCTGAGTTCTTAAAACGTCACATCACCTTATATGTGGACGATATTCTAATAGCGGAAGCTTCATGGGAACAACATAATCGCATCCTCAACAGTCTGTTACGTATTTTTGCAGAATCTGGAATTACAGTTAACTTGGAAAAGTCTGAATTCGGTAGGCCAAAGGTGAGGTTTTTGGGACATATTATTTCTTCTGAAGGCATTCAGCCGGATCCTGAAAAGTTAGAAGCAATCAGAGCCATTCCAGTTCCATCCACAAAAAGACAAGTCCGCAGTTTTCTAGGTCTCGTAAATTTTTACCGTCGTTTTCTGAATATGCAAATTCTAGTTACACCAAAACTTTGTTCTCTCACTGGAAAAAATACTATTTGGAACTGGGACGAACAAGCACAGTTGGAATTCAATTCTTTGAAAGAAGCGTTACTTCACGCGCCAATACTAGCTCATCCTGATCTGTCACAAGATTTCTGCCTTAGTACGGATTCTTCTAAAGTCGGTCTTGGTGCCCATTTATTTCAAGAAGCCATAGAAAATGACACTACCGTTCAGAAAACCATTGCTTTTGCTAGCCGAGTGCTAACAAAATCTGAAAAAAATTATTCCGTTACTGAATTAGAAGCTTTAGCTATCGTTTGGGCATTTAACAAATTCCGTTTCTTTCTTTCTGGTAAGCACGTAAAAGTATACAGTGATCATCGTGCATTACAATTTCTTATGTCTTCAAAATTAAATCATGACAGGTTAAAACGTTGGGCATTGTTTCTGCAAGAATTCCGCTTCACAATAGTCTACATTCCCGGCAAGGAGAACATTGTTGCGGACGCACTGTCACGCGCACCGGCTGGGCTTGAGAAAAGTACCACAGAAGGCAACCTCGAGAAAAATTTCAGTATTCTTTACATTCAGAAAGTCGCCTTTGAAAACTTCATCACCACATCTTTAAAGGACATTGCTCATGAACAAGATAAAGATCCGATTTGGAAAGACATCAAGAGCAAATGGCATGAAAAGACACACACACAGATTCGGCATTATTACCTGGTTAGAAACAACATACTCTTCAAACGCTGCACTGTTGATGACAAGCTATGGGTACTTTGCATTCCAGACGATTTTGTTAATAAGCTCATTTGGTACATTCATTTCAGCTACGCACATTTTGGCCCACGAAAATGTTATCATATTCTTCGAACGACTTGTTATTTTAACAATATGGAAAAGCGAATTCGAAGAGTCTTGTCTATTTGTAAACTTTGTCAAAAGGCGAAACCATCTACTGTCTCACATCGTGCTCCGTTGTTTCCTATTATTCCTGCTAAATTAAAAGAATTTGCTGCTGTTGATCTCTTGGGACCGCTTGTCAGAACATCCAATGGATTTTCGTACGTTCTAGTCGCTGTTGAACTTACTTCAAAATTTGTTTCTTTCACTCCGTTACGTAAAGCCACTGGACGGTCTGTATCCAACGCCTTTGTTAAAAATTTCTTACGTGAAGTTGGACACGTTAGTAAAGTCATTTCAGATAACGGACCGCAATTCAGATCTGCTGTTTGGTCACGCATGCTTCGCAACCATAAAATCAAACCTGTTTTTATTTCATTGTACTCACCACATTGCAACCCGTCTGAACGGATTATGAAAGAAATCAATAAGCTTTGCAGACTTTATTGTCACAGAAAGCATCAGCATTGGGACAGATATTTACACTTATTTCAAAACGTGCTGAATGAAATGCCTCACGACTCCACTGCTTTACCACCTACTCTTGTACTGAAGAATGAAGAACCACCGAACAGAATCAGAGAGCTTGTACCTTTCCCGAATACACGTAAACTTCGACACAAAGACATAATTGATTTGGCTCTTAAAAATATAAAATCTGCAGCAGACAAAAGGAGAAAACTACACGGTAAAGCAAATGCAAAGAAATTGTATATTGGTCAGAAAGTTCTCATTAAAGCTCATTCATTGTCACATAAGAAGAAACACTTGAGTCACAAATTCTTTCTAGTTTACAATGGACCTTACAGAATCCGACGTATACCACATGATAATTGCGTTGAAGTTGAAACTCTGCGTACTAGGAAGAGTAAAGGTTTACACCACATTTCTCATGTAAAACCATTTATTGACAGATAATCTGCCTTTTAACTTTGTCTTTGCCATAAAACGTTTCACTTCACGTTACTAGTATGCTTTAGAAACTGTTACCATGCAACAATGTTTGAAGTTAAATATCCAGTCAAGAACCAAGAGAACTTATTTAAACAGAAATGACGAATGCGTTGTTATAGTGAACAGGCGTCACAGTGTTATTGTGTGTGTACATTCTTGCTTGTTTGTTGCACGATTACGTAACGACTATAAGGCTCACATACTTAGAACATTTACCAGTACTGCTAATGAGATTTTAATGCAACATTTTGGTTTATTTGAAAATACATTCTGAATTTAAAGTGCTTTCTGAGAGATACCAGATGACACAGAGGTTAGTTTATGTGACAGCTACACGATTTTTATCACGACGCTACTAATGAGTGACAATTTACAATGTTGCTTTTGCGGTGTATCTGTTTTATATCTGCACAGTTTTCTGAATTCTTCTGGAAATCAAAACATGTTTTATTAGTAACTTTTGTGGTATAGCTACAAGGAGACAGCCTTTTCCATAGCACAACAATACGTTACAGCACACAGTACTTTCATCATCACAACAATAAGCGTAATAACTAAGATATCTCTACGCAAAGCATTTCACTTTTGTTTATCATGAGGTAAGTACATTGGCTTCTGCAGAACTTAGCTTTTGGAGGAAAATAACTACGACACTTTCACAGAGATTATCTTACAACAATATGCACATTTAGCGCTACAGGACACGCATTTCAGTGATTAATTTTGTACTTAAAACATTTATTTTTAAAGATTTTTGAATTACAAAGAAAGTTTTCAGTGATACATTTCATTTCATTGCTGTAATCTGTAACACCTGAGGGTATAATTACATTAATCCTCAGGGGGGTACACGCTTACTTTGTGTACCATGTGTTTGGCAAGCACAAGGAGCCCTAGCTAATATGGTATTTGCTTATACAACTTTACACATCGGTACCATATTTCTCTAACACACAAATTACACAGCTATCTGATCATTTAACTGAGAGATAAACATGTTTTTTACTACATCAGTGACAGATGTTTACGCAATTACACCGTTGGATAACTTCACACTTATGAAACTGTATTTTGTCTGTACTTTGTAAACTGTTCATATTTTTTCGGAATCATTGTGATACTATGAGAGCTTTGAATGATGTATTTGGTATGAGATCATGATTTTTAAAGTACGTTTGAGGCAGCTGACACTTTTGACATGAGCAGAGAATTATTTTAGGCTTAGAAATTATTGGAGGAAGTTACGACGATTTTGAGATTTGACTGAAGTGTTATGATGTTATTATTACGGCGACGATGTGTATTATGTTGTTGAGGAATGTTTATTATGCTACGTATTTCTCACGATGAAATATTGAAGAAGTGTCGACGAATATGTATATGTATAATGAGGTAAGGAGTAATGAATAGTGGGTAGGGACTCTTGACTTGTGAAAAAGGATGTTGGAAACCAAGAATCGTACTTTAAGAGTTATGACATGTGTGAATCATGTGTGAATGTATCACAATGCCACTGAACATTTTTTGGACACTGTTATATTCATAGGATTTTGTTTCTACAGATTTGCAACGCTAATTCTTGACCTGTGAAGTATTTTTATGTGAGACTGTCACTTTAGCGAAAATTGCTGTCGTAAATATTTCCGTACGAAAGTTAAGTGACCACCTGCACGTAATGCGTTGCGGGCACCCAGCTGTGTCAGACGCCTGGAGAAAAAGTCATTAGCGCGTGCCTTTCAGAGCACAGGAAGAAAAAAAAAAGAAAGGGAAGGCCATTATCCTGGCCATTGTCATTCCTTTAGAGAAAGCATCGCAAAAACGACACGGTCGAACTTGAAAACATATGATTACACTAGCTCTTAATTTACGATATTTACTGAAATGCCTAATAAAATGACAAGAAATATTTTTACATCTGCACACCTGATTATGACAAGCGTCTTTCTATGAGAGTTGAGAGAATTTCTACTAACTTACGAAATGTCACATGACTACTGAATGATATTTTTATGCTTTGCTTTTCATAGTTGCTTATTTCATTTGACATCTGTTTTCCAGCTGTGTTGCAGCATTGCTTTTATACAATAAAATGCATTTGCTAATGTGAACACTTTCTATCAACAGATCTATTAAATAATTATTTTATGATCTACATTCTTTAAAAAAGGAGCACTTGGAAAGGAAAGAACAATAAGAAGGAACTAGTAACTGCATTCATAATTTTCTTTTCAAGTAATTGGTAACTTTTTGGCAGAATAACTTCTTGTGGTGCACCACTTTAATTACTTAGACATTAAGATGTGATTATACATTTGCCTTATCTGCATTGTTATCTTTAGTGTACTATTTTTTCTGCTTGAGCTATGTCATGTTTCGATATAAGCTGCTGTTTGCCAGGCATAGTGCTACTGAACTTTAATTTGTGTTACTCTGCTAAGCCAGATTTATTTTTTTTTTTGCTGCACAGTGCCCTATATGAGTTGTAATATTGCAATTGCTTTGGCATTTGTATTTTTGTCATTGATGTTTGTGTTAATTGTTTTGTGCTGCTGCATTGCCTCGTCCCTTAGTTTAGCATCTGAGCTCAGTAGATTTAAGTTAGCTTAAGAGGGGGTAGACTGTATGAGAAACTGACTATGGAGAATAGGTAAAGAATGCATTGCGAAGTTATATAAAAAGGATTTGGGCCCAAATGAGTATTGTACAATCAGAAATAATTATTTTGAAAGAAATATGAACAGAATACAGAAAGCATGCTTGGATAAGATTTTTTTGGTGGAAGCAAAGGTTGAAATAAGACGAAAGATCTATAGAATGAAGTTTTGGGATGGACTGCAGTACCAAATGTTACACTGAAAACGAACCCTGTCCTTTCCTTTTGTGTTATCCCACTATGTGTTTGTGTACCCTTGAGTATTTGTTTTCTTCCTGTCTCTGTGTAGTTTCATAGAATTTTTTCTTCTTTTAATATTAAGCTACATTCACTATGATGAGGAATACTGTTATCCTCGAATATAATTGGCATTAATAATATGTTATTTACTTTGTAAAGATGTTTAGACATTATTTACTCTGTTTTGTGTTAATGCTAATGTGTGAAGTTGATGTTTCAAAAGTTATTGTGATCTTTTATGTATGTACTCATGTCATAATTCCTGTAACACTGACGTATATGTCTATTTCTATTCTTTTGTAACGCCTGTTTTACTACAAATGTTATCTGTATTGTTATGTTCTTTAATGATGTATTTTGTACCTTTGTTATTGTATTCTTCTGTTATAAAATTGTAATTGTCACCAGTTCATGATATTATTAACTTGTAAGTTCCATTTCACTGCACACGTTTCTGTTGGTCATAGTATATGGACAATATGTGAGAAGTAGGGACTGATAGTGTTTGCACGTGTGTTGGTAATTCAGCAAGGGACTGGATAACAGCATTGCTGGTTCTAAGGACAATTAAAAGAAAAACTTTCTGAGTGCACAAGTGGTGGTTTATGGACTTGCTATATTCTCTGCAAGAATCTTCGATGGTGATTGTGCACCTGCACAGTCGCAACGGATGGCTGCTGGCCGTCTCTACTAGGACTACAGTGGGTCTGCACCTCTGGTGGCCCACCAATACCATTACCTCTACAAGGACTACAGTGGGTCTGCATCTATGATGACCTACCAACGCCATTATTTCTACAAGGACTGCAGTGGGTCTGCACCTCTGGTGGCCCACCAATACCACAATCTCTACCAGGACTCCAGTGGGTCTGCTCTGTGATGACCTACCTACCAATATTCTTCCAAACTTCGAATGACTCTGCTGTGGGTTTGCTCTGTTGTGGCCCATTACCTGTCTGCATGTCGAGAGTCAGCACTGCCTTTCCGTTTGAAGGTCAACACTACTTCTTCAAGACTGCATGGAAATCCACTACTTCTATGTGCATTTTCTTTTACTGCTTGGACTTTGAGAAAAACTCTGCATTTTTACTGTGATGAACAATGTGGACTGTCTTTATGGACAGTGAGAAATTTTGATCTTTTGACCAACATAATATTGATAAGTGTGTGCATTTTATATCTTTGTTACTGTAATTGTGAAAATTTTTTGTCAAATCTGTATTGGCCAGTGCCCAACACCATTTGTAAAAATTTTTGTGGGGAGCATGGGGGCTATGTAAGTAGGCTGTTTATGTTTTCTCTATGTAAGTAGGCTGTTTATGTTTTCTCTATGTAAGTAGGCTGTTTAGGTTTTTTATTGGTAACGCCACCTCTGTATGACAATCACTGGCTGTGCTGTGGGCAGTCTGTGTCTGCTTTGCATTGTTGTAATACTCGCCATTGTAGTGTTAGGCAGCTGGCTGTGAACAGCGCGTAGCGTTGCGCAGTTGGAGGTGAGCCGCCAGCAGTGGTGGATGTGGGGAGAGAGATGGCGGAGGTTTGCAATTTGTCATGAACTGATATATATATTATGACTTGTGATCATATTAAGGTAAATACATTGTTTGTTCTCTATTAATATCTTTCATTTGCTAACTATCCCTATCAGTAGTTAGTGCCTTTAGTAGTTTGAATCTTTTATTTAGCTGGCAGTAGTGGCGCTTGCTGTATTGCAGTAGCTTGACCAGCGAAGATTTTTGTGAGGTAAGTGATTTGTGAAAGGTATAGTTTAATGTTAGTCAGGGCCATTCTTTTGTAGGGAATTTTGAAAGTCAGATTGCGTTGCGCTAACAAAGTATTGTGTGTCAGGTTAAGCACAGTCCTATATAAATTGTTCAAAGGGGACGTTTCAACATTATATATCCATTATTATTAGGCAGTTGGTAAAGCAGCAGTGATGGTATTGCCATTCAGCATAAAACAGTCAGCAGTCAACCCCCTCAGTACATATGCCACAATGAACCAATAAGACAATAGATCAATTACAACTGCTCATGGCATCAGCTGCTGTGGGCAACACCACTCATTCGAATGAAGTTATCTCAGTAATTTTTGCACTTAGAGAGAAAGGTATAATAAAGTGAATATGGAGACGGTACTTCGGGAACTACACAAATCAGCACGCAAAAAATATCCTCATAAGTGCGTTATGATTAAAGTTTTGGATGACTTACGCCAGCCTGATCTTGTAGATATAAGGGAGTATTCACTGGAGAATAATGGATTCAAATATACTTTGATGCTTGTTGATACATGCTCCATGTTTGACTAGGCATTTCCTGTTAAAAGAAAAATGGTGAGAAATGTCACAGAGGTGTCTGAGCTTTTTTTATAGGCTTGGAATGAATCAATGCCCTAATAATCTCCAAACCGATAATGGTGTGGAGACACCCAGGTTCATCATACTTGCATTTCAGACCAATAGAGGAGGGAATGTAGGAAATGGTTCACCAGATTTAATAATTACAAGTTAATTAATGCCAGAGTCCACATTAACTCTGAATTCTACCCGTCTGATAATTTACACCTGCACTGGTATAAAAATATATACGGTCTAGCATATAACATGCACCTGGGGTTCTGGACTTCATACTATGAAGAGGACGGATTGTCACTCAGTCCATGGAAATTCAAGGAGCAGGCACCAGTCCACGTAACTGACGACTCAAAACAGAACGAGATAAAGAAATCTGGGCGTGTAGATGTACGAACTGAATTTGAATCTTCGGCAGATTTCGTGGAAGACACTCCAGTGTACACTCTAGCTGCAGATGATCGAGTGATTAATTACTGCCCACCCACCAGTGTTGTGCAACGAGCTGTATAAATGAACAGGTGCTGCGCCATACTCAGAGCAGTTAACAATGGAATTCAAAGAGTGATCATCAATGCAGTTGCCAGGGTTCCTAGGATAATGGTGTAGAAAGCTCGTATTTAAAGATGTTGCGATTGTAGCATATATAGAAGACTCATCTATAAGAGAGACATTGTCAGCAAACTTTGCATCACCAAAGTCTTTTGGAGGATGTGAAATACGCTAAAACACAGAGGAGTGCAAAGTGTGTAACACATTTCAACCTTGAACTAACTGGGTTGAACTTGGCATACCCTATAAAGATGTAACGATGTCGCTTCAAGTATTCGACCACACGGACACATTCATCTACGTGAAGGGGGAGGAGAAGTTCGCATGGATACGTCGAATCTTCAAGTTTGCTGCTACTAAAACCTAGAATTCTACAGGTGATCTGCACTCTGTCGACTCAAGATGAAGATGTGTGAATTTAGTGTTGTGCCTGCTTATGAAAATGTAAAATTAATTTTAAGTTGGGTAGGATGTATATGAATTTTCTCCTCATAAAATGTGTGTACTTTTTTAATGATTTCACCCTGAGCCAGGTAGTTTAGTGCAGATAGTGTGCTCGTATCGTCGAGCATGATTGATGTACGTCTTTGGAAACGGACATGGTCCCATGCTATCTGTGTCCATAACTCAATATGGACAACTCGACAGGAAAGTCCCATGTATTGATTTCATGTGTTTTGTTTTTCCCCCACATTAAACGCCACCTCTGTCATGCTGCAGACTGGACCTTGTGCTTCTTGCACAGCCTTTATATACATTTACAAGGGTTGCGATTTGTGAAATATCAGCAAAGACATATGATAACGAATTCATTTTTATTTAGAAATACATATATTTTGGGAAATTTTTTTTTGAGTTCTTTTAGTTTACATCACAGTTTTTAGAAATGTTTTACAAGTAGAGTTCTTTTGGCTGACATCACAGATTCAACGTATCACTTAATGAACTATATTGACTCCCATCACAGATTCAGAATAGCTATATTTGAAATATTTTACAGACAGAGTTATTTTGGTACACATTACAAATTTAAGGTTTTGCTGACTGAAATATTTTGACTCACATTTCAGAGTCTAAGCAAGACTGTCTGAAATATTTTGTGTCACATCACAGACACAAAGACCTATAGCACATGGAAAGGTACTTGTTTTCTCTTACACTATTACTAATACTAAAGAAATTCCACCCAAACAGCCTTACAATGAACTGGATGGATCTACACATTCACCCCAAACAAATGAAATAATTTACGATGAAATGGGGGGGGGGGGGGAAATCTATATACATACACACATTTTTTAAAAAATTTTCCCAGCATACACATACTGTCTCCATAAGTTAACAAGTAAATAATATTTACACCACATACACACACACACACACACACACACACACACACACACACACACAAATTACCTTCACTATGATAAAAGGGTCATACTAGTATCCTGCACACATGAACACTCTTTCTCTCTCTCTCATTCATTCTCTCCCTCTCACTCAGTGAGAGGCCCCCTCCCCCCAAACCCCTTCTCTTGCTACATGTGAATAGTGGGAGTATGGGAGACTTTCAGTCCCATTATCAGAAATGACCCTTGCATTATCATGAGACAACAGGCCAATTATAGTTTGCAGCACACTGTAAATCTCGTGTCCTCTCGATCGAATATTAATTAGCTGTACCACATTTGGCGGCTGCAGTGCAGTACCGCAAACACCGCCGTACAGATACTGCAAATAGTCTTCAATAGAGAGGGCTCTCAATTCCATACGACTCACATCCTTATGCTGCCTCTCGGTAGCTCCTTCCAATTTGCAATATGCACACATTTTTGATCACAGACCTGCAAACACCTCAATCTTCAGTTAATTCACCTCACCTTGCATGAGGCCCATAACCTTCTTGTTCTGTGATACAGTTATATGGATGCGTGGTGTCTGTTCTTTTGCACACGTTCATATAATTTATGTGCCTAGCTGAGCAATGGATCCACTTTCTTCAGTGCCGATGCACAAATACGTCAGACCTCCTGTGGGAACCTCAGAGTAGTGAACAGTAAGTACAATAGACAGGGTCAGCAGATTGAAGGCGCTCGGTGCGAATGTGGATCTGCCTTGAGGCGAACCGAGATAGTCGACGCAATGGTGAGAACACTGTGGCCTGGATTCCTCAGTGGTTATCGTACCTGCCTAGAAATCAGGCGATACTGGGTTCGAATACCGGTCCAGTACACACTTTCGCTCGTCGCCGCTGACTCCGTATATTGTTGTGCTGCGGCTGACAGCAGTGATCCCCTTCAATTTACGTATACTGTGGGACAATACCATAAGGATTATCGGCCGCGTATGAGGACGTGACGAATTCATTACAGTGGTACTTCGTTACTGCATATACATCAGAGTTCTCCGCCAAAGAGATGAAGCTGTCTGATCCATATAAAGTAATTTAGAAACTGCGAAATGAACTTCCACAAACTCATAATGAAAGCAGTACATGAAGAGTTTGGATAGGTTTAGGATTCACATCCCCATATAAATAGGTATAGTAAAAACTACCGCAGTTTTCGCCGTCTCCAGAGCTACAAGGTTTGTACTGAATATGTTGACCCACTTAGAATTTGGTCTGGCGATGCATTTTCTTATGTCCCAAATTCCATCCCTTTCGATTATAATCAAAATCTTATACTGCTCTCTCAAACTCTTCATTCTTTTCCCGAAAGTTTAATTATTCATTACTTTATAAAAATCTTTCTCAAAATCACGTCACGGAAACTCTCGATGTACTCCTTCAACCAGGGGGACTGTTTGGAGATGGTGCAGGTAATTTGAACCAGCGCCATCTCTAAGGTCATATACTGAGATTACGATACTGAATAATATAGTCTCGCTTATTCCTCAGTGTTGTCATCAGTTGTGGAGTGGAGGCTCCTCACAGAACTAGTTGCTCTGGATACAGTGGTAAATCTGCGTGTGCATCATGTAAACTAACAGAGTATGTGAGTTCTGCTTCCACCACATGCCCCACATCAGAATGAGCCGCCATACCCTTGATTTTTGCAACCACTACCCTGCATTCATCTTCAGGCACCCATCGAAATTCACCAATCGGCAGTGATTGTTCCATGGCGTGTCTATATAAGTTATTACCATCCAAGTACATGATGTAACTCAAATCAGGGGATTTGTTGAACCTGTCACACATCCATGGGTTATTTGCCTTGGCGTGCCTATGGATACATTGGCAAAGCCCCCCACGGATCCCTTTCTCAAAGGTAAGAAGCATGTCGGAATCGGTCAATAGTTCGATGCTACACTTCATTTTCTGGAGCATTGCGTCCATTGCGTCCCAGAACAACTCAGGTGTCATGTAATAAATGGTGGGACCCAGTAAATATTTCATCATATATAGACTGTGGAATTTCTCGAAAATGTCCACAAGCTAGAGCATGTCTGTGTCCATATAAAGCCATGCGTACTCTCCTGAAGTGGAGAGGTCGAATTCCCGTTGACATTCACGGCATACTAATACTCTGCAAAAACAGACATAATGTCTTATGGGATAACAGCAATCAGTGATTTTATAATGTTATTTAAAATCCGTCTTGATTGCAAATTTTTTTTTATTATTATTCATATGACCGGTTTTGGTTCATTCAAAACCATCTTCAGATCTGATATTTCAGTTACAGGAGTAACCCGTCCAAATACAGCAACTTTCACATGTCACATGTGACATAACATGTGAAAGTTGCTGTATTTGGACGGGTTACTCCTGTAACTGAAATATCAGATCTGAAGATGGTTTTGAATGAACCGAAACCGGTCATATGAATAATAAAAAAAAAAATTTGCAATCAAGACGGATTCTAAGTAACATACTAATACTCTACATCTGTTAAGACACTGCCTGTAAGATTATTGGAGAACACAGTTACGTGGGATAGCCAGGTTTCATTGAGTTTAGCCATACTACCCGGATACTCGTGTGTTAAAAACCCCTTCCTAGTCACAAGTTGAAACTTTTCCTCAATAAGAAAGCAGCTTCAGTGATACATATATCCTCTCGAGGTTTTCAACGAGTTTCTGGAGTAGTGCCTGCATAAAAGTTAGCTTATCAAGGGAGCCGATCGTAATTCTTGGCGTCATTCGTTTGGAGAATGAAATATATTTCTCGATGCTCTCAGGCAGGACATTGTCCTGACTTTTCTCCCTGCCAAAACCAGCCAAGTGCTCAACAAGAAAGCAAGCGTCGTAACCGCTTAAATTATGGAGGAAAACCGGTATGTGCCTTGGTAACTGGTACGTCAAATTGCATGTATTGTGACTTGCGCCACAGAATTTCTTTGTAAAACGAAAACGGTCCCTACGAGGAGTTTCTGCTTTCCTGTCTAAGAGCTGCCCACAAATATGACACTCAATCTTCGTTCTCCTTCGATTTGGTCATGGGAACATTGTCGCTATAAAGCTCATCAGCCTCCCGTGAAAGATTTTCGAGCTCAGTGGGAAGTCAAAATGCAGGATCATCCCCAACATAAAATTTGTAGCAGTTAAGACGTCAATCATAGGACGATACAATTTGGTACACTACGGCATGGGTACGTGTTTTTCTGTAAATGTAGTGTGTGAGGCTGTAGGGTCGCCTCCACAGGGTGTTACAGGAGCAAGGAGGCATTCAAATCGGCGTACACTACAAACTGGCACGGCTCTTGGTAGTAACATTTTTAAACTTAGTGAATTTGTTTCAGTCAGTAAGTGTATTAACAATTACCGGTTCCTTAAAAGCGCAGTCTACTAGATACTTTGCAAAATTCTCGCTCGTCGAAAAGGCATTGAGGCAACCGAAGCAGATATGCTTTTTACACTTGTGCTTACTCAACTGAGAGAACAGAAGCTGGGACATGTGGTTGATCCAAACATAATGATAATTGCCTTTCTCC